>NC_079295.1:65191929-65496792 GCF_023638135.1 Falco biarmicus
CAAGGCTGGGGCATGGCCAGGCAGCTCCATCAGCACCGGCCTGGCAAAGGGTCCTTGGGAGAAGCCGTGGCAGTTTGGCCTGAAAGGGGCAATGAGGGACCCCCGTGGCGGGGGGGTGGGCTGTGAAACCCCTCCCCACGCATGGCCCAGGACAGCCCAGTGAACCAATGATTTTTTATCCTGAATTGCTGTTACGCAGCAAACTGAGTTTTGTCCTTGGCTCACCTCGTACCATGTTCCCACACCAGTTCCTCGTGTCCCCCTCGTGCCCCTCATTCCTGTTCTTAGATGTGAACAAATACCTGTGAAACCTGTCTGCCTGAAGCAGGCAATCTGCTTAAGACATCCGACATTCAAATACAACATGAAGAATTTGGTAAAAATTAAAACCGCTGAGGGTCTAGACTTGCTAACCCAAGTTTATCAGCAGCAGCCACAGGATGGGATTTCTCGAGGTCTGACAGTGACTGCAGACCCGTGGGCAGCTCTGCCACCCCTGCACAGCAGAGGCAGGCAGGGTTCCCCTCAGCCCTGGCCAATCACCCCGCAGCCCCCCAGCTCCCACGGTGGGTGTACAGTAACTGTTGTTCTTTCCAGGCAGGAACTACACTTCCCGCAGGGTGTCACATTTTTGGCCTTAGGCAAGCTACAATCCTCCTTATCCCACTTAAGTACCCAGCAATGGCATTACCTGACACTGGTTTCCGACGGCTGGGGTACCGCCACGCTGATGGAGCGGGCAGGCATCGGGAGAAGACAAGGGATGCTTGCCCTGAACTTAGGGAGAAACGTTTCAAATGTCAGCAGCAAAAATCCCTCCCAAGCTGTCCAGATCTTTGTGAACAACCTTCTGTCTTGGTGCTCAGACTGCAAGTCCCAATGGCTGGCTACCAAAACAGCAATTGCTGGGAAACAATTTCTCATGGAAGAATCAATCTTTCCCCAGCCCCCAACTCAGAGGAAGAGATCCATGCCAAACACAGAAGAGAGAGAAGGAAATACTTTTGACACTGCCACTCCTACCATCTAATATTTAAGCAAAGGACTAAAGAATTAAACTAGAAAACCATTTTGCTTGGCACCCTATTGGATGTATGCCAACCTGAATGCTGCTGCTGAAGTTTAATGCAATATCGCGCAGTGCCACAGGTGCTGTTTTGCCAAACACAGCCAAGAATTTAGGCAGTATGACTTCAGTTGTTTGCTTTACTCATAAATTCACAAGTCCACCAAAATCCAACAAAAATTGGTATTAGGCCTGTACAATCCATATATAAAAAGGGTTGGTTTATTGTAGTTCAAATACATAAACTGAACAATCCCAACATTTCAAAATTAAACTTTAGAAACACAAGTTTAACATTCAAAACAGAAGTATAGTTTACAAGAATTGCCCAGAGGGGAAATCCACAGTCTAATCCAGAAGTATGTAAAGATCACTTTATCGTAAATAAAAATGTGTTTATACAACCGTCCTGTTCTGCTCCAGTAACCACTGTTATTTAGCAAGTGTTTCCAACTTCGAGTAAAAACTATCAGATAAATCTTCACTTGGGCAGAGCAACCTCATTTTGCTTCTAATTCATGGATAGGGTAAGGAACAAAGCAGACCTGTGAACAAATTTAATTTGGTCTCTTAGTTCTAATTCTCCTCTCTCAGTTCTAACTCTGGCTTTAATGGATTTAGTTCCATTCACAAGGGTGAAAGCAAGCAGAGGACTGGGACTTGTGTTTCCAGAACACTGTCTTCAGTAATCAATAATTTAAGCTATCGGACAGCATTTCACCTCCTCAGCCAGGGACCGCGGGTAACCATTAGGAAGCTGGTGGCACACACGTAGTACAAGTTCAAACCACAAGTGTGATCATCCTTCAGACTCACATGTATGACACTGCTGAGAAGAATGTCTCCAAATATCAGACATCCACACCTCATATACAGATACTGCATTGCTCTGAGATCTGAAGTTACCAAACACAGCCCACATGTTCGGATTTTTGTCAGTCATGTCCCAAAGAAATTCATAAATACCTTTAGCGTGGGTTTTTTTGTTGTTGGTTTTTCCCCCCCAGAGACCATTTTACGTTCACAAATGCTGCTTCTTCCTCTGCTCCTCAGATGGTTTTGCAATATATTCACGGTAATGTATATGTATAAACCTGACAGATGGCTCATGCAAGCTTTTTGATTTAACAGATACCCTTGGCTTAAGAGTATTTCATAACTATTTTGTTGTTCGTCTTGTAGGCTCTGAAGCTGTGGGTGGTGGGGGTGGGCCTCGACGGTCCAGGTCATCTACATAGGAGACTATGAGTTTGCGTCTCTCTTCTGGTACGCAGTCAAGTACCAGATACCGCTTGTCGTTTTGTAGTATCTTCTCTACGTCTTTCAGATGCTGATCTGACTCCTGGATCAACTTTTTGGATCTGAAAGCAAGCATAAGAATTACCACCCAACAGCTCTCCAGGACGCACAGAACACACCGGGAACTCACCCTGCTCCCAGCGGCGGCTGCTGTGACCTCAGAGGAGCTGCCCTCACCATAAGGAAACACCGGTGAGTCAACGGAAAGGCAAAGCAGGGAAAGGGTACAAAGAGCTGGGTATCTTCTTAGCTAGAAAGATGCTGCTTTAGGTCAGGACTAGGCACATCAACAGTACTCTATGCACAGGAAATAAAGGCTTGTTGCCTACATTTGTGCTACATTAATTAAGCACCACGAAAGACTTGTGTCTGGCTGTGGACATAGCCTAGTACAGCACTACACGAACTATACAAATGCTAAAACCTAGAGGGGACAAAAACCCAAAACCAGATCTGAAAGAAGCAAACACAGAATCTGGATGAAGAAGTCTCCATTACAGTTGAGCTTGACCGACTGTGCCCACAGCACCAGCTTAGAGCACTGCTACTCAGCTCGCTGGCAGCAGCCCCACCTGAACCCAGAAACCCAGCACACTACAGTGCTGACAGCAAAGGAACCATCTGGGTCGTTGGGTTCTGAAGACCTTAATTTCATTTTCTCTTTTTTAAGTGAACTCCCATTTCTGATAGGAAACATGTTTTGGTCCATACTCAAAGACTCTGTATCAGCCAACTGCTTTGTAAATCTATCCACCTGCAAGGCACACCCTTTCAATGAAATCCTCCCTCCCACAGAAACCAGGCAAATTATGATTTTTGTAAATAGAATTTCAATGGAGCAAATATTTCTTTCCTGTCTACTCCAAAGTCCTTAAACAGAGTCCTCATTCCAGTACTGATCCCTCCTGAGTGTAAACCAAGGACTAATACAAACATGAAAGATGGCTGTCGCCACAAAATAAATTTAATGCCTGACAGCTCAAAGTAGTATTCACAGAATACTATCGCAAAGCCAAAAAGAACCTCACACCTGTGCTAGTCTCATTTTCATTACTTGTTGGCCAGCAGCAGCAATGTCAAAACAAAGCAGAAAGAGGTCTCCAGCTGCTGCAGACTTTTCTTCTTTTTTTTGATAGGTTATGAAAGGTTATAAATGTGTAAAACTCAGACATCAACTTATGGTAGGAAAAACAAATACATCAGTTTGTTGCCATTAACATGGAAAAGCACAATAAAAAGAGGACTCCCTTGTTGACATTATGGTACACACCTGTATGTTATAAATTTGGTCTCTTTCAATAGTGTTCGGAAGTCAGCTTTGGCAGTAATGTATTTGTCTCTAATGTATTCCTCAAACTCCCTTTGTTTTTTCTGGAATAAAAAAGGTAAGCTTAAAACACTGAATGCAGATTAAGTATCTAACATACTGAACCTAAGCAACAATTACATGTTAATGACATTTTTCCTCATCTTTTACCTTTTTAATTTTAAAAAGATCTTATTCAAACAGTAATACCACTGTTCACATAAAGCGGAAACCATTTCAGCAGCTCCTACCTTCCCTTCTCTGTATCCTGCACTATACTCAAAGTTAGCCACAGTGATGCAAACCACTTACCCTGTCACTTGAAGAAAATTTAATGCACCTTGGATCTTCTTTAATGATTTTTTTCACTTCTTTCCATGTTGATGTTAAAGTTATCTTTCAAAAGAAGCAAAAATAGTTAAATTAAAAGAAAATTAGATTCTAAGAACACGGAATGTAAATATTACTACATCTGAAGCTTTTAACTATCTCCCAAGTCTGCTAACAAAGTTGTTGCTGTGTTTTTAAGTGTAGTATAGATAATCAAAACCCAACTATGTTTGTCTTTTTAATTAGTTGATTTTCTTTTCTTTATTATTTTGAGATGGCATTTTCAGATCAACATCCTCACAAATATAACTTACATCCCAAAGTCTTTTTCTGGTATCGTATATGAATATGTTGTTAAAAATTACCTGCAGAGAGCTTGCTTGAGAGTTACATGTCTGTCATCTTAGTCTAGCACACCGAAAGTCTGCCTAATATTCTGAGGACTTTTAACTAATGCATTAAAAAATGAGGTAAAATCTTTTGGGTTAAAAGAAAGCTGACTGAAATTGGCATGTAACTAAAAAAGAGCAAGACTCACTAAAACCCCACAATACACAAAGCAGATGATAGATTTCCAGAGTATTAAACAGAATACAAGTTCAGATTCAGTAGCACAAGATAAAGCAGAACATCAAAACAGATCAACTTGGTAAGATTATATACTGATATTCATTAAGACAAACACACTAGATATCTGAAAGAGCAAGATGCCATATTATAAAGAGCATCAAATAATTCAGTGTTGAAGAAAAGTAACATCCTGCAGGAGATAAAAAGATCACTGATTAGAAGTTTAAATGCAAATTAACTGTATGTTAAACTAAAATAACACTCAAGATAAACAGGTAAGGAAACTCAATGCACAAATTTTGTTATGAAGAAGAAAAGACAGCAGTGAAGCAAAGGGGCCCTGGAAATAAAAATAAACAAATCAGAATGTTTGATGGAAAACCAGAAAAAGACAAATCTCTTTGAATATATACAACTCTTACCGCTGAAGTTTCATCCAGAAGTTGCCTAAAGTGTTCCCTCTTCTTTTTGGTAAGTGCTTCAATGTGTTCATTAAAGAGCTTCTCCTTCTCTTCTCTTTCTAGCAAGGAGCCAGATTCCCATCGGTGATCTTTGCGTAGAGTCCTCCTGGTATCGGACCATGACACATCTGAAGAACGCACCTGAGCCAAAAGATGATTTTTTAAAATCATTTTTTCTACAGTTTACTGATACTTTTTATGTACTACTTAGTATTGGTTTTTTGGGTTTGGTTGTGGTTTATTTTGGTGAGGTTTTTTTAATAATTTTTCTTGTTTTAAGTTAAGGTTCAACTTGAAAAAAAAAACCAAAACAAACCACCAACCAAAACCCAAGCTGTTTTTAAGTTAAAAAGACTGTAGTAGCTTCCCCACAAATATTAAACAGGCAGTGGCAGAACGAATTACTTTGCATCAGTTCAAATGCAGATGGAGATACCCCACTGACTTGGTTGAGTACTTTCTCAAAAAGAAAAATCCAGTGCGCTCTTCTATGCATAACATACTATATTAACTGTGAGTGGTCTGGAAAGGCAGCCTCAGAGATAATTATTTCCAAAGAAACACTAGGAACTTTGCAGTGCTGTGCTTCTAGCCCAGAGAGCATCCTCAAGGAGCTGTGGCTTTCTTTACTAGCTATACCACCAGGCCAGAGTGATGAGCCATTTAAGTCCTGCCCTCTTATAAAGAATTCACTGCTGCAACGTGGAGCCGAGCACTAGTAACACATTTGTATTTCATATCTTACACCAGGGAGCAAGGGCATAGTACACACAGAAGTGAAAACTTATTTTGCTAATACTGTCCCCTTAATAGGACATTGGCCATACAGGAAACGCTCTCTCACCGATCAGCCTGACCAGCAGAACAAAGTAAACACACAACCTAAGCACAGAAACAGTAAGACAAAGTTGCTGCATTTGGAGCATGGAGAGACAACGCACAAATAAGGGGACTCTTCCTAATGCTCAACTTTATATAGTTTTCCAACAGATGTACCAAAATTTACAGTAGCATGACCGAAAATCTGCCATCGCCCATGAGACTCCAGAGACAGAGAGCAGGAATAATGCTATCCACTAACAACCTGGGCAAGACGCCTTAACATGAACCCCAAATGCAAAGCATTCTCTTCCCACCAATGCAGAACGCCCAGCAGCGAGGGGAGGGCAGTGGGGAGAAGACAACAGGATTCTATTGCTACATAAACTTAATCACATATGCCAAAAAGCTGTTACGTAGTACAACAATTGGAAGAAGAACGCACGGAGAAGCTGAGAAAGCCTGTCCATATCTCACCATGTCAGACAGAAGCGCTTTGAAGTTTTGTATAGCTTCTTCCCGTTTGTGCTGCTCACGTTCTCTATCAATTTCCTTGGTTTGCTCCGAACGAGCTTTCTGGACTTCCCTTTCCCGTTCACGCAAACTTGCCTCAATGCGAGCTTGTCTTTCCAGCTCCTTTTCTTTTTCAGAATCTAAGTTCTGAAATGTAAGAACAAATTTTTCTCAATAAAAACAATACAACACCTTTCATATTTTCATCAGACAGGTAAGTAAATTAAAGTGTTACCAAACTAAAGGCACCTTGGAACAGAATACTTCAAAAGTGATTTGAGATCTATGGATTAGAAAACAGGTTTTGCGTGGGGGAAAAGATGTTTGCTCACAACACTGATCACAGAACAACTATTCCTCACGAGCACATTGATTGTGTACACTGACAAACTCCAAATACAAGGGGGAGAGGGGGAGAGCAGTATCACTATTTGTTAGCCCAGTTTTACATTCTCAGATATTAATCACCTGGAAGAGAAAAGAATCCTGGATTAAGACAGAACCACCAGTGAAGGAACTATGTATAAGCCATCTATATCCCTGAAGGAAATTTTTATATCAGCTGAGCTTAACAGCAAAGGAAACTGCCCACCCTGGTAGGTAATCAATACGGCACCCATTTTCTGGACTTTTACAGCCATTTTTACAACCAACAGCTTCACAGGAGTCTCTGCCTTTCTTGCTCTGCTGGATAAATTCTCCCAAATACCATGTGTGTGTATGCACACGTATACCATGAACACCTGCAACAGCAGCACCACCAGAACTTGTAAGTTTCAAGCTGTCATTCTGGGGTACTTCTACAAATAACTACAGTATAGAATTCTCTTTAGTATTGAACTAAAGCATATATTCTAGTTAGTAACTTCACATGTTAACAGAATGTGACCAAAGAACATCCGAAGTTATACTTTTGCATGCACCGTGCATACCTTAGCTATTTTTTCTATGTACTGTTTGAAAAGATCTTCCCTCTGTGAAGAGCTATCCACTGCTTTGTAACGGGGGTCAGTCTCTACTTTGTCCTTCACTTTGCTCCAGCGAGACTGACTGTCCAGGTGGTGATTAGCCAGTAGTTCAAAGAAGTCCATTTTGATCTGTTTTACAGACAAAACCAGAAAGACAATACTTGAGAAAAATAGTCTGATACCCAACAGTTTGCTCTTACGAAAAAAGGAGTCAACTTACCTCCAACAGAGGGAAGCATATTAATATTACATACCATTACAATTTAGAGAAATCACTAAAACTCTGAATTTAGGCATAACCACATCTAAAATTCACTTCCCCTTGGGACAATTTTGCTAAAGCAGATAAATTAAGAACATCTGCTACATCTAAGACGAACTATATTATTTAGAAAATTATTCACCGATAGTTTTTATTAATTTACTCCAATTTAAGCTTATTTTTTGAGCTTTTATATATATATACATCAAAGTAACAAGTTACTGATTCTACATTATAGCATTTTGCATATCAATACTATAGAAGCTATGCAGTTTTAAACAAGGCTCTAGACAAATCAATGAATATTTATGGATTCATCCTGCAAGTGTACAATGAACAGAGGTAAATACTTGGATCTGCTGATAAAGAGCAATGTCTTAAGATGGATCTAACCAATAAAGAATTACCCATGTATGATAATTAAGTAAATTACGTTTAAGACTGATATGCACATTTATATAAAAGTTTAAGAAAATGTAGTCTACTTTGTCAATTGGAAATGACGTGTCAGCACTCTGTCCATAACAGCCATCACAAAGGGCTGGCAGAGGATCAATCATGTTAGTTTTTTTTATCTTGAGACAACTAGCAACATGCTTTCATCCAAACTCCCAGAACCAGCAGCTGCAAGAGCAACTACTATGCCTTTATCTTTTTTTTTTTTTTTTTTTTTCCTGGGGTAGACAATGTCCCTGTTCCTGCTGCACTTTAGGTCCTAGGTATTTCCTCCTTCATATTTCTACCACTTTACGCCTTAGAAGTCTGGTCTGGCATTTAAGCCTCCATTTCTCTGAAGCAGAGAGGCGAGGGCTGGTTCACCTCACTCGCCGAGTGCCAGGGAACGACCCCAGGGACTCCACAGGCAAGGCCAAGCATGCTGCCTTCGCAGCATCCCAAACCCTGCTGGTCTGCAAAACGAAAATCCCTCTTTATGGCACACTAATTCAAAACCCCCAAAACCTAGGAGAAGGGATGACCATTCATTTTTTGCTACTTCTCTCTCCTCTTCATCCCTTTAAAAAAAGAATACCACCAAAAGCAGTTTAGCTGCAAAACACGGAGGTTCATATGGGAAGCGAGCAGAGGGACAGGCGAACAAACTCTGGCTTGCCAGAGAACTGTCACACCCTGGTTCTCTGAAAATGTGGTTTGTTGCAGAATGCAAGAATGAAATGAAGATCAGAACCAACATTCTGCAGCCTTGCCCACCAATAATTTTAGTTCTTCACAATATTAACACATAAACATAAAATAGGCTTTTTTCTTTACTATCTCAGCGGAGATACTAATATAGCAAGCAAGCAGAGATTAGAAAACAACTGGTTAGTGCCAGTGGGAAGTTGCTCTAGATCTACAGCACTATCACTTTTTCTTAAAGTAGATGAATAAAATGCTAAGCAAACCGTTTATTCATTGTAATATTAAGAATGTTGTTTCAAAACATCTTAAAACATGCATGCAGTATCAAAAATATGAAGCTTTCTAAGCCATGGCATTAAAAATATTGGTTAAAAATTAAAAAATTCCCAGACATTACTACAGAAGTCTATAAAGTAAGGGTATTTCAAAATTTCTGCACAAATCATATATATTGTATGTATCTATTCCACAGGATGAAGCCTGCATACCCACAACACTGCTGGAAGCGCCGTGCTACCTGCTGCAACACCAAACCAGACCCAAGACCACCGCCACGATCTGCAGGAAGATGCTCCCGCCAGAGCCACCAGCAACACCCCGCCTGGTGCGCCTCCCTCCCCCTGGGCTCCTGCACTGCTGGAAGGAGGTGCCAGAGGGATCCACTGCTTCACCAGCAGCTGACCTAGCAGAAAACCAGGAGGGTACAGCCAATTCCCTCCTGAGAAAAACAAATGACATCTCCAAACCTTTAATGCTCTTAGAGCATGGGTTTAACTTCAGTCATCTGCAACACAAAGCACAAGTATTGCAATTTGGTTTTCAATTAAAAAAAAAAAATAAAAGGCAAAAAGGTCTCAAAAAATGGAGTCAAAAACATCTTACCAAGGAATAATGTTTTAAGACCGTAGCACTATGACACTGCAAGTTAGGTATAGCTATACGAAGTAACTAGCTCCACTGAGCAGACCATTAAGCAAGGAAACTGTTAAGAGGTCTTGATACAGGACAGATGAGACAGCCATCAGCACAGCGGGCTGCAGCATGTTTGCAGCTGAATATTTCATTAAGTCTATGTAAAACGGGACATCAGGCTCATCGGCTGGCATGGCTCATCTCAAGGACATGGAACAAGGTGGCGTCCTTGCAGCCTGGTCGACATTGCCAGCTCATAGTCCCTTCCCCGGTATCCTCAAACCCACGTGTACCTCCTCAGGTCTGTCATCTGAAGTATTAGCATTGTACTTACTAAGTAAAATTAGCCACGTGAATAAAAACAACCATCTGAGAAGCTGGCTACTCTTTCACCATCCGATAGGCCATAACTCAATGAAGCAAAATCAAAAACATTATATAATTTAACACCCTTACATTAAAGATTTCTGTAAAGTTGATCTTCCTTAAATAAAGATTTTTGGACTTTTAAAACAGACTGAGAAAGCTTCAGGTTAAATGCCTTAAATTTTCTTTTATGTTTTAAGCACTTTCAAAATCAAAGGAAAATAAGACTGAAAATATTTCAGGAGTATTTAGAAGTCTTTTTTTTTTTTTTTTTTTTTTTTTTTTTTTGGCAGTTAACACATTGCAGGTACAACTCTCATCACTTCACAAGGAAAAAAACTAAAAAAATGTAAAGTACCGGAACTGCGGGAGGCTAAAGTCACCACACAGAGATACCAATTCTTTCCTCACTAGGGAATCCCATAATATTTGCGTGTCAGTGATTGACAGCTGTCAGACTGAACTGATTGACAGGCCGCACAGCACATAACTGTAAAGTCTATCCACTTGTTATAAAACAGAATACATAAAATGGTTACAAAAGGCTTTTGGAGAAAAAACATTATTTCAAAAGCAAACAAACACAATCTCTCTTCTTCTAAATTTTCAACTTTAGATCATGCAACAACAAAGCAAATATTTACTTTTTTTAAAGTCTTTAACTACACTATTAAGCTGCAAGAATGCTTTAAAATTCCATATTCATAATCGAAATGCAGTATGTAAGTCTTAATTTTGAACTACATCAGTTCTTCTCTGAAATCACATTTATTGAAAATATCAGCAATAAGTCAACATTTGAAAAGAAATTGAATACAGAATCTAATTAGACCAGAGTACCTAGATTAAAAAAAATATGCAAAACTTTATTAATAACGAAATTGTCCTACATCCAACCTGTTATTCAGCATTTTTCTCTTCTTTATGCATTCTCAATAGGTGAAATTTGCAATAACTTAATACTACAAAATAAACATTGCAGACTTCAAAATGTCAAACATGATTAGGCTTTAGAGGTTATTTTCTCCATTCACACAACACACAGGGACATTTAAGTAAGTGGCTGCATATTTTGATGGCAATGTCTGACGCCACCTCCATAGCAGCCTGCTTCCCCAGCAGCGAAAGCCTGCTCCCTGCTATTGACAATACGGTCAAGTGACATTTGGAATTCATTAATCTTTAATAGCTGACCTTTAATTCTAATAAGCAGCAGTTTATACATAAGATGTATTTACTGAAAGATTAAAAAGTCACTAAAGTGCTAGCTTTTAGATGGAAAGAGAAGATAAGGAAGCTGTTTGAAATTTAAACCGAGTATCCTGCAGAGAATTTCAAATTCTTACTGCCTCCACTGGAGAACAGAGAGGTAGGTAGTAGCCAGATCTGGGGTTTCCAGCCAAACAGGACAAGAATCTTTTTCCTTTTAATGTTTCACGATAATATAACTTTAAAAGAAATATATAATAATCAGGCACTATTCCAGTTAAAAATATGTTACTTGCTTAGGTAAAGGAAAAAAATGTGTCATTATTTAAGTAAACTCAGCTTCACAAATACATTTAAAGTTCAATTCTACATACTCTAAAAGTCAGTGTACCTGCAAACTTAAAAACGATCAGTTCAGAAGGACCAAAGGGACACCTGTGAAGTGTCTGCAGTCTAAAACCTCTACGGAAAGAGAAGGACTGTGTCTCAGAGAAGGCTTGCTGGAAACCAAGCACTGGCTTTGTCCCACCTCACTCAGACTCGCACCATTCACACTGCTGGAACTAAAAAAAGTCACCTTACCTTCTCACCTCTGGTCTTCGAATCTTCTTTTTCCTTCTTTCTTGCCGCTGTGATAAACTCATTAAACAAGGCCTCTCGATCTTTCATCTTTTCAATTGCCTTGAATCTCGAGTCTTTAGCATGCTTGGCTGCAAATTCACTAAAAGTAGTTCTGCAACAAAATGGCAAGTGAACTCATTTGGCAGAGCTGTCTTTGCTGGGAAGCAGGTTCAGCAGAGAAATATTTCTTCTGCTAGAGTACATGCCAAAGCACAATTTAAAAAAAAGAAGACAACATCCTATGGTCTCGCTATAGAGATGCTTGATCAATGAACTATATAGAAAGGAGTCAGGTTTAGGCACACACGTGAAAGGTACTGTTAGAGATTACAGGGGTTGGTTGGTTGGTTTGTTTGAATACAGCTATCTGCAGAAAGTGCACGTGTAGGAAGAGAGCCTACAATGCAACCCAAGAAGAAATAAAAAAAACCCTCAGTTGTCTACAAAAATCTTCATGACTGGGTTAACAGTTCAGCCACCAGTCTGTCCAGGTTATTTCACAGCTGTGAAACTGAAGATTTTATGTGCATTCACTTGCAGCCAAACCATGCTAAGAGTTCACCAAGAAAATCACCTTTTGGTATGAGTCACAAAAGACACTGACTGAATCAATTTTTCCTTCTACAGTGAACACTGCATTGCCTCATCTTCAAACACAGAGCTGAAATATTTTAAGCACCATGGGCAGATGCAGCCACACTGGGCTTTCAAACCATTATCTCCATAGCATTTCCCTGACCGTTCTCTCACCTCCAGGGCCAGATTCCAATCTGTGCAGTAGATATAGTACTGCCACTTACCTCGAAAAAAACCACTACTGTGCTTTTTCCAAGCTCTGATGCAAATCTGGCCCCAAGAATACGTGAGACACTTATAATCATACGAATGTTTTCATCACAGCATGGAAATAATTAGACTTGGAAAATCCAGCCTACTGTTGCTGTAGGGTAAATTGAAACAAGAAGATAATTTGGTAGCTTATTCAAAAAGATTAGAAAGTGAATGTATGTACAGCTATATTGAAGAACAAGAGTTGTTTAAGTGAAGTGGAACACAAACTCTTGAGCATGTTGGACTGAGATGATAAAAAAAACAGTCTGGCACTCACAGAAGTACAGCAATATCTTTAGACAAACACTGAAACCAGAAGACAAAGGATAAGATTAAACAAGACAGTATTTCAGCTGGAACACTCTTTCCCACCCCAACCCATAATCAGACAAGAGTCAGTCCCAATATGTCACGCCAGAGATACCTTGGAAGCTGAGGACACCAAGGCTAACATAATAGTCCATGTTAGTCTCCAAATTGTATGTTAAAACTTATTACTGATGAACATTTTCTTAAAACATTTCCATGCCTCCATTCTTCCCAGCCTACTACTGTCGAAACTGTTACCCTTATAAAGTGAGCAGACAGGTGTTTTAAGTTATTAATCAGATTTGATGCAATTTAGAAGTTAACATAACACTGGCTTCCACCAGATTTCCAAAATGGGTCACTGAAAAAAAAATTAAGCTTAACAAATGAGTTGTTACTTCGCTGTAAAAGAATTAATGCCAGATAAGCCAAGAGATGCTGAAAGAGAATGATTTAGAGCTCATCTGGTGACATAAGCACGTTTCATGAACTCTGTGCGAGAAGCCTGTGAAACAAACAATTCTAGCAGTAGAGTCTGGAACGTTAGTACATTCGCTGTCCTCACCTCACTATTATCACTGCAGGTAGGTCTGACTGTGAGGGGTACATCATAATTTCTATATTACAGCAACCCAAACATTCTACCATATTACTATTAACATACTTTGTAACCAGAAAAACATCCTTTCAGCCCCTTCAAACCGAAGAAATCTCCCTAGTACCTCTCAGAGACTACTAATACTCTTGAGAAGAAACAGGGTTATTGAAGAAAACTTGCAGTGGATCATGAGGCTTTTCTCACAATCTGGACAGCATGCTGGAGACTTCTTCAAAATGCTTTAAAGTATGTAAATAGTTATAAATCACAAGCTCTATCATTTCATGGGTTAGGCGAATGCAAGCAGGCAAAAGAAGATTTCAACAATATCTGATGGTTCTTCTCTGCCCATTTTGAAAGAGGTTAATCTACCTAATACCACCCAACATAATTCATTCTAATACAGCTTATGATATGAACTAGAAAGAAGCTCCTACCTTGGATTAATCTTTGCTTCTTCCATCATTTTCTTGAAATCCTCCTTGGCTTGCATTATTTTGTTTTTCTTCTCCTTGCGCTCTTCTTCTGCTCGGGTTTTCACATACTGATCAAATACCTACAGAAACACCAGTCACCGACATAAAACACAAACCTGAAACCAATAAGCTCTAGGCAAGAGGGAGGAAAAATCCCATTTCTTTCCTTTTCTCCTATTTCCTTTCCTTTCCTTTCAGCAGAGAGCCAACACAAACAAGGCAGAAAGAAGGGTTAGGGACTCTTTGCATTTGAATATGCAAATTACTCCAACCTCTGAACGTATAGTGTACTGTATCATAACCTGAGACCTACGAAGAAGTTTCTTACACATTTGTGTTATGTTAAAATTTTTCTGGGTTGTATGCTTAGGACAGCAGACACCTCATGTAGTCTTCAAGTTTTCCATTTGCCTACATCCATCTGAAGAAAAGCTTCTGGAGGGAGAACTTGCTTAACAATAAATATGTGCTTTAGCCCACCCACCCCTTTTTTATTAAAAAATAGTTTATTCATTGTGCCAATATTTTGAAGAGATACTGATGATTATCATAGCTATGTTTAGGTTTTGTGAGCTAGGTAAGTAACAATTTCACTGTGTTAAAATATTAGATCTTCCAACCACAGGAAAAATAAAAACTAGAAACTCACTTCTTTTCTTGCTGGCTTCTTCCATTTCCGGACAAACCCTAATTATAACAAAAATCCCTTGCAACACTGATTAGTCTGGAAGGTCAGGAAGAACAAAAATAGCAGACTGAGGATTTAGATAAAGCCTGTAGTAGCTGTGTCTAGATGGGGAGTAAATCTGACTTCTCTTTTACCTGTTTCCTTTCTTTTGGGTTGAGAAGTAAGTAACGAGGATCAAAAACTATCTTGTGTAGCTCTTTCTCCCATGTTGAAAAAGCAGAGACCTTCAATTAAAAAAAAAAAAAGTCAGATTTTAACTAACAATTAAGTTTCCTCAAATATACAGAAGTTGTACAGTTTTGCTTGAAAACTACAGGACATCTGATGGAGAGGGGAACAAACTCATTCTGAAGCTTTCATCGCTAATAGATGATGGAGGCTGCCATAGCAAGTTTCAACACTAATTGGCTGTGAACATTAAATAGTAATACACATGTAATTATTACTATGTGTGACAATTAGGGTAAAAAAAAAAAGTACATCAGAAGAAAGCCTTGAGATTCTATGTTCTCATATCCCATGCCTGCTTTACACTTTTTCTAAGTGTTATGAGTGTAAACAGTTCTGCTACAAAAGAAACAGATTTAAACACATTTGAGCTCATCTTAAACAAGTTTAATTAAAACTACCCCATAAAATCCAGCTATTAAAACCAAATGAAAGCTGCACAGGCAGCTGGAACCACTTCCATTTTTTAAAGTTACTATATAAACTTACATTCTAATAGCCTAACTTATCCATCAAAACTGACTGGTATCAAGCAGAGTTCAAATTTTGTTAACTAAAAGCAAGAAGTCTCCCATTTAACGATAAGAGCATACAGGCTACAGTGGAATTTACTGCTTTTCTCATGTAGGAACATTTCCAAAAACATTAAGGATGTGTACAGTTTGTGTATCTTACTTATTTGCAATGGCAGCTTTCAATTAGGTAATTACTTAGAAAAAAGTAAAACCAAAAATCTGTCTTGATACTGTTTAATTTCAGTTACTTGGAAATCAAAATTTTGCTATAATTGTAATACTCTTTGAAATATGGAGTTGTGTGCCAAATGCATCCATTATTCAGAGGAAGGGTGAGATTGTTTTCCTTACATAAAGCACTGCAGGTTCTGAATTTGCTAAGAACTGAGGCCTCTGCCCAAAACCCTCCTTCCCTCCCCCTCCATCTCTCACACACACAGATTTCTCTGACCCCTCTTTCTAGAAGCATGTCCTTGAATTGCTTCATCCGAGCCTCCAGAGGGACAATGGCTCTCTCTCGAGCGGCTTTAATTTCAGCTTCCATAGCAGCCTCCTTCTCTGAATCAATGTCTTTGTTATCGTCTTTCCTGAAAAAATCAAACATACAGTATAACTTGAGAAGTAATGTGTTAACCCTGGAGGTTAGAAACTGAACTGCACCAGCACAAGATGGACATAACCCGTTACCTCAGAAGCGCAGGCTCAGAGGTCATGAAAGCCATTCTTTGAGGCTTGGCTATGAATGCTTTCATACTGAAAGAGCTCAAGAACCAAAATATTCTCAATAACTTCAGTGCCAAATGACTCCAGGAAGTTGGCACATTCTGATTGTATTTAGCAGTCTTGCCAGATGTGCAACAGATTTTCCGTTAACCGCACGAATCTTCTTATCTCCCACTCAAGACCATGAGGTCCGTGAGAAGGCTATGGCTAAGGGAGTTGTTCAAACTGAGCAACAGAAAGTGCCGTAAAGAGAGTGATACATTCATCCATCAAAGCATTTCTGGAAAAAAGTGTGCTGTTTGTTGATCTACGTTTACTAAGAGAGCAAAGACGCTTCATGCCAAACACACTCAAAGCTCTAACTGCTAACAACTTTATGATCATCCCTAAAAGTATGCAAAACCAAATAAAATGGTAAAACTACTTTTAGAACACTCTGTGTACATAACTTAATAGTGAAGTGACATGTATCGCTTCCAATAGGCAATACAGACCAAAAGATTTACGCAAAATTCTCAAACCTTTATAACAGAGTGAAAACAGTAATCACTATGAAAAGTATATATGGCTGCATTTTTTGCAACAAAATCTTGTGCACAGAAATCAACAAGCTAGATAAGCAAGCTACAGAAGCAAACTATTTAAGATAAACTGCACTCAAAATATTCCTTGGATTCACCAACTTACACCATTTATTTCCATTTCAAATGATTTCCAAAGGAGATGCTATTTCTGCTACACATGAATTTCAGCTACCTCAGAGAAATATCAAATACTTGAGCTACTAAAGTAAAATAGCAGAAAGCTGATGAGCGTGTTCAGCGATCCTATCAGTTACCGTTGGATACAGTAACTGTATTCTGCTGAATACGACAGGAATACACACTGCTCAGATGAAAAACTTTATCAACACAGACCACTTAGTATCAAAAACACAAACTTACTTGCGCTTTTTAATTTTAATAGGCTCATCTTCGTTTGCGTCCTCTGTAGATTCATGCTCTTCTCTAACTGTAACAGATTTCAATAATACTTCAGATTTTGTATTTATGCAAAGTGTCATTTACAAATGAAGCCTTGTGCAAAAACAGAGGACAACACATGCAGCAAGAATGTATTCTGACAAAGACAGACATACAGTTTTCAGTCACTTTCAGAATAACACTATCTGAATTTGGCAGCAGGACTAACAGACTTGTGGCCAACTTTGCATTTAAAATGGCAAACACTGACCTCTTATTCCCAGGGGAAATAAGGGAAAAAACCCTCAGGCTAAACAGTCTAATGAAGCACATTTGGACCTGCTGATTACGTACATGCACTTTGCTCTCCTCCAACTACCAAGCCATGTGTCATCCCAGGACTATTTACTAGAACTCATGCCAGAAACAAGTCTCATCTCAGCAGCTTCTTGAATGTTTCTCTGCTCTTGGCAGCTGTTTCCAAAACTGTATTCCAGTTGATGTTCTCTAAGTTAAATCCTCTTCTGTGAGAGCCCTTCATATATTATGATTAATTCTTTTCTGGCCCCTGAATTCCTCTTGCTTATAAAACAAACACAGTCCCTTTTTTTAAGTCAGTAAAAACGTGGAGTTTTTTCAGCCTGTTGGCATTTAGAGAAAAGTTAACCTTGTCAGTATCTACTTTCTTCAATGGACTATTTTCTCCCCAAAGGACTCTATAAACCTGCATTCCCACCAGCCTTCTTCAATTCCAAAGCTATATAAATTTTTCAGTATGTCCTTACATTTCTCTCATTTATTTCAAATATTGCTAGCTTTGGAAATCAACACAAAATAAGCAATAAATGATATACAGACTTCTCAAGAAGGCAGTACGATTGCTCTTACTAAGTTTTTTTCCTTCTTCCATTCCTTTTTTGTGAGGAGGTTCTTGAATAATTTTGTCCACATCAGCTCTTCCAATTAGGTCATCTGGTCGATCCCACATCGAAAGGCGAGTGGTAGGGTTATAGAAGAAAACACGCTCATCGCCGGTCCACACCACACACCTAGAAATCGAACAGTCAGACAGGGAGTCTCGTATGGCTGTTGGTTTCATTCATTCTGTTTCATTCAGTCTGTTACCACACTCAAAGACTGTTCACAAGCACAACGGTCACAGACAGACCCAGGTTACACTCACTGCACAACTACCAGACATTCCTACTGTCTGAACAGGACACTGAATTATTGCTGTTCTTTGCTAGCAGATCTGAAATGCAATTTTAGAAATGCTTTTTATCAGGAACTGCAGTATACTCAGTTCTCTAGAAAAATGTTTCAGACAGATGAATTTGATTTGGGGATAAAATGTACCTCATCGCTTCAATGCCCTGCAAAAGACGGCAAAAAGCAACCTAACGATCATGCCAGAATTGGATAAATGATGGGATGAAAGAATCACAGAGATAATTTGAAGGGAGGCAGTTTTAAACATCAAACATTAATAAAAAAGCATCAATGGCTGAATTGCAAAAATTAAGACAATATTCCTCCATCAGTAAGATTTCTACCTTGGTCATCCAAGCACACCAAGATGATTTACATACATTACAGCAAGAGTAACCTCATCATGACATTATACACACAGGCACCTGCTGAGTATCTATGCCAAGTGAAAAAAAAAAAAAAAAAAAAAAGGATTGTTTTGGCCAGCACCTATTAATTCCCCAAGGCAAAAGAAGTCCAAGACTATTTTTTTTTAAATTATTTTATTTTTTTGGCCAGTATTTCATACCAGATCAGAAGGAATCAGTGGCAGATGAAGGAAACTGGGATATGAAATCTATACTGGTAACGCACCTAACAGGACTGCAGTTAGTGTGTGGTACAAAGGCTACACACACACCACTGAACATCGTGAGCTGTGGGACAGCCTGAACAGTGTTGGCTGGAGAAATCCAACATTATTTGATCCAGAAGCATAGAAGAACAGCATCCTCACATACTATTACTGGTTTTAACTACCCAGTAACCTTCCTGGTGGCTTCAGGGACTGATGTTTCAGTCCCGCGGTAGCGGGCCATGGGGAAAACCATTACCTACCACGGGGTTCCTGGAATAGGAGTGGTTGCCACCGGCTTGGCCTTCTGAGCTGCTTTTTCTTCTTCAGTCATTTCTTCCTCTTTTGGCTCCTCAAGCGAGAAAACAAGTTACAGGATTCAGGCAATGACAGCTAGCTAATTATTTATTATGAACTAACTTACTTGTTTTAAACAAGCAAATATATTCTGAAACAATGCTAAGAAAGAGTTCGCAATTACACTTCATCCAAGCTTAAAACAGAAGCACTGGAATTTCAACAGTAACTGCTATTCAAAAATCTCAATTCAGAAAACCTCTTAAGTGTTTACTTAACTTTCGACTTCAACGCAACCTTATTTAAACACCTTCCGAGATCTGCATGAATCCTTGAGTCAAGGCCTGAATACAGGAACAAGGGTGTAGTTTCCCACAAAGAGATTTTGATTTATTCTTTAAAATTTACTTGAAAATGAGACACGTAGTACGGAACAGTCAAAAATCCACAATAACCTTTGTAGCAGAAATAAAC
Organism: Falco biarmicus; assembly: GCF_023638135.1. Classification (NCBI taxonomy): domain Eukaryota; kingdom Metazoa; phylum Chordata; class Aves; order Falconiformes; family Falconidae; genus Falco; species Falco biarmicus. The sequence continues at coordinate 65,211,695 of NC_079295.1, forward strand.
AAAGTAGCAACTACCTCAAAAGCAAACGGGGTAGAGTGGTAATAAAAAACAGCAACTGAATTCTGGTTTTTTGCCTACTAAGCTATGTTGAAGTCCACAGAAATCAGTATAAAAGCTTTAATTTTTATTTAAACACCTTAGCACCTTCAAGAACTATGCTTTCTCAGCACGACAGAATGGCTTACAAGAAAAAAGTTAATTTTGTTTACTGCAATGTAAACACTACAGACGATTGCTAGGCCATGTGTTCCTACCAGACTAAACTGATCAGTTATAGCAGGTGGAGAATGTGTAACCTTTGTTTCAGAACTGTTCAAAATAAAGAAGTAAAGGAATAGAGAAAAAGCTATTCATTTAAAGATTTCAGACATTCAGGACAAGTTTCATTTTTCTGAACACCTTAAAATCAGCGAGAGAACATCATGTCTGCATAATTAGCCAACTTCTTTTCCGTGTTCTTAATTTCTTAACTCATAAAGTCTGTATTTTTCTTTTAAATGTCCTTTTTTCCTTATTGTAACAACAACAACAAAAAAAGACAATTACAAAAAAAAAAAAAGCTATGAGTCCAAAAGGAAGGCTTTCAAAGTCACCCCAGGAATTTAAGAACTCAAATTACTAACCATATCTCCTGTCAATATGCCTGGTCTACATATACATCCACACCTGTAGGATGTAGGATTCAAAATGGCAATACTGACTATTGGTTGCAAGGTCTTTTACCTCCTTTATAAGTTCTTTTATAGGTTCTTCTTTTGGCTCTTCTTCTTCTGTCTCCATTGGTAAAGGCTCCTCCGATGGTTCTTTAATTGGCTCTTTAATCTTCTCTTCCATTTTTTCTGAATAAAGTATTATTAAGAAACTGTTATAGAGCCACAACAAATTTTTATCAGTATTTTCCAAGCACAACCACCACCAATGTATTTTTAATGACCACCTTCTGTCCTTCTTGGGCTTTACATTGTCTGCTTATGACGACATCATTACCTTCTGTACCAAGATCCACTTGGGACTGGAAAACTAAATAGCATAAGGCAGCCCATCATTCTAAAAAGCTAACTAAAGTGTACCAACAGAAGCAGCTGAAACACCAATAAACATATCAACCAACAGCACAACACCAAAGAACACTTGCAGATTTGAAATCCTGTTGACAAAAAACCATGGAAATCAGAGAAAATTGATAAAGACTCATCTTAGGATTGCTCTGCACCCATTAAAAAAAATAAGTATCATCTTTACTCAGCAAAATTGGTATTTGCCGTCTTAGATGTTTTCACCTCAGTAAAAAGACCTACTATTTAAATGCAAATTATTAGAAAAATGGGTATTAAACTAGCTAACTGTGTAAGTGTTCTGAATGTACCTAAACAAAGATTTCTTGTAAATAAAGAGTTCAGCAGCCAATAAAACGAGGCTCTCACTGGATTTGTTTTCCTAAAACAAATTTATAAACTGCATAAAAGCCACAGGATTTTTGCCCCTTGCATCTTATTTATGATACAAGACTAATTTCCCTCCAATCACCCTTGAATATAATGTGAATTCAAATAAAGAGTCACGGAATATGACCAGAATAAAACCTAGGGATGTGGACAGGGGGAGGTAATTTATTTTTACTCATATTCCACATTTGTTTATATACTTGACTTTTAAAGATCTGAAATCTAGCATTTCAATGATGTTCATCCTTTCCTTGTTTATAGTTTTTAGAACAACTGAATTTTCCCCTCACTGTCCATCTTTCTGCAACTGGGACCTTCTCAAACATGTGAGTATGTAAAGTACATACGTTCTACTGGACTGATAACACACATTTACCCAAGCATGTCAGGATTCAGAAGCAACTCTAGAACCAAATACTCTCACAATACAAAGAAACTATAACTTTCAGACTTGAGACCAACTTGAAAGGATACTTATAATTAGGATTCCAAAATATTCTTAAAGGAGATAAGGGATTAGAAATATTCCCAAATGATTAGGGATTAAAAACATGCCCATTCACATTTTCAAACGCAATCATTAATGGTCTAAGCAGCATTGCGTAGTATACAGCTGTATTAAAAGAGAAGAAAAAAAAACCCAAAAAACCAAGAGTACCTTTTTCTTTCAGTTCCTGGGGTTTTTCCCATGTCGACTCCAAAGTCCTATTGTTATAATAGTAAGTCTTTCCATCTGCTGTTTTGTACTCTGTCCACTCAGAGACTGCTGTTGCTCCAGCCAATGTAGCAGGTGAAGCAGCAATAGCAACCTGAGGATGGATCATAGGTACAATGGGAGGGGCCATGCCTGGCAAGACACCTGCATAAAAAAGAAAAAAAGAAAAAAAAAAAAGAAAAAAAAAGAAAAAAGAAAGGAAGAAAGGAAAGAAAACAGTAAGTGACAATGAAGTACCCAAGAACCAATGCCTAGGGCTTTACTGACTTAGTTTACAAATAATCAACCTATATAAATAAATATAAAGATATTTTTCAAAATTAAATTGGAAAGCAACACCCTGTTACTATATTTCCTTCCCATGTTTTATAACCAATAATGCCCATATTAGCAGGCAGATTAGATAGCTTTTTGTTTTAATTAATGTGTAATTCTGCACAAATCAAGCACAAAGCTTGTTAGTTTTCAGACATTTGCTTTAATACTTTAAAATTAAGTGCTGTATTTATTAAAAAAGTATTTTAGATCTTTATAGAAAATAATTACTTTTTAAAAAAAAAAATCTGCTCCACTGTTTAATTATGCTGTCATTTTAAGACATATTCCTATTGCTCTTGAAAAAAAAAGACAACAGTGGCTTGAATTTGAGCCATGCAATATGGATTCTTGGCAAAGAATCTTAAGATTCTTGAGAAATCTTAAATCCTGACTTAATGGAAGTTAACATTAATTCACAGCCTTGGATAAAAACTGATGAGAATGAAGTAATTTGAGATTATGTGATGGTTTTGTTTAATACTGCAGACTGATTGGAAAAAAAAAAAACATTTTATTGACGTCCTAAAGCAAAATGGCAAGCAAATATCCAAAGATAAGAAAGCCAGAATGGTGTATTACTCTATTATTTCTCTACTTCCCAACAAAATGGATATACTGAACATATTTTGAATGACAAGTTCTAGAAAAACCAATTTAATAGGACCAGAACTAAAACATCGTAATTTTGAGCCTTTAACACTTCTGTGAAAAAGTCTATCTTATTCAAATAATGGAAAAGCACACATTATGCATTGCTGTAAAGTATTCTCAGTAAGTTAAATCCACAATGTGGAAAATGAAAATTTATACTAAGACGCACATACACGCACACCAACATGCGAGCACAATCATGTCACTATACATGTGGAAGTAGGAAAAACAAAAATCCACACACAAGAAACTAATAACTAAGAAGTATGGGCATGAAGAGATTCACAGTTATTACAGAACTCAATGATTACAGGAAACTGTACTGAATTTTTGTATAAAAGAAGCTAACACTAACAGTTATTTGGGAAAGTTATTTCCTGGCCAAATATGATATTTGCATTTATACTGTTTTGAAAATAAAGTATATATATTCATTCAATTGGGGAAGCAAATAAATAAATAAAAGATAAACAACAACATTCACTACCATGCCAACTTACAGACAAAACGAACTAAGATGGTTTTGAAAATTACCGGTCTTGGTGGTAGCGACTGTCTTTACATACGGGCAGCTGACTATTTGCATCATTGCTACACCTGTAAAATGGATAAGCAAGCATGTTGGAAAGCTGCCATTGTATGTCAGCTACCACTGGGAGTCTGGATGCTACAGATTTCCTGCTACAATTTAGAATGCCATTTCCAGCTGGCAAAGAGAAAGCCTCCCGGCAAGAAAATGTGAATTATTTTTCCTCCAACATTTTATGCCAGATCAAATATAAAACTAATTTTAAGCTGCAGCAACATTCTGCCTACATTAAACCAGCTGTTTAGCACATTAGTGGGATGTCATTAAAAAGAAAAAAGGTGTTTCAATGAAGACTCAGGGGTTTAAGTTCATTCAAGGGGGAACTGCTCTCCTTGTAGGGCAGTAACCACTGGAAAATACTGTTGATGGCGCTGTGTTCTACTGACAGCCTCTGCTCAGCCAGATCCATCGGGGAGCAGCAACAAAGTGAAACTAATGGTCCTTGCGATTTTCAGGCTGCTGCTGCATTTAGGAAGCAGCAGTAAGAGTTGAAGGACAGATTTAAACTAGTCAGACTAGCAAGGTGTGGCGGGGCAAAAGCCAAGTTCAACCCAGAGGGAAAGCTGAGGTTATGAGGGTCACTACAGAGAGGCTGGAGGTGGAAGAAGAGGGGGTGGAGGGGGAAGAAATAAAAGCAATGAAGCTGCAAACAGAGGTACACAAAGCTGCACTAGGGCAGTGGCAGCAAACATTTTCTTTATTTTTCATTATCAAGAAAGTCATGAGCTGAAAAATGCTCTAAAAGCAGCATGACTAGCTTTCAAAAAGGTAGCATCATGCACTGTTCTGCTCTCCAGCTCATTAAGAAATTATGTAGAAATGCCGCAGAGAAGAAAGCATCTCATCCTCTTCAATTAGATGCAAAATTCAGTAGGAAATTAGATAGGGGTATGGTGAAAATGTTTCCAAAAACTTTCATTTTAAGGTGTGGAAGGAAACTGTAGAAGTTCTTTCTACATTGGTCTGGTCTGGACACTCGGGAAACTGAAATACTTCAGACACTTCCTTAAATGGTTTCAATTCATCATCTGAAGTTGGAAATCCTCTGGCACAATGTGAAATTAAACCCCTGTGTTTATAACTGAAGTAATTTCTGGTTTTATTCATGAGGGATCTAGTATGGAAAGCATATAAAAATACTGCCAATTTATTTTAAAAATATTTGTGAGAACACAGAATTGTAATGTTTTTTAATGATAATTTCAATGAAAGAATCCAAAACTAGTTTTGTAAAAAAAAAAAGGTATGAATTGAGACACAAAAACATTGACTTGAACAGCATTGAACGAAGTGTTTGTCTAAATTTTTGGGGGTGGGAGGTTTACACTATGTACTTGAAAATTAATCCGAAAATTCGTTTTGTTAAGGAAGTTACAGCATGTCTTAAAACTGGGTCAGTATAAATAATGTCATCTGCGAGATCACTGAAATTAGAGATACTGCAGCGCAGATAAGACTTAGCAAATACCCAAGCCATTTCCTCTGTCAAGTTAATTCTCAAACACACAACCAACTTTTAACATATGAATTAAGAGAAAGCAGACTTACTTTTTAAGATCTGAGATTACAAGATACCACTAATCAACTCTTCCACTGTTCCGTCTTACTACAGTATAATACAGAGATTAACTTTGAAATCACACTTGACAATGGTATTGTTCAGCTCTCTCTCTAACTTGAAAGAAATCTGGCTGATACTATATCTAGTGCTGAAAGCCTCAAATATCTACACATTAAAACTTTGTAAGCCTTTTTTGACTTCACTTTATACTGCCATGAAGAAATTTTGACTTCTCTTTTGTTTCTTGTTACTACAAAAAATTTTAAAGTCTTCCCCTTCTTTTTTTTACAGTGTTTATAAACCACTACAACCAACTCAAGCCAGAACTGGCTGAAAGTAGTAGGCTGATTTTATTCTGTAATCAGGCAAAATGACAAGTCAGACTTGTTAGTGGAAGCACACACTTTACTGCTAGATATTCCTTCCTATGTATTATGGGTTCCACCCAAAAGGCTCATCTCACCATGGGAACAGAAGAGGCCAGATATAAGGCTTGCTAGCAGGAAAGTTCTAAAAAAAAATAATTTTCAAAAATAAGCTTAAGAAGATCGATGTTCTTGCTGTCTTTCCCTCTGTATTGCACTACTCACAAAACTTTTTGACTGAGAGCTTACAAAAAAAAACCAACCCAAGCACACACCCTAGTGTACCTGTTTTCACTGGCACTCTACTGCTTTGACCATTAACATTTACCTAACAGCTGACACTTGAGTAGAGGATTATACCCTTCAGAGGTACCTGGCAGTGTCAGAAATTGCAGCTAAGAACATTCAGCTGACCACCTTTAAGGCTTAACCCTTTCTATTGTTCTTTCAAACCTCACAAATATACAGACACCAGAATTCTCTCTCTACCCTTTACCCATATTTTTTCCAGTCTTGAATATTATGTTCAGAATAGTATCTGCTTCCTGTACTACACTGCAATTTCCTTTTCAAGCAAGTTAACAGATTAAAGTAGCTTCATCTCCTTATTTTAGAAGACTCTGCTAAAAGCATGAGGCAACTAAAAGTTGATCCTCTCTTCTAGTTAGCAGAACTAATAGTCATTTTAACTACTTTGATGGTTACACTCTGCATCAAAACTTCGAAAGGATTACTTTTTCATCCAATTTCTTCCTATTTGATGGAAGGTAAAGGCCTCCATATGTACTGGATCAATGCGTTAGAAGGACAGCAGGGAAGAAGACACCTCAGCTTGTACAGGAGTCAGAAACTCTTTGCTCAGAGCTGCCTCTTTGTAACTCTAAATCAGAAACTAACTTGTATCCAATACAACTGCAGTCTCAAACCTTCCTTTGCAACAGAGAATCATCAGCTCTTGGTATGTATTTATTGTTACTGCACAATGAAAAAACACTAATTACTTTTGTACTAGAACAGGAGTTCAGCCATACCCATGCGAACTGCAACATGGTATGTAAGCAAGGAGTAGCTTTAGCAACCTTTTAAGTGGAGCTATGCAGCAATTACAAACAGCAGTTGCGTCCAAAATTTTGTCAGCCTAAAATACTTCCTTAAGTAACTAAGTATTTTATAAAAACTTCAGAAAATATTATTTACCCAGGAAGCCCTGGGCTGCCATCTACTATTTCTTCTCAATGGCCTTTACATCTAAAGCCTACAAATACTACCCTAGCAGCCTGAATGCCTTCATTACAGTCCTCAGTTTAAACCTCAATATTTTGCATCACATTCAGCATCATACCTGATAGCTGCAAACCAAGAGAACTGGAAATACCTAACATCATTCAGGGTAAATGCATTCGAACGGTAATTTTTCCTGCTTATAAATATATTATTTTCTTATGTCTATAATCCACATCCTAACAAATATTTATGCACAAGACTAAAAAGCAAGTAGAAAAAATTTTTAGCAATACTGCAGTTTGCAAAATACAGTGCTACAATATTCTCATAGTCACAGATGGATTCTGTCTAAAAGTTCACTTTTTTTTAATAGGATTACAAGATAGACATGTGCCATGAGATTAAAAAGTGTTTACTGCAATTCTCATATTTTCCTGTTATCTAAAAGGAAAAGGTTTACATGTTTAAATGCAGCTGTTTTCTGATACATTATATCAAAGAACTAGAAGTCAAAAAATTTTATGTTCTTTGTTAATTAAAAAGTCTGTCTGCTAACCCTGAATTCTTTCAAAAATACTCTGAGTGGAGAGGATTCAGGCAAGTTCCGTACACAGTGGACACATGAGTGCAAACAAATTGACAACATGGACATGTAGCGGACAAGACAATTACAGTTTGCCAATTTACCTGGAAGTGGAATAGGCATGCCAGGAAGGGGGACACGAAATGGAGGTACCATTACTGGTGGAAAAGCAGGAATTGCTGCAGTTGGTTGAGGTACTGCATGAGGAACTGCAGGAGGCAATGTCTGTGGGACTGGCTGGGGTACAGTCTGCACAGGTGTAGCAGAAGGAGCAGAGGTTGAAACACTGACTGATGGTGTGGCAACTGAAACACCCGAACTCGGGGTCTGGTCTTGTGTGGTAGGTGCTGATAAAAAAAAACAAAGAACACCTTGTATCTTAGACACTACAATATATTTGCTGTAAACATACTGGCACTCTGTTTCCCAACAGACGTTATATAAGCAGATACGCTTAGATATAATCAGCAGGAAGACACTCTTGGACAAAAAAACCCTTTGCCTTCTCTGTAACATTAAATATTCACAAAGAAAGTCAATTTCATATGTTACTTTGTCCCATTCTTTAAGCCTAACAAGTCTCTATAGCAGTAGAAAGGGTGTATCAAAGGACAAATACAGCCCAAAATAAAATTCTACTCTGCATCCCTGTTCAGAGAAACAGAAAGGGAACATTACAGAGTTTCAAGTGGAAAAAGGCTGTTCTTACGGTAAATGAAACAGGTTCTGTTTTCTAACAATAATGCCAGCAGCACAACCATCTGTCTAAAACTACATTTACTAAGCTGTGATTCAAGAATAGAAAAATGTCAAATAAAAAAAATGTGTAAATAAGCAAGGTAAAGGAAAGTACTTGTTCAGAAGCTGCAAAAACTTTCTTGGTCTTCAGTGCCTCCCAGTGGGGAAATACACTACTAGCATTCAATTCCATAATCCTTGCAGCATGACAGAAATCAGCACTTAAGTGAAAATAGTGTTATATATTAAAGCACTAGCAAACAGAACTCGAGACACAACTGATTAAACTCATTGACCAGCCTTGCAAATTTACATTGTAAGATTTGGTGGAAAGGAGAAGGATCTGTTGTAAAAATGAGCTAATTAAAAAAACCCAAACAAACACCACACCAACTTATGACCATATTACATATGGGCATACTGTGCATTCAATATTTAGTGACTACCAGAAGCACTCCCAATAACATACCAGTATCAGTGTATCTAAATAAAGATTTTTGATCTGTTGTTAAGTGTTTCAGAAAGGGTAAAAGTTCTTACTGCTGCCTAAAATTTAGGGAAACAGAGCAGACAGTCAGCATGTAATTTGTTTTAAGACCTAAGTCAAATCAGTACCAGACAAAAATGAGACTCAGCCAGAAGTCCCAGGGGTTTTTTACAGGCCAAGTCTGAGAGTTACCAAATTGTTTTAAATGATAAAATTTTTATCACCGAGGCACAGACACCAACAGTAACAGTTCTTGAAAGCAAAGACAAAGTTTAGCAGGTAGAACAGGTAGAAGAGGAACAGATTCTCAGCATTTGATATTAGGATATTTAACTTCAGAGAAGATGCATAAAGTACTATTCCAAAAGTAGGATCAGTTCTTAAAAGGCCTGGCATTAGGCAAGAAGCTAACACTCACCTCCTACCTGATTCTTGTTACTCAGCAAAATGGTTAGAATAGACTATATTTCAACACAGCTGAACACAGTACTAGTTACCTTTCAAATTAAATAAAAGCCACAAAATGCTTTCAGCAATACAAATTATTTGCTACTCTAATGATCTGTCCTCCCTCTGGTGTTAACTGAAAGCATAATTTGAGGGTTACCTAAATCTGACTCCCTTTCATACACACATCTGAAGTTTGGGTTAAATGGTGAGTTAAGCTTGACTTGTCTCACCTGTTACAGGAAAAAGACGAAGTAATTCTAGAAGAAGCAACTACACACTACAGCTGGAGTTAGAACAGTGCAGCAATTCCTCATCTTCTGCACACTCTTTAGCCTGACTCAGCACACACATTTTTGCCAGCGCAGCTACAATGATCAAGACTGTCAAACAATAGGATTCCTGATCAGCATAAACGTTGTGCTTTCAGTAGCCCTGTGCGTAGACAGTAACTCTGACCAAACACTTCCTTAACGAGCACACCTTGCTGCCTTCATGCTAGCTGATCGTATTCATTGTTTGCTGCTGACACACTGATGTGCAAATAGGTCTACAGTGCATAACATACATCTCTATATAGATGCTCTGCACTGCAGGCACTTTATTAGCATATATATGGCAAAGTATGGTATAAATCATGCTATTTATATTATATGCAGATACTATGTTTAAACATGCATTATGTGCATGCTGCATAAATTCAGTCCCCTTTCCTCCTGAGGTTCCCTCAGTTGGAAAACCCTTAAAATCAAAGGCCCACCCACATCAATGGCAGTACTCTTCAGCCTACAATTCAAAGGTCACGAGTGAAAAATAATGGCTTCAAAGACTTCCTTTTTCCTCTTTTGTGCAACTCCAGCAAATGGGAACTTATAAGGCTTAGTCAGAATAACAACGCTCTATTAATACACCAGAAGAAGCTCTATTCTGCAATCAACCAATTCTCTGCAGCCCAGGAGTAGCACTCAAAAGATTGAGCCTCTTAGAGCAATAGATGCCATTTTGGAAACAAAGAGGAAATGGCTACAGCTGTGATTGCTACTCCAGATTAACTTTTCTTAAAAAATACTTTAAAAAACCATTTAGCTTTATCTATAGTCAAAAGGAAATGGATGCATAATAGCTTTGAGATGATGTGATAACAGCAGAAGAAAAATATACAAAGACCTTTCAGATTGGGGGGAAAAAAAATTGCATGCAAGGTTCTTCTGGATTAAATACTGCACTTTAAACTCATACTCCACTTTATGCTGAAACAGCTTCCTCCTGGATACCAAGTTTTTGCTGCAGTAATACCCCAATGCAGGAGCCCCACCACTGTAAAACTTGAGAAACCCTCAGTTACTCACTGGAAATTGTCTGTGAAACTGAAGTGGCTGTGGTTGTAGTAGAGGTTGTGGAGGACTGAGTACTTGAGGACGTGGAGGGAGATGCTGCAGATGCAGGACTACTGGTGGTTGGTGTGGAGGCACCTACTGCTTGGGCCTGGGCTTGGGCCTGTGCAGCCAGCATCGGTGTCAGCTCCGACTGCTGAATAACTTTGACCCCATCTGGCTTAGTCCACGCAGACTCACGTGTGCGCGCGTTATAGAAATAGACCTACAATTTAAGAATGTCAACATCAAACAACTGCATATCTGGAGGAGGAGCATTTATAAATGGTCCGGTTCCTCCTGTTTTAAAAAATAGGAAGAGAAGAGGCAAAAGCATAGGATTTTACCACACTGCCAGACTGGGTATGACAACATACTCATAACAGCAGTAAACACCCATTACTTTATTGTTTCTAGTAACCATCTTACCTTGCCATCTGGAGTTTTGTTTTCTACCCATATCTCTTCAGCTGGGGGCATTGCTGGTGTCCCAGGGGCAGTGACAGGCGGCATTCCTGGGGGGAACATCATACCAGGAGGCGGTGGCATGCTACCCATGGGAGGAGGCATAAATGGTGGTCTCTATAAAGGCATATAATAACGATGATGATGATTATAATAATGATAATTAATTTATAACAATTGTTATAAAAATTGTTATTAAAAATATTTTTAAATAACAATTTTCTATCAGAGTTTTCCTTTATTAGAGCACCAACAGGCAGTACAACTATAGTAAGATTAACTCTGTCTTGAGAGCTTTTTTAACAACCTAATGCTACCAGCTCAGAGAATGCGCTTCCTGACAAGCCACCACCTATGGCAGAACAGCTGCAGTAAGCATTTAGCTTCTGAGATGCTAACGTAAACACAAAGCGTCAAAAAAAGTGGCACAAAAGGAAGTGAGGTGAAAGAAAATTCCTCTCCTGAAAAGGAGAAAATTTCCCAGTGCAAGAAAGAATGGAAGACCCGTTCCTGAATAACTGCCACTCAGACAGGCCCAGCTGTGAATCAAATCTACTGCTAAACAGCTATACAGTGACCCTCCCAGTGAAGAAATATGAAAAAAAATTAAATTACAAGTAAGCTTCCGATTTGTTAGCATAGCAGAGCAGCAGATTTCACTACAATCCATTATACTTCTCAATTTCCCATTAACTCAAATTCTAAATAGTGCTAATTAAAAAAAATTATCAAATTAATTTTTGTTATCACATCATAAGAAATCCAGAACTGCCCTGCACATCACTGTAACCTGAAAGCCTGAATGCATGCTTTCTAATTCGAAATTCTTTTATTCTACATGTTTATCCAGTCTGCTCTGAAATTTCCTGTGCATAACAAGTACAGTGAATACTTCCCTGTAAAAAGAGTCAAGAAAACACACCAAGTTCTTTAACTTATTCTGCATACACCTACAGCTGACCTAATTATCTCCATCACTCCAGCTCTAACTGAACTTGTGATTCCAAAGATTTCCTCTTCACAAAGGCAATGCCAAGACAGCTCACTGGTAAAAGCCTTCAAGCTCTGTACTCATGACTGACAGGCCCGAGAGTGAAACGCACACATGCAGCCAGACCTGGGCTTTGCTGAAGCCAGGATGTGCACAGGAAATCCAGTGTCACAGCGACTGGGTGGCTTGGTATGACATGCCACAAACACAGACCCTGAGCTGCACCCCTGCACTGAGAACTGGAGCGCTACCCTTGGCAGTTTTCAGTGTGTGCCGTGTCCTTGGTTTCTGTCTGCTTTCGGCTTCTTTTAGAAGTTTCCCCAAGATCAGAATTTCTGATGTAAGAGTGGTATTTTAAACTGCTTTTAAAATTAATGTACCAACTCTGATTTTTGTTAAATACTATTATAAAGGAAGTCACGAGTATATGGACAGAATTCAAAACAAACAAAAAAGCCATTAAGGTAACTATAGCCTTTCTTTCCTTCCTTATTTCTTCTCCACAGCTCCTCCATCTGGCCACAAGGTGATCCTTCACTGCTCTACAACCTGTAAGAAGAATGCAGTATAGCTCACTTCCTGCCTGCTGTCTCTGCTTTCCCAAAAAAGAGGAGTTAGATGGTTCCAGGGCAGTCCTGGGAGCGAGGAGGGGATGCCAGCTGTACAGCCAGGGTAGCCAGATCGCCCTTCAGCTCCATTCCAAGCACACCCTCTCCCCTTGTTTCTACCACAGGATCTTTCAACATCCTATCTCCCCTTGCACCAGAAGCAGGGTGAGAAGCTAAAAACATTCGATGCAAAGCAGAGCACAGTGCTGATGTGGCATGAAAAATTCAGACATGCTTGGCACATGGATTCCATGTATGGCAACAAGTTGTACAAGACATGCTTGCTGCATGGCATGATAAAACAGGTATGATGTAAACAGCTGAGAGCTGAAGCCCATCCCACATATAAATAAAACACAAAAATCAAGGAGACAGCTAGGCTTGGGGCTTCAAATTAACTCAGGCTGATTCTTGAAACTACAGGAAGGAAGCAAGGTCCTGTTCTCCCCCCTCAGTCTGAGTTCTGCTGCACACCCCGACACTCTTCATTGCTTTCAAGGTAGTGCATGGGCACATGAACATTAACACCAAGAGGTAAAATGGGATCAAAAAGCACCAGAAGAAAGGTGCAGCAGGTGGAAATAGCCTTAAATAAACTTAAGCTGAGCATGAAAACATACCATAGAACAAGGCCCCTAGTACCGAATGACAGGAAGAGAAAAAGATGACATTCAGTGAGGTGAGTGGGGCTGTCCACATCCCTCAGATTTAGTTAGTCTTCAGTTCCACAGGACTGACGTTCAGCTGAGAACATTTCAATGAAATGAACAGCCACCTCACACCTCCCTGAACAGTTCAAGTTCTAACAACACACTTTATGTTTGAGAAGATAGAGAGAAAACTGGAAAAGATGCACCAGTTTCTTTTTGAACTCTTGTGCTCAGGACGACAATGGCCCACAAAATTAGGCTAGTTTGATGAAGTCAAATTTCAGATGAAACCCAGCCTAAGTTCTTCTTCCTGCTCTCACTGCTGCTTTGCTTCCTCTCCTGCCACTCTCTCCACTTCAAAGCTGTCTACAGAGCTATACAGTGAACCAATTTGCATTAAGAGCAACATGGAAAAAAGCTCCCATAGCCCTGCTGCCAAAAAACATATGCAAGGCAGGGCCTAAAATACCACAAAATAACCCGTGTCAACACATTCTCTTTCCACCTTGCCCACGTCCCTACATTTTAAAATAAATTTCACAGTACTGAAGTTTTCACTATTCTATTACGAATAGTGGATTTAAACCATTATTTATAAGCCACATAGTACTATTCATCTCCTTCCAGGCCTGCCTGCAGTCCCACATAGTAATCACACTGCCCTAATAGCACTGTACTCCTACAATGCTATTAAAGCAACACATTTCTTATTCACAAATGTATTGTACATTTCAAACCATCTGAGTCTCTGAAAAGAAGGCAAAAGAGCTTAAACATACCTCACCATGAAATGCAGACACAATTCTACCTTACTTGAGCCCATACTACCCCTGTAGGTGCTAGGAACATTCTAAGTCTTTAGAAAAACTAAAACATGACAATAATATACGTAAAGTGAAAAGCATTCTATCTCTTCCAAGAGTAAACTTATGTTAGGGCAAGGGTCACCTGCAGCTGCTCCAGTCAAACACTGAGCCTGCTCTTAAGTTTTTTTTCCAAACGTTAAATTTTTCTTTGTCTGTGTGTTGACAACTTCTGGTACATCACTAACACCACACCCTCCTGAACATAGCACTGAAACAAAACACACCTTGACACTGATTATATGCCTGCCTCTCAATATTGCTATCTGCCCACTAACCAATCCCTCAGTGATCCATAATAATAAACCACCACAGCAGTGGCAGGTGTGGCTCATGCTGGAATCCAGATGGAATTCAGCTGCACCTTCTCTCTCAGTCTCTGTGCACATCCACCGTTACCTCACTGAGTGAATACAGGCAGAATTAAGACAACCCTAGAAGGCTGATGTGTACTTCAAGTGCCTGTTCTGAAGCATTCCGAAATCTGAGCGCAGCAGAATACTGCATTCTGCACGGCCACAGGGCACCAACACGAGGTCAGGTTTTAGCAAAGACTCTGTTGGTAAGCGCATCCTAACCATGTAATTGATTAATTTAGCCCCAAGGAGCTAAACAGGAGTGCATTTACATGCCACAGGTATGCATTAGTCTTATAATACCACACACAAGCCTTCTGTTTTTGTTGTGCCCTGCTACTTTTTTCATTCATTTTAACGTTTTGTCTCATTTCCACATGTGAAATTAAACAAACCAAATCCCTAAATCCCAACTCCACAAACCAAGAGGATGCCCCATCCTTTACCTGTAAATGTGGAGGTCCCATTGGGGGAGGAATCCCTCCTGGAGGTGGCATTGGAGGCATGTTTGGATCAAATGGAGGACGTCCAAAAGGGGGGCGAGGTGGCGGAGGAGGACCTCGCATCATACCAAAAGGTGGAGGTGGTCGCATGAGAGGTGGTGGGCCTCTCATGACTGCGTTTGGTGGGGGAGCTGGGCCACGAAATCTCAGTGCTTGCTGCTGAGCCATTCTGTGGATAAGGCCAGAAGGAAACAAAGGTTATTTTCATTTGCTGCTTAGCTGCAGGAAAATCAATTCTTAAAATAAACAAGGAAAAATCAGAAGGGTGCAGAAAAAAATGCCAAGTTTGAATAAAGTTAAGCGTGCAACTACTTCAATAGTTTCTTCTTCACAATTCAAGTTTACTAGTCCTCAACTTTGAATTTTCACTCATGGAAACGAATAACCTAGAGCTGGGATCAGGGCAGGCAGGCACTGCAGAAGTGCATCCAGATCTACCAAAGCTCTTTCAAAATGACCTGCAACTCCCAACTCCTGACTGCACATACACCCTAGCCTTCTCAGTAACGGCTGTCAATCGTGCTTTAATTATTCTGTACCACAAGTGTCTGTCAGGGCTACCTACAGCAGGATGTGAACTCTGGCCGTCGTGCTAAACCCGCTGTGCCACCCAACCCTCTACTAGGGGAGCCCTGGAAACATATATATAGAAAAAAACGTTCACCTTTGGAACCAACAAACGCTCTTCTGCTGCTCTCAGGAAAACAATTTTGCCCACCATTTAGTGCCAGTGCAATACCAATGTTGGCATGATGACTCAAAATTGAAAAAAACAAAGGTTATGAGAAGGTGAACGGCGACACACCCGCAGCTCAACACCCGGGCGGCGGGGCAGCCCCGCTCCTGCTAACCTGCCCTGCATTAGGCGCGGGGGCTCTGGGGCAGGCGCTGCCCGCCGGCCGCGGGCAAGGCGGACTCCACCGGGCACCCCCGCCGCCGCCCCCCGGCGGCCTGGCCCCAGGCCCGAGTGCAGAGCTCTGTCAGGTGGTCCTGGCCCGGCGGGGAGAGCCCAGCCGCCCCCCGCGGGGCCCGGCCCGGCGCCGGCCGCACGCGGGGAGAGAAAATGGAGGCGGCGAGACCGGCTCCCGCCGGGCCGCCCGCCCCGGCCCGGCCCCGCCCACCGGCCGCGCCCAGGCCCGGGCCCCCAGCCCGCTCCCCCGCCGCCGCCGCCGCCGGCCGCGCGCCGGGCGCAGGCCGGGCCCGCGGGCGGCACCACCGGAAGGCCGCGGCGGGCGCAGGCCGGGCCAGGCCGCGGCCCACCCGCCAGAGTGCGCCCCCACACCCGCCGCCGCGCGGTACCTGAGCTCGCTGCCGTACCGCTCCGCCGCCGCCTCCCCCTCACCACCGCCGGCCCCCGCGCCACCGCCGCCGCCCCGCTCCGCCATCGCCGCCTCGCAGCGCCGCCGAGCCTAGCCGCTGCCGCCCCGGCCAGGCCCCGCCGCGTCCCATTGGCTGCCCCCCACGCCCGTCAGCGCGCGCGGGGGCGTGTGCGCCCTGCGATTGGTTGCCACGCCCGCCGACTTTGAATGGGGGACGCCAGGCGCGCCGGGATTGGCTGCGCGCGGGTGTCCCGCTTCGCTGGCGGCGCGGGTCACGTGAGGCGTGACCCGGGGAGAGGACCGGAACTGGCCTCACGCAAGGCGGAACAGGCCGTGGGGAAAGAAGGGACGGGATCTACATCCAATCAGCAGGCGGAACCCCGAGCACCAATCACATCCCGCAGGCGGCTGCGCGCTGCCAACCAGAACAGCCGGATCGGAAGAGTCCCGCCCCGCCCACATGGGCGGAGTTCGGGCAGCAGCCAATGGCGGGGCGCGAGGGTGGGGCAACCCTCGGGGACACAGTTACCGAGCGGCAGCCAATGAGCCGGCACGGAGCGGGTAGGCGGCGGCCAATGGGGAGCTGGCGCGAGCTCTGTCCCAGCGTCCCGCGGGCGGCGGGGTGTGCAATCGGCCTGGCGCGGCGGCCGGTCAGCGGACAGCTGTCGGTTTCAGCCCGCCTCCCCCTCCGCCTCCTCCTTGTCCTGCCCCCGCTTCAGCTGCGGCCCCAGCTCCGGCCTAGGTCCTGCCCCTGTCGTGGCCCTGCTCCGGCCTCAGATGCGGCCCAGGCCTTGGCCTTGCGGCTGGCGGGGCCCGGCGGGACGGGGGCGCCTGCCCGGCCGGCAGAACCGCGGAACAGAGGCGGTGTGACAGCTGCCCGCCCAGCGCCTGTCCCCGCAGCCCAGTGGTGCGGTCAGGGCCTGATGGTGCCTGGCTCTGCCCAGCCTGCTCCCCGCTGGCGGCGGTGCCGACGCCCCGCGCCAGAGGTGTCATCCATGCGGGCGAGCGGCTGGGCCACAAGGTGTTTGGGGAGCCACACGGGCTGGGCCCTGGCAGAGCGTGGCCCCTCTCACCTGCTGCCAGCACCTCAGGGGAGCTGGAGGGCTGCCCCCATGGCTGCATCGGTTTTAGAAAGGAATAAAAAGGAACAGAGAGTGTGCACCAGGTGCTGGAGGCAGAAGTGGCTCAGAACATGCTGTGGCAGCGGGAGAAGGCAGCATGAGGCAGCTGGTGGCCTGATGCAGGCTACAGGGCCCCACACCCACCTCCCCAGAGGCCAGAGGGGTGCTGAAGGCAGCTGTGTGCCTGCTCCCTGCACCAAGGGGACATCTCCTGTGCTGGAGGCTTCAGGGCTGGCCCCAGCTGGGACAGAGATGCAGAGTGTGGGTGGCTGTTGCTGCCTCCCTCTGCCCCCATTAGCACCACCTTGATAACGGGACACTGCAGCTGCATCCTGCTCTGCCTCGTGATCCCCGAGTCCCTAATTGAGATAACTGCTGGCAAAAATCCTAATGTAGACACGGCTGCACTGGCAGAAGCTCCTTGAAGATGCAATTTTGCCAGTAAAGCCTTGTTTTGATTGGGGTAGCTCATTTCTCCTGCTGTAGTTTGATTTACCGTAATGGCACATGGTTGCATTTGTAGTAAAAAAACCTGCCAGTGTGCCGGGCATGCGTGGAGCTGCTGCTGGGGCTCCCTGGCCAGGGCAGGCAGCCAAGTCTGCAGAAAGCTGCTAGATCTTGCCCAAGCCCTGCCCAGGCCCCAGAGTTCCCCTGGGAAACCAGCAGCTCTGCGGTGTGCTGCAGGGGCTTGGCTGGGGCAGTGAGACCCTTGTGTGGGAGCTGCTGGCCTGGGCCATCTCCTCCCTGAAGCCAGTGGAAGGGGCTTGGGTGCAGGCTGTGGCAAACAAAGCCACCGGTAGACATTGGGGTGACATGGCTCATGAGGGTGGAGGGCTGGGATGGAGCCGAGAGGCATGAAGTTCGTGGCTAGTCCCTGCTGCTGCACTGCCCCAAGGTGCCCCGTGGACTTGGAAATGAGGGCTCATGCTGTGCTGTGTTTACTGTGGGGCTCAAGGAGACATGAGCAGATCCCTGCTGCCCTGGGGAGATGGCGAGCCCCATCAGGGTGGGAGAGGACCCCTGGGGAGGTGCCAGCAGGGGGTCCAGGTCTGCAGCCGTTGCTGGCAGGCAGCATCAATGGGTTCCCCTGAGACATGGCCCTTGGGACATGTTACAGGTGGGTAACAAGCTGAGGACCCATTATATCCAAGTAACATACGTGAGAAGTTGTGCAGTCAGTGAAGGAAATGCACTTCCAGTTCAGACACCCAGTCCTGTGTTTCTTTTATGGCTCCTGTAATTGAAACACTTGACACACACGGGAAAATAGGTATTGCTGTGAAACACTTGCCAGCCCTGACTCATCAGGTGAGGGCTGAGAAAACTAAATTTACAGATAAAGCCTGCAATAGCCTGCTGCAGGAACTGGGAGCTCAGCTGTGGCGCTGATGTTGCATTTGAGCTGTAATGAGACATAAAATATTCTGTTGGAAGGCCTCATGCAGCTGAGTTACACGTTACAAAAGAAAAAGCCCTGAACAACAGGGAAGCAGATCTTTCCCCCCACAAGGCTGCATTTTGTGTGCCAAGGGACATTGCCACCTCTCCCGGCTGCGGGGAGGATGCCAGAAGCCCCCACTGAGCTATTTGGTCTTTCCATCTCTAACTGCTTTGATTTTGTGATCCCCCTTTTCCCATTCCTCTCTTTGTGTCAAAAAAGCTGTCAAATAATAAAAATAATCAGAATTACTGAGGGACCTTTTGGTGGTGCTGTGATAAAGAGACTTTCACATACTTTGATTTTGCTGCTTGGGTTTTTTATTCATTCTGTTTTGCTGGAAGTTGCTGCTGCTGTGAGGACTTTTTGACAGTTGAGCAGGCGGCTGGGGCTCCCCAGGCCTGTATGCCCCATTCCATGTTCCCAGCATGGCCTGGCCACGAGCCCAGGTGGCGGCAGCTCCAGAAGCCAGGGGTCCTCCCCATTGCCTTGGCCCCTCCAAGGAGCCATGGGAAGGAGCTGGGGGTGACCTTGGCTGGCTCTGCCCAACCGGCGAGATGTGGAGAGCCTGGCTCTGCTCTCTGTGTGCAGGGGAGATGGAGCCGGGAGTCCCCACCCTGCCTCCCCCTCGCCAGTGCCGCCAGTGATCAGAGCTTTCTGACAGCAGGAGATTAAAACAGGTTTTGGACATGATAGCTTAGATCCTCCCCAAACAGTGGAGCTGTCTGTCTTCCACTAGTGCCTTTCATCCCCCTTTTCATCTTCATGTTTCAGGATTGTCTCAATAATTTATTAATTACAGGCTGGCAGATAGAGGCATCTGCAAGGCCCTTTCCCATGTTCGGGGAGAGCTGTCCCCGTTCCACATCCCCCCTTACTGCTCAGCTTTATTTTCTCAAAACATTTCAGCCAGTAATTCTCAGACTGCAGCTTTTTCAGGAGCAATTAATTGTGAGCTGCAAAATGCAAGTAATTTTCAAAAATTTGATGGCAGCTACCTGTCCAGCAGGATGTGGCTTTTGGAAATAGTACAGTTTATTGCACTAATATGTACTTTCCCTTAGATTTCATTAAAAATCTGAACTCTAATAACACAGTTCGCTGTTTGTAGGGACACCCTCACTAATTAACCAGCAGATAAGTCTCCAGGAGTGCAGATACGAGGGGGGACTGATGAGCCACAGCCCCTGGATGCACTCAGGCAGCACCAAGGCTGCTGCAGACCAGGACCTTGCTGGTACTAGCTCATCTATCTGGGCAGAAAGTCTCGGCGCTGCTGCTGGGCTGGTGGCAGCACTGGCCGTGCTGCGTGGGGGAACGGGGCTGCAGCAGGCACTGGCTCGGGGTATAGATCCCTTCGGGGGAAAGCCCAAACATAAACCAACTGCAGCGCTTCTGCGGGCTGTGATGGTGCTGAGATCTGTTAGGCAAGCTGGGTTCTTTGGGAAAGCTGGTGGCCAGGGTGCCCGCAGCAGCCTGGGTTCCCCACTCCCTGGCTCGGAAGCTGCTGGCTCTGTCTGCCACAGAACAGCACAGCACGGCTGCCGCTGCCAAGAAAGAGCATTCTCCACGGAGAATTTGAATCTGCAAACCTTTCCAAATATTTAGATCTCTGTAATTTGAAAAGGACTGTTTCTTACATGGTCTGACTTCTCTGCCAGGCATAAGGAAAGGATGCTTGAAATTTCCAGTTTTGGATACTGCCGCTCAAATCTGCTCAGTTTCCCAAGCTTCCTAGGTTCAAAGCGAGCGGCCTTTTTCTTCCTCATTGCAGCTATGTGACACGAGATGATTTTCAGCACTTTGGTTTCCTCTGGCAGAGAGTGTCACAGCCCTCAAGCTGCGGTGGGCTCCCACGAGGGCTGGCACCCCACACTGCCACTGAGAAGTGCCTCCCATCTGTGGAGCCACAATCAACTGTTTGGTTGTGCAGGCTCGCAGCTGCTGACATCTTGTCATTCTTTTTTAATTTTTTTCAGATTTCAGGTTGAAGTGTGATGCCGAATTAAAAATTTTGCCCTGGGCTGTCTGCAGGGCCTCTTGGCTGCTGCAGTGCCGGCATCTGCCAGGGAGACCCCCAGGTCCCGTGTCAGAGGGCAGCAGCCCCGGGCGGCAGTGGGGGGATCCCACTAGTGCGGGTGAAGGCGGCACTTTCTTTCCCAGCTCCCTGCTCAGCCTGGCATGTCACCGCTGCCTGGGGCAGGTCCATGGGGAGGGAAGGTCCCTGTAGGGTCTGCTCGACTTCAGCCTGTCCCGGCTGCCAGCAGTCAGCGAGCAAAAGCACGGCACAGCTTTGGCAAAGGGGAATGCCGCACTGGCTCTGGGCATCCCTTGAAGATGCTTTTCCCCAGGAAGGGCAGATCTCCCAACGCCACAGGCAGCCACTGCAGCACCACCCTTGGCCAGCACCCTCAGCAACCCAGACACGTCCAGTATGGGGTGAACTGGTGGGGCTGGGAGGTGTGCAGGCTCACGGGGAGGGAGAAGGGAGCAGCCACCCACACACCACCTCCATCCGAGCCCTGGGGCCCCATCTTGCAGCCCTGTGGGGGCCAGTGGGGGCTCCCTGGGGGCTTGGCTATGGCTATGGCAGACCTTGCTGTGTAGGGTAAGATAAACAGAAAGGTCTTAGACTGTAGTTCTGATCGGGGTCTGGTCCTCACTGTTTCAGTAACATGTCCATTTTTTCTGCTGGTATATTTTTTTACATAGAATAGCGATGCTTAAAATGGTAATTGGCTTCACTCTGGCTAACTGCATTTCACAGCATACCTATCTGTAGAACAATCTTCATATTTTCTGACTGCTAGGCTATTAAACTAAGGGCAGAAAAAAGAATTTATGGTTGTGCTTTTCTGTGAGGTTTAAATAATTATTGGTTTTGGAAACCATACTTTGGAAATGCAGAGGAAGGAGTGGTCCTATGGAAGCCTGGGGAGCCAGCAATGGGGTGACTAGCCCCTCGATGCCCACACTGGTGGTACCTGCCACACTGCACTGTGCTGCACTGCATTGCACCGCACTGCATTGCACCGCACTGCATTGCACCGTGGCACACCACTTGCTGCCCACCCCTCTTGTTTCTGCAGCCCTGAAAGGAGATGGTGTTGTTGCAACCCTTCGGTAACCCTGTGATGGGGCTCCAGAGGGGGGTTTTGGGGCTGAAATGGTAGGGCTGGCCACCCACCTCCCCAGGTGCAGCATGTGCTCGAGGTGCCTGTGCACTGGCTGTGCCCCTGTGTGTGCTGGGCTGGGGCTGGCCCATGCCGGCGGCCGTGGGGAGGCACTGGCCAGGTGCTGTAGGGGAGCAGAGGGGTCTGGGTGTTGTCAACCCCATCTGTCACATCAGCTGCCAAATGGCATGATGCATTAGGCCCCAATCTGGGCTAATGCTTTTCCTGCATTTATATGAAAAAATCCTGTTTTTTCTGTATGAGGGAAGTCCATAGATTCTTCCCAACATGGCGAAGAGGGCTGTGGAGCTTAGCTGTGGCAAGGGCTACAGAGACAGGCAGGGGTCCATGGCAGTGCCCAGAGCCAGCCAGAGCAGAGGGTTTTGCTCAAACTCGAGCTTGTTTGGAGCTTGTAGATGGAGTATAGCTAACAAAGCCAAACCCAGCCTCTCCGCTTGCTGTTTGCAGCACGATCATCTCTTGCAGCTCCTTGGCCAGGAGGGACTGTGCCCAGACCGTGCCACCCCAGCATGCGAGGCCTTCTGAAAGCACTTGAGCCCCTGACTCTGTCAGCTGCCCACCACTGCGGACCCGGGAGCTGGGTCTGGCTGGGGACGGCACGCTCAGCCCCGTCCCGAAATTCTGGGGCACCCAGGGAAACGTCTCCTGCCTGAAACCAGCCACAGAGCTGACACTAATAGAAAAAGACCATTAAAAAGCTCTGTGATACTCTGTTCTCCTGCTTCTGGTCCCTCTTTCCCTTTGTTGCTGCTGGCATTTTATGAATTATTGATGTGCCTAGGTGCTGCTGCTCTCCCGTTTCCTCTGCTGCTGCTTCTGCTGCCGCAGCCGTACCGGACCCACACTGTCCCGGGGCCAGGCTGCCATCAGGCGATGCCCTGGGAGGTGGCAGGAGGGGCTCAGTCTCCAGCGTGTCCCCACCGCCGAGCAGCTCAGTCCCCGTGCTGGGCTGCAGACCTGGGCTCCTGGTTGGCACTGGTGGGGGCTTTACACAGATGTAGAGATGCCCTGTGTGCTTCTCTGCTCATATGAGGCTCTTCTCCAGCTCCTGACCATAACTTCTACTCGTCCCCAGGTCCCTTCTCCAGCCCACACCGTCAGGGGCTTCTACAGGCTGTCCCAGCTCTCTCCCTCAAAGCACAGGACCCGTGGTACAAGGCATACTGTGCAGGGCTCATGTTGCAGATGTGATTTGGCAGAGCCTGCTGACTGGGGGCTGCTCGACCCCAGATGTGCCCATACAAAGCCCCATACCAGTGTCACCCCAAGAGAGTGGGGTCGGGGTGGCTGTGGGGAATCACCACAGGGTCAGCTAAGGGGACAGCCCAGTGACGGCTCCATGTCCCTTCCTGGTGGGAAACGCAGGTGGGGGTGGCTGTGCGCCAGCCTTGTGTAAGTGCGCGTGACAGGGTATCAGGGAAAGGAGATCTTCCGTGGAGCATTGAAAATGTGCCTCTTTCCCTGAGAGACCAGAAACACTCCGTCTCTGGGGTTAATATTTAATGAGGTGGTTTTAGGATAGAAGCTGTTTGCTGAGGGACAGGGCAGACATGCTTTCCTGCTCATGTGGCAGTATGGAAGGGTGACAGCACTGCTGGGACAGTGTCCGTGGGGCTGCTCTTGGGGGAATGAGGCTGGCGGAGGCAGTGGGGTGGGAGTTGCAGCAGCCCAGGGGCTATGGCACCCGCAGCTGCCCACCACAACCCCTGCTCAGGGGCTCAAGTGCAAGGAGGTGGGGGGGCTGCAGCAGGGTGATGGGATCCATGCTGGTCGAGAAGGCTGCTCCCGATCTGGTGTTCATTTGGTTGCTCAGGACTGTGGTGAATTGGAGCAAACCTGCTCCTCAGGCTCTGCCTCAGCGCTGCTGTGCTGTTCCGGGGAACAGCATCGATGTTAAATCCCAGGACACTGCGTCTCATGGCCAATTTGCTCAGGTTTCCTTGGTGGGGGCTAATGTGTTTTCCATGTTAACGTGCCTGCACGTGGCATCCAACCCGACTGCAACATGGAGCCGTTAATGCTATATGACCGGCTCACGTGCCCCATTTGCAGGGGGACAGGGGCTGTGCACATTGCCGCTGCTCTGCTCCTCCAAAGCTTTGGCCTGGACCGACCCCAGATTTACAGTAGTTCAGTTTCCTCATTAAAGCAGGAAGCAAATGCCTCCTGCAACCCCAGTGCCTCTGACAATGAAAAAACTTGCTCTATACAAAATATTTCAGGTCTCTTCACTGTTCTCCCCCCCACCCCCAGAAAGCTACTGGGAAAAAGTACAAAAACTGTCTTTGGAAAGACCAGCATTTAAAGAAATATCAACATTTTTCCTAATTATTTCCTTCTGTCTTTAGAGTTATTTTTAGTGGTGAGGCATTTCAACCCTGATGGCAGCAGCAGTACTTGGTCAAAACATCCCCTTAGAGCTGGCCCCCAGCTCCCCCCCACCCCCATCCCACTGGCAGCTGCCTCTGAGGTTCCCCTCCCAGCAAAGGCATCCACCAGAGCCCATCCTTGTTGTCTACTCAGAATCACCATCCCTCAACCTCCTGTCCCATTGCTACCGCAAAGAGACCCCCACAGTCCTTCCTCTGCTCCTCAGGAACATGATGCTCCAGGAGGAGAGGCCAGCTGAGGAGGAAGGGGCAGGACAGAGCATGATGAGGGGTGGAGGGGTGGGAGCCAGCCAGCAGCAATGGCCATGCTGGGGATGGAAGGAGATCCTCCCTGCCAGCAGCGAGGCACAGCTGGAGCAGACTGGACACATACTGCAAAAAAAGCACCTGCGTGCTGCCTGTCCCTCGGTGAGTCCCCAGAGCCACGGCCATCGGCCGGCTGGGGAGCTGTAGATCACAAACCCAACCAAGCAACCAACAGAAGTTCAGATTTTTTTCAGATGCTTTTATATGTTCTCATTACATTACTTAAAGAAGGATCTCTGAGTTTTGCTTTTTCTTTTTTATTTAGGCAGAAAACTGCACTCAGGCCATAATATGATAACTGTTGTAGCCTAAGAAGTTTTGGCATTTGGGGAAAAACAGATGCACTCTGAAGTAACAGAGTTATTAAACTTTAACTACAATTCTGACTCACATCCTTGACATGTTTTGCTCCTGCTCACAGAGCTGCTGAGGGAACACATAAGTGCTGGGCTCCACCAGAGCAGCACAGGGGGCTGGTGAGCTCAGGGGCCAGCTCAGCCCCTCAGAGCGGAGCAGCACAGCTGGCACCCCACCAGCATGGGGGTTCAGTGGGAAACAAGCTGGCCGCCTCTGTGGCAGGCTGCGGCACACAGGGCCCTCCGGGCAGGTGCTGGCGGGTCTCACAGGAGCTGGTGCAGACCCCAATGCGGGGCTCGGGCTCCAGCCCAGGGGCACATTGGTGCAAGCTCCAGGCAGCTCTGGGGGAGCCCATCTGGCCACGCTGGCTTGCAGGGAGCTATAGGTAGCCAGGTGACTTGCAAAAATTAGTTTAGGCTCTGGCAAATGATGGGTGACCATGGGGTGCTCAGCTGAAGCTTCCTTAGCTAGGCATCCTGCTGAGGTCTTGAAAATTTAATCCTCCCAAAATAATTTCCTAATTTTTTAGTGGGTTTGTCTTCTAGGCCTAACATCCTTTTATGTATCTTTTGTTGTGTGAATTATATAATGTATTTGGGCACGCTCTGTGAAGCCCTGTCCCACAGGTAGCTCTGAAGGAGGATTTCAAACACAGGAGATGAAAGGGATGTTCTCTGCATGCCATAAATACCGCAGCTCCCGCATATGGCCCTGCTCTCAGCACGCCTGAAGAGCATGATGGGCTCCAATCCTTCCCGGTCTCTGCTCCCCACCACCGGTCACACAGGCAAGCCCAAACACATTGCAGCCTCCCCAATCCCCATCTCCCCCCCGACTGCGTGCTGCAGGGGAGCCCCAGGGAGCAGGTGTCCACTCGAGCTGGACCCTGGCCGCGTGCTCCCCCTGCCAGCCCTCTCCCACCTTTCCTCAGCCCAAAGAATGGCTTCAGCTGCTGTTCCTGTTCAGAAGCAACTTCCAGATGCAAACGGAGGCTGTAGGACCCTTTGCTGTGAGGCCGAGGCAAAGGAGCATCACCTCCAGCAGCACCAGACCCAGCTCCCTTGGACTGTCCCGTTGGTGCAGAGCATCGCAGGGCAGCATCCCTTGCCACCCCACAGGGACCAGTGCAGCAGAGCTGGGCACCGGCTCTGGCTGTGGGGCTTGTGCTCTCCTCTCACCCTGGGAAGTGCCTTATTTTACACACACACCGATCAGCAGAAGTCTGGTTGGGAGAGTGTTGCAGCACAAACTAGTAGGCTGCAACAAGGCTTTTACCATCAGTCAGATTCTACTGTCTGTGCTGTTTCTCCTTCCTCCAAAGGTCAGACCACACTACTCATCCATCCAACTCCCTCTCCCGCACTCCTCAGTGCCATTTAACTACTTAGCAGAACGAGCTACAGCTGCACATCATCCATGTCAATCAACCCACTGCCTTTGTGGCAAGGCCACAGCTGCATATTGTCAATGCTAATTAACCCACTGCCTTCATTCCTCTACAGGAGGGTGCTTAAGTCTCACTTGCATGAGCAAAGGTGGCTTGGAGGGTGCTGGTGATGGGGTCCTGCCGAAGTGGCCCCAGGTCTCACATCCACCTGGCTGGGGCTGTGGGGTGCTGGGGCAGCTCTCAGCTGAGCCAGGTGGCAGCAGCACTGGAAGCTGCTTCTCCCCCAGGCAGCCCAGGGCACTGCCTCTCAGATCCTGCTGAGGGGGGTACCGGGGGGGATCTGTCCCCTGCACCGTGATCCTCCCTCCAGCAACACCCCCAGTGCTCTCAGGCTCCAGCAGCAGGGCTTGCTCTCTGCAAACAAGGGCCCTGGTAAACTTGTGGAAGGCATGTGTTAGGCACACCAGCCTCAGGAAGAGGAAAATCAAAGGTATCCCTGCAAATCCATCTGCCCTACATCTCCTCTCCATTTTGATCTCCAAACTCATGCAAGTTTGAAAAGCAAGTAAATGCTGCCAGTGTGATTAACCTCCCCACCAGCTCCCTGCTTCTTTCTCCCCTGGAAAGAGAGGCTCAGCTCACCTGCCTGGTGGGAGCATCTCCTTCCAGTGTGAGGATACAGGGAGTCAAACCAAGATGGTTCCACTGAAAGTACAAAACATGACACTTCTAAATAGGCGCTGAATTATTTAGCGCCCTTGCACTACCCAAATGCTTTGCTCTTTTGGTGGATGATGTCTTGGTTCCCCCCCAGCTTTTCTGTTATGACAGTGAGTAAATGGAGAGATACCGTGCTCTTCAAACATTTATAAATAATAACCCATGTCAGGATCGGGCTGTGGCACTGTGAACCAGGCAGGGTGCGGGGTGCCAGGGGCAGCGCAGCACTGGTGCTGGCAAGCAGTGGCAGGGATGGCCCCCGCCGCGGGGTCCCCATGCAGCCGCCGGCCAGGGCTGGTAGGCATGGCTGGTGCAGGCAAGTGCCTCCCCACTCCCCTTGTGCACCCTGCGAGAATGGAAGCATGTAGCACTGTAAACCTCGAAGGCATGGACTGAAAGCACCAACGGAAGGAGTAACCCCAGTGTGGGGGTCAGAGCCTGGGGGTCCCAGCCACAGCCCCATCACTGCCCGGCGCAGGTCCAGACCCTTCAGCACTTGGCATCCAGCAGCTTGGCATTTCCTTCTATGCACAAGGCTTGTGGAGCCTGTCACATAGCCCCATTCTTTAGCTCTCTATTAATTCTATTGTCTCATACACATTAAATGTCAGGCTAGGGGAACCATACAACAGGGCACTGGGTAACTGTTACTTATTCCTGAGCTTCCCAGAATGTACCCAGAAACATTTAATTAATCCTCAGCACCCCCTGACAGAAAAGACACATCTGCAGAGGAGACAAAATGTTGTTTTCCATGCAGCTGGTTTAATTTTGGCAGTATGCTATGGCCAAGAGTCCCTGCTCTGACCCCGGTGCTGGCCTTCTGGATCCATGTACAGTGAAAAAAAAGTGTCAGACCCTGAGCTGGCCCTGAGCACCCACACACCCCGCTGCCTGAGAGGGGGATCTGGGCGTTCAGCAGTTTTGAGACCACCTCTACTTTACACTGCATTTAGGAGCTTCATTTTCACTGGGTAGTTTGAAGATGTTTACCATATGTCAGTACCATTTTACAATAGCTGATCTACATTTATGTAGTGTTATTGTACATTTTTAATTCTCTTTGGATTTAAAAAACAGTCAAAGCATTTCATTTTCCTCTGTGTATTGTTTTGCTCTTCCATATAAAATTCTATTGAGAATGTTGTGACATGTATAGTTCTAAATTGGCTTAAAGAAACAAAGTCTAAACCATGTCTTGATGATGCAATAAATTTGTTCCTAACATTTCCTGGCAAACTGCAAAGCACAACTAGTGTCATTACAGACAAATTTGCTTAATTGCTTTAAAACACTGTTCTGAAAATAACTAGTGAAGTGGTACTACTGGAAGGAGTTCCTTCTGCTTTGTGTTGGTGTAAGGTGGCACTTTCTCCTGAGTCAGTGAGTCTCCACGGACCTCCCGTCTCTTCGCTGTGAATGCCCACCTCAAGCCTACGGCCACAGGCTCTTAGCACCCCTAAGCTGGTCCAGTTGAACTGGCAGGTGATGGGGGATGCAGTCCCATCTCTGTGCGGGGCTGAGCACTGGGGCTGGTTTGGGCGATGACGAGCCAGCAGTAGTGTGGGCTGCTGGGGACTGCAGGGGACAGCTCCACTCTCAGGGTCCCCAGCTCACCCTGGAAACCCCGCTCGAAGGCAGGTGGCTGTCCTGGGGCTGTTCTGACCACTGCTCCCTCACCGAACTGGGTGTAGCTGGGCTGAACCAGGCTGGGCTGGGCTGCCCAGGGCGCCGGGACTCCAACCCTCTGGCCCCAGCGCGGTGGGGGTAGCCCCCCGGAGTCCCACACCTCTGGGGTGCAGGTGCTGATCCTCACTCCAGACATGTGGGGCACAGCCCTGAGCACAGGGGTCTGGAGCGGAGGCTGGGCGCTCGGCACAGATCCCTTCCAGCAGAAACTGCTTTTCTAAGGAACATTTTTCATTCCACACTGAATATGTTTCCCAGGGAGGGCGAACATCCCCCTTACAAACTCGGGAGAAGTGAAACCTTGGGGAGGGGAAGTGCTGAGAAGAAAGAGCCTGGACATTAGGACTTTTGCAGCTGAAAATCGTCAGTTCTCCAGGAAATAAACATGGCCCCAGCTCCAGCCTTGGTTCCCCGTGCCAGCAGCTGCCTCCTTTCACCTGCGCCTGGTGCTGCCCCGGTGCGTGAGCTGCTCTGTGTCCGTTCTCAGGAGTAGCTGGGAGCTGGGACCCTCAGCGGGGCCCTGCTGCTCCCACGGGACACAGGCATGCGGGACACGGGCACACACACCCCACATCCCCCCCATTCACATCTGCACTGTAGCAGCAGCTGCTGCCTTGCTCCCACACACCCCAAGACCCCTGCACCCCCACCGCTGCACCCCCCAGCCCCAAACCCCCCAGTGCTGGCTGTCCCTGTGTGCCCCGTCCCGAGGCCCTGGCCTCCCTCTCCCCCCTCTGACCCTCCCCTCCTGCACCTGCTTTGGTGCATCTGGGGGCTGCCCCCCCCCCCCCCCCAGCCCGCCAATCCCGTGATATCAGATGTGCTTCTATTGATTTCCTCCCTGCATTTGTTTTTGTTATTCATTATTAATGGGATCATTTTTCCATCCTTCGTGCATGAAGGCAAATTTTGTGTAAAAATCAATTGAGTGAGCACCGCCAATGGCTTGTTTGGTTTTCTGTGCTTTCATCTCTTGTGCGCAGTCCCCAGGAGACAGAAAGCAGGATATTAAGGAACAAGTGCGGAATGGGGAAAAAAATAATAAATCAATTGTTAGTGGTTCAGAAACCATAGACAGGGGTTTGCCTGCTGAACCTTTGTCTCATACACACACGGGCTTCACTGGGCATTTCCCTGCCCCCCTCCCAGTTCAGCAGGTTTCCCATTCCCCTTTCCCCAGGCTGTCACTGAAAGGGGATTCCATTTCTCAGCAGGTTTGGCCTACAGTTTTTATTTTACCTGTGGGAGGTGGGCTTGTGTGTGTGTGTTGGGGGGGTGTTGAGGAATTAAGTGTCCCAGGGTAGGTCTCACAGACCTGCTGACCAGGACAAGGATCCCCAGCCCTCCAAGAAAACTGAGGGTCCTGATCCCCGCACACCTGGAGGGAACAACAGGGCACGAGGGAGCTGGGGTTTGGGTTTTGGTGGCAGCTTCTCACAAAACTGGTGCCCTGTGAGGGTGATGCCAGCATAGCCTGACTGCAGCTGACAGAGCCAGGGCCAGCACTGGCCACCATCCAGGGTCACAGTTATGGCAGCAGCCCCTGGCCCCTAGGCAGCAATGGAAGCCCAGGTGTGTGGGGATGGAGGGAGGCCAGGCAGGACGAGGCCAGGCAGGCTGCTGGTGAGGGGCTGCACCTCCCTACCAGGCTTCTCCTGGTGACACTTCTCACCGGATTTATCTGGCTGCTTGGACAGAAGACGGAGCTTCACATGAAGCCTTTCAACAGCACAACAGATACCAAAATGTGAGCAGTGCCTCATGCGCGTAATGCATCTGCATGCATCCCAGGGCACTGAGTGCGGGATCAGAAATACAAACCTTTCCGTTTAAGAGCAGCAGCCAGTAAAACTCTTATTTGCAGTTCCCAGCTGCAGCCAAAACATGGGTGCCTTGGCTTCGCAGGGACGGGGTGGGGGACAGAGAAGCCAGAGGTGACTGTGCTTGTGGTAGCAGAGAGAAGGTGACTGGAGACTAGCGCTGCACACCCGGGCCTGATGCTGCCGCCAGCCAGGGATCCTGCCGAGCACGGACTCCTGCCTGCCTTCCACCACCCCGGGCACTGACTTCTGCCTTTAGGGTGCTATTTGTTATACCAAGAAGAAAACGTGGGCTTGCTTCTTTGTGCATTCTTGGCAATAAATACTGGTTCTGAACTATTCCCACTGAAATTGATTCCCCAGCTCCAGGAAGATTAGATGAGTTTCCTGTGTCACAGTGTATTTATCTGGCACCAGAGCTTTGGGAACCAAACCCAGGGAAAGACTAAGGCATCAATGACAATTGAAACAGCACATACCTGACCTCCAAAGTAAAAACCCAATTGAAGTTATCAGGTCCTGTGTGCGATAACTGGGCAGAGCAAGGCATAAACCTGCACATGCAGAGTGAAAATAAAGCTAGAATTTGCAAAGAGTAAAATCTGGGTGCAGATGCAGTGCTCTCTGCAGCTCTGCCTCCCTGCAGAGAGCAGCCGGGTATAAAGGAGGGTGAGCAAGAAGGGCCAGGTGCTTCAGATCTCCCCGGTCAGTGTATTTGAGGGGGAGAAGGAGCTGGGACAGTAACTGCAGGTTTGGGAAGGTCCGTTTAGGACTTGTTTTACACCTTTAAGCCCATCTCTGCACCTACGCAAAAGGGACAAATGCAGCATTGTCACAAAAACATAGCAAATCTGGGCAAACCCGGAACAGTCATAAAAGGTAAAACTGCGGTGGCATCTTTGCCACCGTGGGAACCAGCACGCTCCCGCTCCCCTTCCAGCGGCGAGCAGGCGGCCGCGGCCAGCACCCCGTGAGGTGCCCTGCAGCGGTGGGCAGGGGCCGGGGCCGGGTGAGGCTCACACCAGGGTCCCGCCGGGCAGGCAGGCTAGCGGTCCCGCTCGAGGGCAGGGTTAGGGACTTTACGTTATTTCTGCTGCGCGCTGGAAAACAAAAGGCTCTTGAAACGGCGAGGGCTTGCGGTGCCCTGCAGCAGTTGCAGGCTGAATGCCTCCCTCTCACCCGAAGGTGCTGTCCCGGTGGGTCCCGCCCGCTCGCCACCCCGGAAGTCGAACGAGCTGCCACGCCGGAGCCGAGCCCCGGAGCCGAGCCCCGCTCCTGCCCCGTCCAGCAGTGGCCCGGCCGTGCCCGCTAGCCCGGAGCCCCGGCGGCCGCGGAGCCGGTCCCCGGCATGAGCCGGGACGAGCGGGGAAGGCGGCCACGCACGGTGCCGAGGGAAGAGAGAAGAACGCCCCTTACCTGGGTTTGGGTGAAAAGCCCCCGGCCGAAGCCCCTGCGGGCGGCGGCCCCAGGAGCGGGGCGGCAGGGAGCGGCTGCCTGCTGGGCAGCGGGATGCCGTCTGAGCTGCCTCCTGCCCCTTTTATCCTGCGGTGGGCGATTAATATTGCATCACCCGTATTTTAAATTTTCAGAACCCGCAATATAATGTAATGGCATAAGGGCATTTATTATTAAAGAACATTTGATTGGGGAAAAATCATTGGGGCCGATTGGAAAAGCGCGGAGCGAGGGAGCGTTCTGGCTTCTCGGCGAGCTGCAATTAAAAGGCGAAATTTGTAAGGTCCTTCCCTGATGGGGGGGTGGCGGGGGAGACCCGGTTCTCGGGTTTGATGTTTGTCACTCATTGAAATGCTGAAGCGAGAGATTCAGAGGAGGCTCGCGCTTCGGGCATTAATTTTTAATCGTTAAGGTGCTTGTGGGAATCGTAAATAAAAGCCTTTTCCCCTTCTAAACAGCGTTAGACGTGAACCCGCCATAGGTTTGGTCGGGGGGAGGCTGCTTCACCCGACGGGCGGGAGGCGCGGCGCAGGTGGCTGCCGCCGGGTCACCCTCCACGGCGGCGGCGCGGGCGGCACCGGGGGGTCCTGCGGGGCCAAGCCCCGTTCCGTGCCGCCGGGGGGGCCGCCCCGCCGACGGGTGTTCGTTGGTTTTGCGCTTGCAGGCGTTCCGTCCGCTGCTGCCGGCGCGGGGCGGCGAGGAAAGACGCGTCCCTTCGGGTTGAAAAATAAAGCTTTATTCCGGGACGGGGCGGGGGTCCGGCGGGGGGGGAAAGCGCTCCTCCCGGAGCGGAAGGCGGCCCGCGGACCCCCACTGCCGCGCTGGGCTCCGCTGCCGGGGCGGGCTGGCCGGCGGCGGGGCGGGGGTTGGGGGGCGCGTCCCACCGCGGGGGCCGCGCCGTCGGGGCCGGGCGCCGTCAGTGCACTGCCGAGTACTTCATGCGCTTCTGCTTCTGGCGCTGGTTGCAGAACCAGACGCGCACCACGTTCTTCTTGAGGTCCAGCTTCTCGGCGATGGCGGCGATCTTCTCGGAGGAGGGCCGGGGCTGCAGGGCGAAGTAGGCCTCCAGAGAGCGCTTCTCGGGGGCGGCGATGGAGGTCCGCTTGCGCTTGCGCTCGGCGCCGGCCAGAAGCTCGGGGCCGGCGGCGCGGTCGCGGTGGGCGGCCTCGGCGCCCTCCAGCCAGGCCTGCAGCACCGGCCGCAGCGCCGTCATGTTGTTGTGCGACAGCGTCAGCGACTCGAAGCGGCAGATCGTGCTCTGGCTGAGCGAGCCCACCCCTGGCAGCTTCAGCGCCGCCAGCGCCGCCCCCACGTCGGCCTGGGTGACCCCCAGCCGCACCCGGCGCTGCTTGAAGCGCTCGGCGAAAGCCTCCAGCTCCCGCGGGTCCGAGTCCGCCTCGGGCGCGGCGGGCGGCGGCGCCGGGCCCCCCGGGGGGCCCACGCCCACGGCCAAGGGGCCCGCGGCGGCCAGCGGGTGCGGCGGCAGCGGGGCGGGCAGGGCGGGGGGCTCGGGCAGCCCGCCGACGGCCAGCGAGGGCGAGAGGTGCTCCAGCAGGTCGCCGCCGTCCAGCGCCGGGTGCGGGAGCGGGTGCGGGTGGGCGGCGAGGGCGGCGGGGTGCGGGAGGGCGGCGGCGGCGCAGGGGACGCCGCTCATGGCGTGGTAGGTGGCGTCCGGCTTGAAGGGGGGCGGGGGGTGGTGGTGGTGGTGGCCCTTGGCGTGGGGGACGATGTCGACGGCGGCCAGAGCCTCGGCGCGGGCCAGCAGGCTCTCATCAAAGCTCCCGAATATATTGCCCTGCAGCTGCGAGCAAGAACGCGCATGGTGGAGTCAGTGGGGAATACTGTCATCTCCGGATGAAAAACCTGCCCCGGCACCGCGATTCCTCCTCAGAGCTCAGGTCATAAAAATTAATATGAAGGCAGCAGCCCTGCTCGCGCAGACGTGTGGATCAGAGACAGGAGCGGGAGCGGGAGAGGGGGGGAGAGAGGTTCCGAGACGCGCGATTGTTCTGGCGACATGAAAAAAACATTAAGCCGGTGCCTGTCAGAAAATGTGCCTTAAAGCGGTAATTACGCTTCATCTACATACCTGCGGGGCCGGGAGGCAAACTCTGCGCATTGCCTCCGCGCTGGAGTGCAGGCTGGAGAACTTGGGCTCCTGGAGGGCGGCGTGCATGGCGAACGGCTGCTTGGCGTTCATGGCCATCATCTTGGCGCGCCTCGCAGGTAGGCAGCCCCTGACATCGGCTCGGGGTTGTCTCTCTGCCTCGCCACTGCCCAAGTGAGCGATTTTCGATGGCAGAGCTTCCCCTGCGCGCCCGCTCGCCCCCCCCCCCCCCCCGCTGCTTCTTCACTCATCTTACACGCTGCCTGCCAGGAACGGGCCCCGCGCAGGCGTGCTGCGCCGCGGGGGGACGAGGGCAGCGCGGGCACCGTGCGGGCAGTGGGACCTTTCGGCCCCCCGGCCCCGCCGCCGCCCCACCGCCATCCCCGCTCCGGGCGGCGGGACGCGCCGTCTGGGCCGGGGCCGGGCATCGCCGAGCCGAGCCCCCGGGCAGCCCCGGCCGAGCTGCCCCCCACCCCTGCCCGAATCCTGCCCTTCCCTCGGCCGGCGAGGAGCGTCGGGGACCGCGAGGGGAGGGGCGGGAGGAGGGGGCGTTTCTTCGCGGGCGAGGCCTCGCGGGCTGAAGTTGGGACCAGAGGGACCGTCCTTCCTCTGGACCTGCTGCCAGGGCTGCTTGCTCATCACTCAAAACAACCTCAAATCCCCCCCGCAGCCCGCGCAGGAGGGCTCCTCTGCCGCCCCCCAGCCCGGGGGTGATGCCGCTCGATAAACCAAGCGAGCCCCGGTGTGTCAAAGGCAAAACGCAGGGCTGACCGGAGCCCGGCAGCGCGGCCCCGGCGGAGCGGCAGGCACGGCTCCAGCTCCGCCCCAGCTCCGCACCCAGCCGGGTTCCCCGTCCAGCCCCGCACCCCTCTCTGGCAGCCGGCCCCCTCCGGCCCCCACACCGCCCCCCGGGGTTCATGCTGCCGAAGGCAGAGCGGCGGAGCCCGGCCCAGGGGCTGCAGTACCTTCATGGGGGGGTGCGCTGCCAACACCCCCCCCACTGCTGCGAGCCTTCATAAATCCCGTAAATACGTTCTCAAGGACAGGAGAATGCAGCCAACGGGGAAGCGCTCAGCGAGCTGTGCCACAGCGGTGTTACGGGCTGGAAACACCTGATCCTGACTTGGTGTGAGAAGGCAGGAACCCACCCGCCCCGAGAAAAATAGTCCTGAAGTTGGAATAACTCTACTACTGAGCAATTGTTTTATTCTTGCTCTCCTCATCTTCATGTATGTTCAGACACTACTACACTTTGATGGTCCAGGGATGAAAGTATTTTGCAAGTGTGAAATTTGAGGTTCTTAAACCAAAAGTAAAATCTACTCCTAGATTTAAAATTTCCAAAGAGTTTTACAAATCATAGAATCATCAAATGGTTTGGTTGGAAGGGACCTTAAAGATCATCCAGCCTAGTGCACTGCCACAGGCAGGGACACCGGCCACCAGCCCAGGTTGCCCCCAGCCCCGTCCAGCCTGACCTTGGGCACTGCCAGGGATGGGGCATCCACAGCTGCTCTGGGCAGCCCGTGCCAGGGCCTCGCCGCCCTCATGGGGAAGGATTTCCTCTAATATCTAATCTAAACCTACCTTCTTTCAGCCTAAAGCCATTCCCCCTTACCCTACCGCTAAATAGTCTTTAAATCGTTTTGAAACAACTTTTAATAAATAACAAAAATTATAAGTTTTTAAAAAAAGCAGACCGAGAGCCGAAGGAGCCGCTGTCTGGGTTTCCCGGCACATATGCTGCGGCGCGGTGGCGGTGCCGCTACGGTGAAGCGCGTTTCCTTAGGACACGCACAGCACAGGGGCTGGCAACGGCTGTGGCCCCTGCGGGCCGGGGTAGGGCTGCGTGGCCAGCAGCAGTGGCCCGGTGGCGACTCGCTCGCGGGGGAGGGTTCGCGGCCGCCACGCGCTGCCCCGAGGGCGCGGGTGGGGGGCCCTGAGCCGCGCGGGGCCGCTCCCGGCGTCAGCACCGCGGACAGCGCCCGCCGCGAGCCCGGCAGGGGGAACTGTCCGTGGTGCTGACCCGGGGGGGAACGGGCGGGGGGCGCAGGGCAGGGGGCGCAGTGAGGAGGCGCGGCCGCTCCGCTGCGCAGCGGTCTCGGCCCGCCCGCCCGGGGCGCGCAGCCGGGAAGGGGCGCCGGGGCCGGGCGCGGGGAGGCGCGGAGGAGCACGCTGGCAAAGCAGCTGCCTCCCACCGGGGGGAACCGGCGCGTCGTCGCCAAGCTCCGTGCCCTGATTTATGATAAAAAATTTAAAGGAAATCATTTATATTTCAGAGGGCCTAAATAGCTGCATGAAAGTTTTATCTAAAGTGCCACCATATTCATAGGCAGTGTAGCTGTGTTGGAAGTAATTAATAGAGGGATAAATTTCAGGCTTGTGCTTTGTTTTTAATCCTCCCTGTATTTAGTGCTGTCTGGTTAACGTAAATAAACAAGACGATGCAAACAGAAAGCTGGGGGTGAAGCCCGAGGTGGTGTCTGTTGGTCAGAGCATGTCTCCCCAGCTCCAAAAGCACGTGCATTGGGCTGTCATTTTTCTTCCATCTCTCTGCTGTTGCTTCCTTCCCTTTCCAGCAAGGAGGAGATGTCGGAGACCTCACACACCTCCTTCCCCTGCTCCCGTGTGACACATGCATGCGCCATTCAGTGGGCACCCTGCAGCCGAGCATCACGCATTTGGATACAGAGCTGGGTTCGGGGCTCATGTTGCAGCTCAGAGCACCCTTCCGTCACAGCCCACCCCAGGAATACCCTTCCTGCCCGCCGATTCTAAGCACAGTCCTTTCCTTCCCTCCTGAAGGCAGCTGCTTTGAAAGAAACCGGACTGGGTAATGTAGCCGCTGAGCTCCCTTTAATTAAAGCTGTAAAATATTGATGTTCCTGGCCCTGTCTACTGATGTTACACCTTACAAACAGAGGAGAGAAGTCCAAAGGATAAACAATAACAAGTTAAAAGAGCCCAGATAGTTTCTGATGGCAAACCATCTGCAGACTCAAAGGTGTCACTGCAATAGATTTCAGAGATCATTCACCTACTGGTAAATAATTAATGGCATTCTGGAAGAAAAAAGAACACAACCAAACCCACCAAACCCATACCCTGATAAAACATCACTAGTGACTCATTGAAAATCTGAAGGTAAGAGTCAGATTAAAAGTGTGTGCTATTTTTATTCTTTGTCATAATTCAAAAATTGCTATCTGTTTTCCTGATATTCTGGAAAACGGAAAGCATTTTTTGCTACCCATCTACCCATTCACCAAAAGATTCTGTTCTTATTTAGAATTTAACTCAAAGGCCATCACCATCAGAGTGTTGTTGACAGGTTCTTGGTTTCATTAATTCAATTTAGTTTAAAAGTTACATAGTAAGTGCTTTACACAGGACTGATGGGGAGTCTGAAATAGAAACATTTTATTTAACACAGGATTCATGCTGACACTCTCTCTACCATGGATTGTAAGCAGCACTACTGCAGTCACAAAGCCAGCATAACGTGCCTCATTTTCTTCAGTGGCTATTTGGAACAACCACAGTGCTTCCTGCAAATCTGGCCCTCTGGAGCAGATCACTACAGTACTTACCTCGTGAGATTTGTAAGCTAAAGCATGTGCAGCTAACACAGAGATGCTTCCCTTTGCCTCACTGGGGAACACAGCTGTGTGCACCCACTTTCTGTCTCCTGCCTTTGCTCCCCTGCCCTGTCTGCCCCAAGCCCCGGCAGGGTTGTGTTGTCATGTCCTCACGTTTGTCTTCACTGTGTAGCTGAAAAAGAACTCATGTTTTTCACACTCAAGTTTCATGTGATAAAATAAGTTCTGTTGCTGAGATGCAGCCTGCTATCATAGAATCATCAAATGGTTTGAGTTGGAAGGGACCTTTAAAGCTCACCTAGTCCAACCCCCCTGCAACAAGCAGGGACATCTTCAGCTAGATGAGGTTGCTCAGAGCCTCATCCAACCTGGCCTTGAATGTTTCCAGGGGCGGGGCATCCACCACCTCTCTGGGCAGCATGGGTCACCTCATTGTAATAAATTTCTTCCTTACATCCAGCCTGAATCTGACCTCTTTTAGTTTAAAACCATCACCCCTTGCCCTGCTGCAACAGGCCCTGTGATGCAGCCTGTCCCCACCTTTCCTGTAGGTCCCCATTAAGCAGTCAAAGGCCACAATAACGTCTCCCCGCAGCCTGCTCTGCTCCAGGCTGCACCACCCCAGCTCTCTGTCCTTCTTCACCGGAGAGGTGCCCCAGCCCTCTGAGCCTTCTTGTGCTCCTCTGGACCTGCACCAAGAGGTCCATGTCCCTCCTGTGCTGAGGTAACCCCCGAGCTGGGCGCAGTGCTGCAGGGGAGTCTCACCAAAGCGGGGCAGAGGGGCAGAAGCCCCTCCCTCACCCCACTGGCCGTCTTTCTGGTGATGACCAGGACATGGCTGGCTTGCTGGGCTGTGAGTGCACGTTGCTGGGTCATGTCCAGTTTTTCAAGCACCAGCACCCCCAGGTCCTTCTCTACAGGGCTGCTCCCAATCCATTCTGCTCAGACTGGCTTGATACTGGGGGTTGCCCTGAGCCAGGTGCAGGGCTTTGCACTTGGCCTTGTTAAACCTCATGAGGTTCCCACGGGCCACTTCTCCAGCCTGTGTCCCTGATCTGTGTGAAGGAAGAGTGGCGAGTGCTGACTTTGGAAGGCTCCTGCAGAACCTGGGTTTGCACAGCACATTTCCAGTACCCTGAAAGCGTGAGCCATGCTGCACCCAGTATGATACGGCTCTTCCACTGCACAATCTGATCGAGGAAATATCTAGGATTACCGAGACAGTCAATTATTCATCAGCTAAATAGCCAAGCATCAATTACCTGGCTTGATTCTCTTATTCATTAAGGAGATTGAAGAGCCCAACTTAACAAAGCAAAAAGAAAGTTGCTAAGTTACAGGAGCTGCCCGGCTCAGTAGCAGGGCCACACCATGTCAGGCTTTCAAAGGGAAGGGATCCGACAGCGAGGAGGTCTCCGAGGCGATAGTGTCACCCAGGGCACTCAGGTTTTAGAGTCTGTTCCTCCGCAGGCCTGAAAGCACCGGGGTTAAAGGAAGAGGCAGGACTGCGCCAGTTATAGCTGCTCCTTGGTGCGGGTCCAGCGAGAGGTCAGCTGAGGCCTGACCCAGAGGAGAAGGCTTGAGAGAGTGAAAGGTGTTTTGAAGAAGAATTTGAAGGGTTAAAGCCAGGGGCCAGAGAAAGACTATGGTCATTCTGGAAAGTCCTTAATTTGAGTGGGGGTGGGATGGAAACTACTTCAGAGAGCAAGTGGCATCACCACAAAGGTACCACTCAGCAGAGATCCTGCAGCAGAGGGTTCTTACAGGCAGTTTAAGACACGAGCATGTCTTCCACCCATCCCGAGTCATCTCCCTGTGCAAACGGACTGGGCACTGAGGGGCTCAACAGGTTGCTGGGGGTCACCACAGCCCAGTGGGCAGGGATGAACTCGAACTCAGAGACTGAAAGAAGCGTGGAGCCACAGGAGGGGGGTGCCCACTGGCTGCTGCAGGGTTGAGCCCAAGGTGTGTGTCTCCAACAGTCACAAGGACAAGCTGTGAACCGAAGTTAGAGCCAGCCCGCATTCTGCAGCGCCTCCCACAGTGCCTGGTAAAGCCCCACGGCTCCCGTCGCTAAGCTGCACGCCAACAGTAAAAACAACCAAAAAAATTGCAGTGAGGGTTTGACAGACAGCCCCCGTGCAGCATGGGCGGGCCTGACCAACCTGGCACAACTCGGGGAAATAAAGGTGGCCGCCGGTGCTGGCATTCTTTTTTCAGAGGAATGGGTGAAGACTGGGAGCCATGGGCCTGGGCAGCTGTGCTGGCTGTAAGGACCTGGGCGGTGAGGGACAAGGACAGTGCCTGTGCTCTGCCTAGAGCCAGGGCGTGCAGTGCTGGCAGGGCAGGGTGGGCTCGGAGCTGGGTCCCAGCATCCACCCAGGGAGAAGGTACTTCAGTGACACAAAGCTTGAGCTGACGGACTGTGTCCCCCCAGACTGCTGGAGCCTAGAAGAGAATAATAGCAATAAATTAAAAGTCAGAAAGCCACAATGTATATAGTTATGCAGCTAAGGACACAATCTCTTGACCATTCTGTGACTGCCTTACAGGAATCTGGGAGAACTACAGAGACACGGCATTTCATTGAGACAAGAGACAATTCTAATTAAACAGAATTTTCCAATAAATACCTGTCTCATCAACATTACCAACCTACTCTGGTAAGAACTGTCCCCAGGTCGTGCAGCCCTGCAGTCATCATGCAGGTGGGTTGGTGTGAGCACCGGCTTTCCCAGCACGGCTCCATGCCCCGGCTCTGCCCGGGGTCCCCTGGACATATCGGCTCTCCCTGTGAGTCCCTGCGCGGATCATGGTGACCATGCAGCTTCTGCTCCGGTTGTGGACCTTGGTGCCAATCTTGTGACGTGTCCTTTCCTCCCATATCTTTCTCTTCCATGATTTGTCTTTTGGTGTTCCTACCCTGTGCCCTCTGGCATGGCCGAGACCTGGAAAGCCGGTGTTGAATAGGCCAGGGCGGGGAAACCCACGGGTGTGGAAAGCAGAGTAACTATACGCAGGTCCTCTTGCTCGTGGTGCTGGAAGCAGCAGTGAGGGTCCCCTGCCAGGACTCCGTCCCTCGCAGCTCGGCCCTGCTCGGCCAGGGCTCCCCATGCCAGCGTCCTCTGCGCCAGGGCAGCCAGCCTGGCTGCTGAGCCCCCCTCCAGGGAGAGGAGGGGGGAAGCACCGGGGGTCTGGGTGTTGCTTCAGATGAAATGAGAAGTGCTCCCCTCACCTTCTGTCATTGCAGAAGAAAACGAAGCTTTGCTGGCTGCATGTAGGGGAGCTCTGGGAGAGCAAAGCCTTGGCTACGTTACTGGTCACAGGCAGCTGGCACCAGCAGCTCCGCACTGCTGAGCCCGTGTTTGCAATTATTAATCCTACATCAAAACTAAAAACCCTTTAGTATTAGAAAAGTGTTGTGGCCGTACTAGAAAATCAGAAGCGCCAAAGCTACACTGCGGCATTGAAATGCGTGTTTAATGGAGGCAGAACAAACAGTCTGTCTTCTAGCAGCAGCATCTGGAAAGCTGATGCAATCTTATTTTTTAATTTTTCAGTAAACAAGGTTTTGATTTGAGGTCCCAGGAATGCAAGATGCCAGACAGTTCTTGCTAACTAGGAGGTCTTCCTTGTACTTGTTTGTAATGTGCATGAATTATAGAACTTGCTTCTTGTATCATTCCCTGAAATTAAAATGGTAACAAAGGACACATCGGTGCTTGTTAAAAATAAACCCGATCTGTTCCTGATGGAGACAATAAGAGCAACATGACAATATTTTCCAGAGGGAGGTGGAGCAGAGCACTTATCTGTCAGGCATCTCTTTCTTGTTATATTTGCTCCTAATTCTAGAAATACATCTAAATGTAGTCTAACAGGACTCTGTTCCACAAGAAATTAATGAGGAACAAACATTAATTATTCATTTCCTGAAACAGTAGGTCTGCTAATGTTTTTGCTAATCAACAAGTCAAACAGCTGTATCTTTGTCAGGGCAATCTTGGGGAGGATGGAGAAGGAACAACATTGATGTGTTGTACCAGACTGCCCCCAAAGCCTTGCCCTTAGTTTGCACATTTCTCCATCAGGAATCCAGGGTTTCTGCTGCTTTTTAATGCCATCCGTTGTTAGAATGTCAAACTGAGACACTCTCCGGCACAACGTCAGATGTAGACTGGACCAAACTCCGGTGAAGCGGCTGTGGGGAGCACCCCAGCTGGCTTCCAGCCCTCCGTAGAAAAAAACTAAAGGAATGAGACAGGGAAAACAAAAATTCGGCCAAAGGAAAAAGGAAGAACCGGGATTCAGCTGCTCAGGCCTGAACTAGAGACCCAATATTTGAACAAAACCTGCATTTGGCACGCCTGGTCCCTCATGCCCCAGTGGGAATCCAGCAGTTTGCTGCTGGCAACGCTGGGTAGCAGGAGCTGTAGACAGGCTTTAGGGCCGACTTTTCATGCTGGGCCTTTATCTGGGTGAATATAATGAATCGAACCTACAAAAACATTGCTGTTTAGATATTTGCCTAACACAACACACTTAAAAATTAATGACTTTGTTTAGAAAAAAACCTATTTTTTAAGAAAAATCAAAGCAATTTAGAGAACAAGTTGCTTTCAAACAAGAGCTTGGAATGTTAAAGAAAATAAAAAAATATATTTTCTTCCAAGGGGCAAAGATTATGTAGCCAAAAAAGGATTTACAATCCTCTTGCTGTGCCAAAATTCAGTGGCCTGAAGCTATTTTTCAGTTGCTGTGACATTGTTTATTGCTTGAACTAGAGCAGAGTGAGGACTGTTCAGCGTGCATTTAAGCAGAGACTCTTAGACATCCTCCACCTAATTCTGCAGGAGGCGATTGTCTCCACACCCACCCAAAGGAGCACAGAGCATGGGGAGCAGAAACAGCCCCGGCCCTGTACTGCCCAGCAAAATGCAACAATAAGGAAACTCAGGGCAACGGTGCCACAGAAAGCAGGTCAGCATCCTCACACATTGCTCCCAGCATAGCTGTTTGTCTCATTTACCATTCTTTGGTCATCCATAAACCAGTAAGAGCAGATTCATATCTTTTTCCACTTTCAAACTGGAAAAAAAAAGTTCTAAAAAAAAATCTTTGCCAAAAACTTTCCAAACAATTTTTCAAATTGAAGGGATTTTAAGACTTGCCCATAGTACAAAATCTCTACTTGTCCAACAAGGTTCAAAATTCCATTACAGCTGCTGCATCTTAAAACTCATCCAGGAATAAGGCGAAGCTGCTTAAATCCTGGAGCTACATCACAGCTATAGTTGCAGCAGGTAAAGCCCTTCCCTCCCTGGATCCCCAAACAAGCTGATCACCAGTTTAATAACTGCACCCAGAGTTTTCCTGCTCCAGGTGCTCTAACAAACAATTTTCTGCCACATCTGCCTTGGGATTAATTTTGAATTTGTTCCAATTTGATGAGGCACCACAGGACCCTGCATCGAGGGTTTGGGGCTGTCTCCAGGAGGGGAGGTCTGGGAAGGTCTGCATCCCTAGGGGTGACCGATGCCCTGTGGGCCGAGTGCCGCAGGGAGCACAGACACCGGGAAGCTCTTGGGTGCTGCCGTGCCCTGTAGCTCTGTAAAATTATTCAGCTTTGTGCCGCTTTCACATCCCTGTTACATTAACGTTCCCTGAAATCTTCATTAAAATTTGAAATTAAAATGTAACAGTCAAAGGGGGTGGGGACCAGTCCTGCCACCTGATGTTGAACTCAGCCCTTCCACGGGCACATTTCTTGGGCTGTAATTGAAGAAGTCATACTGACTGCTGCACTCGCGCTCAAGGAGAACGAACGGTCATGGGCCAGAGCGTGCGTGCCACCAGCGATGTGCCCATGGGAGCCGTGCTGGTGCCAGTGCTGATGGGCCACGGGTCCCACTGGCTCTCGGTTTGTGGCAGAGGACGTGGGGCTGTGCCGCACTGGCTACCCGCACCCCAGTGCCCCTTGCCACAGCAGATGCTTGCTGGCTGCACGTGTTACATGGCGTGCGAGCAGCTCGGCAGGGCCTCAGCATCACGTTGCTGCTTCTTGCACAGCTTTTTTCACCTATCAGACACACCAAGACACCTTGCTGCCATCAGGAAAGAATCTCAAGCTCTGAACCTGCTTTACATTTAGACATCCCAGTTAGAAAGCTCTGTAGGCAATAAAGATTTCCAAAGGAGTGAAAGGTTTCTATATTAAAAACATTAAAGAAATCCCTGGGGTGTATTCCTGAAGGAATGCCGTGCTCGGCTCCTAACCTGGTGCTTGGCCGCGTCCCGGGACCTGCGGTTCTGCCCAGCACTGACCACCCTGCACCCGCGTTACTCAGCCCAGGCTCCCGACTCGGCGGTGCCATCATGTCCCCTCCCGTGGGAAGGTCGGTGCTGCCTGCACAAACTCCAGGATGTCCAGGGGACACTTACCGTTGGGTTCTGCCAGAGACGGGCGACCCAGGGAGTGCAGGCGTTGCAGGGAAGGTGCTGGCTCCTCCCAAAGCTGGTGAGAGCTCGGACAATGGAAGGAACCATCTGAAGTCAGTCCCTGAGCCGCAGCAGGGTGAGAGCCAGCCTGGCACCATGCAGCCACGTTAAGATGCAGGCAGGGACACTGCACGCTGTCCGAGAGCTGGTCCAGCACAGCAATAGCA
This sequence comes from Falco biarmicus, assembly GCF_023638135.1. Classification (NCBI taxonomy): domain Eukaryota; kingdom Metazoa; phylum Chordata; class Aves; order Falconiformes; family Falconidae; genus Falco; species Falco biarmicus. The sequence goes on from NC_079295.1 coordinate 65,256,194, forward strand.
ACAGTGGCACCCGGCTGGGGCTGCTTGGGCAGGGTTATAGGTCCCTGATCCTACCAGCATCCCGAAAGGTGCCACCATCAGCAGCTACACAGGAATTTGTGATGAAATTAGACTGGCTCAGGAAAGGGGTTCAAAGGTTACACCTTTGCTTGCAGGGGACACTAAGCAATAGTTGCGCACCGGTCAGAGCAATGCTCTATCTCCAATGATTCTTACATGTTGCACCAGCCCTTTCTCCAGGGCTGGGAGGGCTCTCCCCCACCCGGAGCTCTGTGGGCTTCGAGGGGAGCTGGAAAATGGTGCAGCCGCTTGTGAGGGTTTGTGGTGCCACCGGGCAGAGGAAGGGTGAGAGTCTTTGCTCTGCCCCACAAACCTGCCTGCGATGGCATGAGGCTGCTTGCTGCAGCAGCGGGTGGGTGCAGGCTCGGGCTCAGGGCAGAGCTTTGCATACAATCCTGCACAGCTTTGCAGATTTTACTGGTTGAAGTCACACGCATCATGTTCTGGAGGTCTCTCCTCCCCTGGTTTAGTGGACACAGTGCCCTAAAGTTCACGGCATCAAGTTTTGCAGCCCTTTATTAGGCTTTTCCCCAAATACACAAACAGTTCTGTGTCTGTAAATCTGTAAGAATCTGTTCCTTCCACCACAGGCAAACCTCAGACGTTAACGTATTTTGCAGTTAAATTAACAAGTCTTGTTACTATTCTCCCTGTCACATCAATCCCCCACGCTGACATTAAAGCTTCCAGTATGTACAAATACAGCCCGTAAATGCTTTCTTATAGGCCTAGATACATTTACAGTTTTATACTTTTAACCTGATTTAGACTTAATTCCATCTTTTGTAACAGAGACACTAACAGCTGGAAGCGTGCTTGTACAAGAAGTCCTCCTCACTATTCTTTGACCCACAGATAACCCAAAGTCATGTTAAAAAGTGAAAAGGAAGAGCGGATGAAATTCTTGTCTGACATCTTTAGCCACCAGAGAACACGCAGAGGTATGTTTTGTTGAGTTGACTCCAAATATTTTTCACATGAATTACTAAAGTGCCAGAAATGTATAATTTATTAGCATTTAAATAAATCACAGAACAGAAGTGCTTTAAGGTTATCGGTGCAAGATCCGCAGACTAGGCTATAATTAACTCAAAAACGTCACTGAGTGCAGTGCTCTCAGGGGTGCCGCACCAACACGATCAAGGCGCAGCAAGACAAAGCACAAAAAAATCAGATGAATAACCACACAGTGGTCAAACCCCCAAGCTGGGGGTGACACTGGGGCTTCCCTAGCTTTGGGGCTCCCCCCACCAGCTCCCTGTTGCTGGCTGGGTTTCCCTGGGTGCTGGGACACCGGCTTTCCCCTCCCCAACGCTTGCAGTCGCGGCAATGCCGCAGCCTGCATGCTGCCCATTGGCATGAGCCGCTGCAGCCATCAACCTCTGCAGGGGGAATGCCACCTTGACCGGCACGTGTCCCCCCAGACAGCTTGCGGCCGGTGCAAGGGTCGCTGCTGGGCTTGGGGGGTCTGGCCAGCACTGCCTCAGCCAGGTGTTCCCCCCCCTCCCCACTGTCACTTGCCACTGCTGCAGCAGGAGGCACAGAGAGCGGTGGGACTGACACAGTTACTGTCTTCATTGGGGCTGGACTGTATCGACCAGGTAAAATGTTTTGTGAAGTTCAAGTCTAAAAGCTGTTTCTGACAAAAAGCATATTTGCCAGATGCTGTAAAGAATTAGCGAAAGAAACCTCGTTTATCTTCTGCGGGCAGAAGGGGGAGGGCCCGGGTGGAGCAGGGCGCTCAGGGACACAGGCAGTTCCGCCGTTTGACCTGGCTGTGAGGGAACAGCATAAGGCCAAGGAAATCCCTTGGTCCCCCAGGTCTAGTTGGATCCTTTGCTTGTCCTTTGCTCCCCGGGTTTGGATCCCTGGCTTGTCCCTGCACCCACCTGTCTTCCCCGAGGGATCCCCCCTTCTCGCATCGCTCCCGGCTGGGATGACAGGCAGGTCCCCTGAGGGGACACGGGCTCTGTCCCAGAGCCCAATGCCTCCCACACGCCCAGGGAGCAGTGGCGGTTTTGGGGGCTGTGCCATGGTCCAGGGCAGGTTTCTCCGCAGAGTGTAACCGCTGCCAGCTCAGAGCAAACAGTGCCCTGGCTGCACCTTGGCAGCGCCTGCCCTTCAGGTGATGCATTTCATAGCAGAACCCCACGGCTCGTTTACATGACGCATGCAAAGTGGGAGCAACAGCAGTAAAAATCTGCTTCAGCCCCACCGGCATCGCCCGCTGATGCCATGTAACACTGACCCACGCATCGCGCAAGGCCCAATGTCACCCCCATGGGCAAGGACCAACTGCCTGTGTGTCACACGTATCCAGGTGGAATCTCTCTTACGGCAAAGACAATGTTGACCCAAAGTAAGCACGGATCTACCCGTCCCCACACCAGGGACCCAAGCATGAAAGATGGATGCTGCTTCCGAAACATGGCCAGAGTGGGGACGATTGCTCCCTGCCAAAAGGATCTTGCCTCACGCGCACAATGTTCATGCAATCACAAGTTTAAAACCCCCAACGTCAGCTTTTTCCATTTGTAATTTTCAGGTCACACGAAAGCTGCAAGAACATTGCTAAATAAGTTTATAAACTTCCAATTTATACTAGGGTTAAAAGCAAGACAGCAAGCAGAAAATATTGAAAAAGTATGGGAGCAGTGTATCGTCAGTATCATAACAGTCTGCCATTATGGAAGAATGTTTAAGATCAAATTGAAAATAAAATAAGCAGACAAATCACAGTAAAATGCGTTAAGATTTGTGAATGAACATAGCCAGGGTTACAGCAGATATTGCTTTAAAAGACATTTATCTGGAGATTAACATAAATCCTGTTCTACATGGTTTCCAATAAACTTTTCTGATGTCTTCTATCTGGAGGTGCATCCCACCCCCCCTACAGGGACGGGGAGCAGGGCAGGCAGGCTCGAGCTGGGTGGGGAGCAGCCTGCGGGGGGCAATGCTGCCGACCCTACTGGCACGCCTGCCCCCACCCCAACGCCCAGGGCACCCTCCAGGACAACTGGACAGAGCCCAGTTCTTGCTGACCATGGAGGTGTCACTCATCTCCAGAGTGTCCCGTTATGACCCCTCCTGATGAAAAAATATTATTGCAGAGAAAATAACCTCACACTTTGATCTGGCAAGTATTTGTTTGTATATTCAACCTACCGGACTGCCACTGCTTCTCCCCATAAACCAAAAAATTCCCCCAAATGCAGTTTGGTGTTTATGTGCAGCAAGCGACCCAGGGAGCAGCCCAGGAAGCGTAAGGATGCCTCGTCTGCTGCTGCTGCTCTGACCCCTCCTGAAAATAAATGGTCTAGAGCAGTTACTTGGGAAACACAGTACTGTCCCTCTGCTTGTAAGGGAAAAAAGCACAAACTGCTGTGCTCCTGGCATCCAATGTCAACTTAAGATGCTGCACAGATCTATTAAAAATAAATCCTGGACTGCATATCCTGTTACAGAGCAAAGACATCAGCACCTCAAATAAAGCAGGCGTTGGGAAGCTGAGTGGCATGCAGCGCGCTACCTGCAAATCAATCCCCGACAGCGTTTTAAAGGATAAAAGCCAATATTTTGGCAACCTCACCCAGCACTCTGCCTTTGAACAGAGCGACATGAAAATCTTCACTTGGTTAATACAGGTCAGATACTTAAAAATATTCAGATGGTTAAAGATACAGATTTCAAATAATAATAAAAAAGTTGAGATAACCATTAGGTTCTGATGCTTTTACCTTTTTATTAAGCCTGTCCCCAAACAGCCAGAAAATGGGAGATGCTGAAGCAATGCCGACAGCTATGGAGCAGCAGTGCAGAGATCCCAGCTTGGGAAGGGTCCCCCGCATTCCACTGCCCTCCACAGAGCAGCCTTTAAAATGCTCAAATGGTTTCTCCAACCTACACTTTTCATCAATTCTTGTATTTAGCTCCTACCACAAGAGAGGGCCGTCCCACTGGAATTATAAGTGTGCTTTAAAGACTTATTTTGTTCTTCCAGACCAGATACTGTTCTCATTATTTGAACCATCCCCACACCTTCCCAGTATGGTAGAATGGTTTGGGTTGGAAGGGACCTTAAAGACCATCCAATCCAACCCCTGCCACAGGCAGGGACACCGGCCACCCGCCCAGGTTGCCCCCAGCCCCATCCAGCCTGGCCTTGGGCACTGCCAGGGATGGGGCACCCACAGCTGCTCTGGGCAGCCCGTGCCAGCGCCTCGCTGCCCCCATGGGGAAGGATTTCCTCCTAATACCACATCTAAATCTACCCCCTCTGTCCTGTTGCTACATGCCCTTGTAAGAAGTCCCTCTCCAGCAGTAGCTGTACCAAAGTGGCTGCCAAGCACCAGGTTATATACAGACAAGACCTTACCTCAGCACCTCACTGTCGGCCTTGCAGTGATCTCCACATCTGGCTCTGCACATCCAGCACCTAGCACAGATCAGCCCACCTGAAAATTAACAGGCAGCAACCGGAAATTTTCTGTGGAGCAATCCTGGGGACAAAGAGAGAAAAAAAGCTCTAGTTAATCCATTTACATCTTGTTCATCAAATTGTAGACCAGTCTCAAAAAAAAGTAGTGGAAGTACACATAAAAATCTTTAGAGAAACATCAAACTTACTTTTCTGTTTTCAACCACACGCTCGTGTCAGCGAACTCGTCAATAAGGACCCAGATAGATGTTACACAACCTGCTCCATGGGCTACACAAGACAGAACTGGGTCCCAAGTTTCAAGAGATGAGTTAAAATTATTTCCATTGTTGGGAAAAGTCTCTCTATCCAATTATTGTTGTATTTCATACAGCTATGACTGTAGCTACTGAAGAGATTCTTGGCCTGAGAACTGTAGCAACAATTCACCTTTGTGTACTTGCCCTGTTACAGCGCTTGCTGAGCACACCTCATCCCCTGCCAAGGGCTGTCAGCAGAGCCACTGCTGCAGCAAAAGCTGCTGTACCCCACCAAGCAGGGGGGAGAAAAATAAATCCAAAGCCACACAGAGAGAAAACACTAGCCTCCTTTCAAGTTCCTTTTATTCCCTTTTGCCATTAAAATTAATTTTGATCACATAGGAAGAAACAAGTATTTTGAACCGAATGCCAAACATTGCCTACTCTGTGTCAGGACCCCACCTCCTTGAAGGACCTTGTTGCATCTTGCAGAATGAGGATTATTTGGTGGTTATTGACAGGGAAGTGGAATGTGGAAAGACTATAAAGTTCCATTACTGGCACTGAGAAAGCATCCAAAAGCCAGAGATTTACCACGAAGAGCCTCTTCATCAACACAGAAAAGCCAGGTCATGTTTTAAAACTTTTACATTGCGGGATCACAAAGGGATGTGAGGGAGAGTGTGACACAAATACAGTTATTAAATACATGAGCATGCTTCTTCCTCTCCTCCCCCTATTTCTCCAAGAGTGCAGTGACAAAAGGAAAAAGGAAAAATTCCCATCAGTGAAAAATTTCTACTCTGCTCCACATCCCGCCCCCCCCCCCCCCAAATATCTTACCACAACAGCACACTAACAACACGGGTAAGAAAAGGGAGTGCAAGAGAAGACTTTTAAATTGGATCACAAACATTTACATGCATGAAAACAACACAGGAAAGAGAAGGGAATAATGGAAACTAGTGAAAGAAGCGAAGACCAAGAATAAAGTTAATAATAGAATAAATTATTTTTCAGCCCAAATGGCAAAGGGGTTAGAATTTGCATGTATCTAATTTCATGTTTTGCACAGTTTTCAATAAGCCAGCAATGCTGCAAATCTGTAAGAGACCACAGAACCCACCGTGGTCTGTAAAACATTTTTTCAATTTTCTGTTAAATGTTGAACCTCCCCAACAATGTAAAATTGCCTTTACGGAATCCCTCCCACCCCCACCGTATCCTCCCCCCATCAATTCTGCTGTATTAATTAGTACTAGCGCAGAGCACTGATACACTTGAAGATTTTTCTCCTAGCTATGCTAGCAAGTAAAACAAACTCGCACACACATTCCACATAAATAAATATCCCCTCCACGCATACAATTCCCCCCAAAAAAAGTGATAACGCTCTTTTTGTGACAGTTGTAATTTTTTTTGAATGGTTCTGCTGTCCAATTTATTTAAGTTAAATTTTTCTTTGTCTTTTCTAAGTCTTGAACCATTCCACAGTATATCTTTATTGCAAAAAAGTCAACATGCATCTTAGAAATTCAGACCGTAATCAATAAAACATTACATATATGAATTTAGATGTATAAACAGTTAGAAATTCAACAATATCTCCTATTATACTATTACACAAGTTCACAATTTGTAAAAACTATAGTACAAGTTTACTATACACCAAGAGGAACTTCATTCCTTTTCACATGATTTTGTTAAAAAAAAAAAAAAAAAAAAAAAAAAAAGGAAAAATAAAAGTGTTTTCACAATAAGGAGGCAATTGTTTTCAGATTTATCTTTCTAGCTCTCATTTTGTTCTTTTTGCTTAGGCTAATTCAAGAACAAAAGGGAGGTAATTCTTCATAGCAGTTACATTCTTTTCTTATCACATACTCTTTCAGCATTTACACACTAGGTACAGACTGGTAACATCTAGTTACACATCACCTGTAAATCCACTGGCTAGTGTACACAAGTTAGTATTGATTAAAAATTTCACTCCCTGAAAGTACACATGAATTTAATAAAAAAATGTTACCATAAAAATAAAGCAAGTTGTACTGCCATGTTACTTATTAAAACAAAACCATCCCTCAAACAGTTTAACGCAGCCTGTCATACCCTACAATATGGGGAGAGCCACAAGCCTGGGAAAATGAAGGTCACTTTCAAACAGCTTTCCTCCTTCTTAAACACCAGAAGTCAGATACAGCTATACTGCCCATCACTTAAATTCCCAATAATTTAATAGCATGCTTTCAATACGCAAGCCAAGTTCAGAGGCACAACTCACTTTTGTAGCTCTGCGTTTAGAAATCATGTTTGGGATGTCACTCGAGGATTTATGTAAGCCTGCCTATGTGCACTGTTAAAGGGGGGGGGGGATAAGGAAAAAAAAAAAAAAAAAAAAAAAAAAAAAAGAAATCCTATGAAGCTCTCAAAAAATCATTAAAGCTACCGCACTCACCTCCCTCCTGTCTCGCTCAACTTGAACAGCCAGCACGACCGGGGGCAAGGGCAATTGTCCCTGACAGTGTGCCAGTCAGGTGTCACTTCAGAGCTAAAACCATATGAAAAGGAATCCCGTTCTACGTGTCTCAGACTACTGCAATTTTTCCTACAGCTTCATTCGTTCATTGTAATTTTAATTTTCCAAATACAAAAATACAACAATTCTTATTGAAATCTATACGCTGGTAGTTTTAGTACACAAAAAGGCAAAATATTTACAAAATTATACAGTTTAAGAAAAAACTCTGTACAAAAAAATATATAAATCCTTTTGTTCCCTCTATCTTTTGTTAAACTGTCAGGACTCAAATATGTTTGCTGCAATGTTTTTTTCAAAATATACACTGTCTGAGCCACAGACATTTAAAAAAACCAAAACGATTAGAGATGACGGGAGAAAAGCAAGACATTCTAAATATATAGGATTGGTTTCCCCTCGTTTCTCCATGTCTGTAATTTAGCCTCAGTATTAGCAGGGAAGTCCTAATTATATAAAGAACTGAGGTTTCAATGCGAAGAGGCAGAATACTGAAAGACATATTCCCTTCAACTGACAAGGAAACAGAAAATGATATGGTTTTGACTTTTGATACACCACAACGGCAAAAGGATAACAAAGTCAGGGGAACTGTAAACCCAAAGGCATGCTCAACTACATGTCGCTAGCCAGGTTCAGAGCCATTGTAATTTAAATTTTTGATGTATATTTTTCTTCAGTTGGGAACTCACTGGGAAATATACTGGTAAACTAATTATTCAAAAGAGGAGAGCATTTTTGCACCGACATTCTGTTTATTTTGTATAGAAATGTACATAAAATGTACTGAAAAGTGTACAGTACAAATGGACAGTCAAGGAAAATGCTTGCTGGGTAACATGTTCATGAACTGCAAGAGCTGCGTAACAGTTAAGATACACGGCTCAAGTATCTGAACTTGTTATCCTCATTCCTATCATAATACACGCCATTATGGGGTGCGGGTGTGTTTTTAAAATGGTACAACAGTAAGGCAACCGAGAATGTAATGGTGTTCATCTTAAATGTGTCAACAAAACTATACTCGGAGATAAATTAATAACCTTCCAAACCCAGCTCTGAACACTCCTCTGAAGACTCATCACTTACAGCGCTGGTTTGATGCCAGTCTTTGAGCAGGACACTGACATTCTATTGGCTAAAAAGCATTTTGCTCTGAACACTTCATGGATTTGGTTTGAACATAAACAGCTGGTAACAGGGTGAGGAGGAAGAGTTGCTACTGGCTGGTAGGCAGTTGCCTGCTTAGTTGTTTTCCTTTTTGAGGAAGTGTGAAACTCATTACATTCATGCTCACAAATACTGAAATGCAGTAAACAGTCTAACTTAAACTTGCACCTTAAACTGAAACTACAGAATAAAATCAACAGCGAGTGAAAATTCACTCGAATACGTGTCATTGCTGATGTTTTCTGTGAAGCAGAATTTGAAGAAACAGAGTGAACTGGACAATACTACAATACCCTGTTATGTTGCTTCTTCCATCTCCTCTCACAAAAGGCAGTAGAACACAGAACCTGTGTGGCTTTCAAACATATTGAAATAAATGATTTATGAATCTAGCCACAAATAATCCCTACAATAAGTGATTCCACACGGAACAAAATGCTACCCTTTTTCAATTAGCAAATGAGGCAATTTTTTTCTTTCATAACATTTAATGAAAGTTTGCGTCTTTCCCCTATCCCCATAATATTGCTAAATAAAACCTGTAATATCTTTTCAATTATAAACTGACAAATCAATCACATATAAAAAACCCAAAACAAGGTAATACAGGTGACACAAGAAAATACTAGTATTTCCCCCCCACCCCTCTCCTCTCTTTTTATCCTTCTTAAATAGAAAAAAAATCACCACCTTGGTGAGCTTGATAATTATGTAAAAAGTTACTGGGCCTTTGGCTAGCTTAGTATCACAGCTCTGTATCCGAAATGTTTTTATAACAAACTTTGCTCACTTTAAATCTTGTGGTTTGAAAAGAAAGTAAAGCTTTTTTTGGCTTATCAACTTCCTTAAATAAATGTTTAAAGGATGTAGCTTGAACTACATTCCTAAAATTATACATTTCCAACATCAAGTTTCATCTTCTCCAAGAACGGGATTCATCCTCATCTTCGTCGTCATCATCATCATCTTCGTGCAAAAATAAATCTGAGGTTTCAGTCTCCTAGATGAAGATAAAACATAATTTTAAAACAGTAAGTTCCACGCTGTATCCTAGGTAACTTGTCATGCAATGCAGCATCAGCTGTACTTTACATCAGGTTCTTATTTACCACGTATCTCACTTAAAAGCACACAGTTACATTCATTTTTACGGGAAGAACAGCAGCCTCACACATCAGGAAAGGAAAAGAAAGCAGGAATAAACAACCACCCACCCTCTCTGAAACAACAGTTTTCTGTTAGATGCCTGCACAGAAAAACCTTCAAAAGCTTAAATGTGTTCATCATTACAGGAAAGAATATACGTAACTTATCCTATAGTGGAGCATTAATACTGTGAAGTAAAAAGATGAGCAGCCTGCATATAGAGGATGTTAGGTTTATTTTCATACTTGACAGATCAACAACTCAACCAGAAAGTTTAGGGTTTCCCCCCCCCCCCTTTTTCCCTTTTTTTAAAATGTACTATTCAAAATGAGTTAAGTTTCTGGTTTGCAGACACATCTTTCATGAAAATTCTTCAGTAAACAGAAAATTGTATCCCAAAGAACTCTTAGCTGTTAGATTCCTAGAAGAGTGATTTAAGTTATTGACGTATTTTCATACCTCTTCCTTAGACTCCTCTTCCTCAATTTCTGTGGACACAGAAGGTACCTTAGGTTTGTACCATGATATCTGTAGCCTTCGGTCTTTGAACCGGGATCCTTGGTTAGCAGCCTAGGTTGTATTTTAAATGAACGTATTTTCAAACAGACATCAAGTAAAGAACTTTTAAAATCAACAACAATAAGCCTGACCTAGCGAACATCATGCAGGTGCACACTTGAAGATCTCAAGCATATAAGCCACAATCACCTGCTTTGGTCTTCTGAGAGCAACTTCATTCAAACCTGAATCTGCTAAATAATGCTCATTTATCAGTGGTCTGGAAAGATTAACAGGGCTCCAAATTGCTTGTGACAGAGCCCATATCAGCGAAGGACCAATGTTACTATTAAGGTAAACATGAGGTATTTGCCCCTGTAATGATGCTTCATGCAGTGGCAACAAATACTCACACTATCTAGCTCAAAGCAGTGGGATCAAAGCCTGCTAAATTTTAAAACACAAAGCTTTGCAAACACAAGAAGTTAAAAATTCTGATTTTAGAACCATTAAAAAAATATATCCATTATTCTACTTACATTCTCAGCTTCTGATCGAGACTTAAAAGTTAGAACAACACTTAATGGGGAATCCTCTTCTTGAAGGTCTTCAATATCTCCAAATTTCTATGAGAGAAAAATCTGTTAAGAACAGTGGTAATATTCTCCTCTGAAAACACGATCATTATGTGCTAAAGTTGCAGTGTATTGAAGTGCCACTGAAACGTCTTTTTTTTTTTGGACAGAAAAGTGAAAGCCAGAGGAATCTCAGCTGTGTCATCCAGCAATATGGCAGCGCTTGTACCTCTACTTTTGGGCAAAAGCTCAGATTTTTTGTTATTCTAATAAGCAGAGCTTAATTTTGCAGGAGGAAAGGGAAGCGTATTGATTTATACCTCAGAAAGTAATTATTTGAATTTACTATTTCCCTTGTTCTCTTCTGCTTTCACTGTTGAACTTCTTTAGACCTGTTAAACAAGTCCTTTAAAGCTCATTAATTTGCAAGAGATTTCAGTAACAGGAATCAAACTTTGCTATAGAGCTCCTGAATACTTTCTGTCAGTATACTATAGGAAGGAGGAAAAAAGTATTATCTAGTATGGTTAAATTAAAAAGTTTGCATTTTTGCTATTTATGTATGGCATAATGGTGAAAACTGGAATGACCACAGCAATGATAATTAAATAGTAAAAAAACCCACCCCAAAACAAACAAAAAAAGGATTTATGCATGGAGTACAAGCAGTACAAAAGAAAACCATATTGAACTTTGGATTTAATATGAATAACAGAAGAAAAGTAGTTTAAAAGCCAGTAAGATAATAGCTTTAGTAACAGCACTAGCTGCTTGTAAAAATTTTTACTGGTTTCAGCAGCTAAGACCAGCTAAAACTTTTAAAAACACGAAGTCACTCAGAAATAGAATTAAAACAAAGACCTTTTTAGAAAAGGCACTCTGGTGCCCTCTTAGGACTTCTCCCAGGGTTCATAGCACTATTATTACACCATAAAGCAGGTTGTTCTTTTTGATCAAACTACACAACATTTTTCACTGAATTACCTAATCAAATCAGTAATAGTGGCCTCTAAGCTTTTGGTAAGCAATGAGGCCAGAGTAACAGTTCCCCAAAGAGCAAAGCTTACCCCACTGTATGAAGAACTGTAAAGTTCTCTTTTCCCACTCAACCCAGGAACAAGCAAGCTTTCAGATTACCAGTTCTCTCCAGAACTCTATTGCTTTTCTGATCCAGCTCTAAAGGGTAAGATTCTACAAAATGAGTTTTCCATATCAGTCACTTGCTTTGCAAAGAGCATCCAGAAATATCAAAGTGACTTGATCAAGCTTAGCTTTCATGCTGGGTCTATTTATGAACTATTACATGACTTCTCCAAGAAGTTTACTAGCTTTGCATATGAAAACATTTCATTCTGGAAAGCACGACTGAGGGAAATTTAAAATCAGCTTTCCCTTTATTATGGTAGCTTACTTATGATGCTAAACTCCCTTGTTACCTTAACTTGCACACTAGCAAGCTACTTGCCCTACCATGAGTTTATGAAGAAATTTAACTACTTTGAAACTGATGCTCTGTTTAGCAAAACAGTGCTTTACTTCTTGAGCTAGAGAGAAACAAGATAAATGGTAGGAATTGCTAATCTGAAAAATAATTTGTAAACAGTGAGAGGCTGATAGGTATTTTTCATCCCTCTAACATCTGTTTTGAACTACTGTAATGCAGAATTAATACGAGTAAGCTTTTTAGCTTTACCCATTAAAAGAATCTATTTATAGCTGCTTTGCAGTAGCTGCTCAAAGACATTACATTTACATCCTTGACAACTCTTGAAACCGTTTGCTTATCCACAGCCTGTTCCATGAATTCAGGATGAAGTCTTTGATTTGTTTGCACTAACAGAAACAGACTTGCATCTTCAAGATTTTGGAAAAGAAAGTGTTATTTACAAAGATCTTAGCATGCCTCTCTTCGCAAGTAAGCACATATCCTGGGTATTGGTTACCTACTTAATCTCAGATTTATAGTTTGGCCACGATTCTTCTCTTCAGGTTTTTCTTTTTTTAATGTGACCTCATACTTACAGAGAAGTGCTGTAACAATTCATCTTTTTCTTCTTCAACGAAGCCTCCAACTGTTAGTGCTTTGGGACGATGATCCACCACCATATGATTCAACATGCCTCTTCCTCTCGCACCACGACCCCGTCCTCGTCCTCTTCCTTGGGCTGGCACTGTCTTTCCTCGACCAACAGGCAAAATGCCTAAACGGGCAGCCTGTTAAAGGTGGCAAATAATGTACAAAACCATCCTCTGTTTAAAAGGATTTAAAAAACATTTAAATATAAATATATTAAAAGCATCAATCCAGACAAACTCACCTCTACTTGTAACTGATTTAGCTTTTTTCGCAATTCAGTTGTGTCTTCGCCAGATGAAAGCCTCTTATGAAAGTCCAGCTCTGCATCTAAAAGTTCCTTTTGTGCCTTAGAGAAAAAGGTGCAGAAAGAGAAAACAGAAGGGAAAAGCAGAACTGTAATGAGTGCTTTTAATGTTTTGTTCCACTTCTTCAGCAATACATTTATGTAAATGACAAATCAGTACACAACATCCATACTTTCCCCTATATTCAGTTTAATTGCCACCATGCCCCTTTTCCAACCCATTTTTTGAAGGGCCCAGAATTCTCTGCTTCAGAATTGGAACAAGTTTGGATGTGCTACATGCAGAACTAGGTCAGAGTTCCTTAAAACCATAGCTCACTTGTCCATGGTTATCACTCAAATTCAAAACACTGCCTGGGAAGTGTTTTGATCTAATGTTGCTGCATTTTTAGGAGACAGTATTAGAAATAGTTACAAGAGACAGGTGGGTAAGTTATCTTGAGCAATCAATACCTCTGTCTTGGACTTTAATTTTGACGGTGTAGTGGCTGTAGATGATGTTTTTAGTTCATCCTTTAACTGAGATATTTTTCCTGCTAGCTCCTTTAAGGTCTTCATTATTTCTGCTCTCTCTTCTGGTTTCATGCTCTTGTTTTTCTCCAGCTTGGATATCAACATCTGTGTATTAATAAATGAGCAGAAATGTGAAATTCCAGGAAAACCAACACTGAACAGAAGAGTATCTATAAATTGATAATGTATTTACTAGAAGACATTCCAGACTTACTTTCTGGCATTCTATTTGTTTTTCTAACATCTCCTGCTTCTTTTTCCTCATGTCTTGTTGGAGTTTCATTGCCTCCTGTATAAGAAGAAAATCCTTTCAATCAGTAAACAGCAATCTAACATTATATGTACTTGTATATATCTTATTTTCTTCTTAAAGCTACAGAAGTGAAGGCTGTAATGAAAACTAGCAGTCTGCAAAATGCACAAGTGTATCTAATGCAGATGAAAACAATAAAAAGTTGCTAACTTCCTGCTGTGAAGTACTCTGCTAAATTTTTGCCCCTTTCTGAAGTCTCTTAAGAAATGTTTCCTATATTGCCATTTAAGTGTCTCATACCTGCAGAGATTAAAATCGGAGAAATGCCTTGAGCCAGAAACACACGTGACCAAGTGTGTCAAGTCAAACACCCCAAAAAGGAATACCTCCATACCCATGATTTACCTACATGTACATTTGCAAGAAGTCTGATAACGATGACTAAACCCACACTAATGTAAAAAGTACACTGCAATTACCCTTCTTTGTGATGTACTTTGATCGCTATACTGTCAGTCAACCAATGAACAGTAGAAGTACCTGTTTTTTTTTAAGGGCTTCTTGTACATCATGGGGTTTAGACCCTGCACCAGGCTTCATAGGTGTCTTTAAGTTTGAAGAACTGTAAACCATTTTTGAGTGGCTTGTAGAAGTAGGAAACGTCTGAAATAATAAAACCACACAAACAAAAATATGTAATAGCATAAAATGAATGCGATACACTGCCAATGAATTTTAGAGGAATGTACGCTGTGAAAAATGACCACAAACTTCCATATTTGCGCAATGAGACAAAAAGACCAAGGTAATTAAAACACACGCATAAAAGCATTGGTCTAGCAGTCAACTTGCTCAGAAGCAATCAGCTTAAATGCTTGTTAAAAGGCTTTCTGCAAAAGGTACTTTCTTTCCTTCTTCATCCGAAACACCCTCTGCATCCTGATATCCATTTGGGAAGATCACTGAAGCTGATCTTCTGCATCTGCATTATATTCAGCTTCGCAGTCATAGTCCAACACCACCCTTTCTGATCAAATAAGGCAGCAAAAGTCACCCGTATACTTCCTTTCTTAAAAGGAGGACTTCTCTGTGGCCAAGAACACATGCTGCACTACAGTATCAGTGTGAATCAAGCAGTATCAACCTGAACTCTATGCAGAAGTATTCCATAAGCTTCTAGCACTACTGTTAAAACACAGCATAAACTGAAAAATCACTGGGAAAGCAATGAGATCACCAACAAAAAGTTGACATCACATATAGGCTGTCAAATTTTTTTACTATGAAGTATGGCCAAAAATACTTTATGCTACTTAAAATACTTTGTTTCTGAAGTCATTGTACCCGTTTTATATAAACAGCTAACAAAACTAGGAAGCAGCAACTGACCATGGGTGCATGGAACATTAGTGAAAAGAAACAGAACCAAGTGGGAACAATTTGCAAGTTCTATTTGCTAGTTCCAGCTCTGCTGACAGGCCAAAGCTTGAACTGAAAGCATGAAGACTGTCAGCCTTCACAAACGTACCTGAGAATCCTCTACTACAGCCCCAGACTGGCTTAAGTCAGGCTGGTTTCCACCTGCTGCTCCGAGGCGACGTTTCACTGGGACTTTATTAAGCACATAGGCACCAGATGCCAGTGGTTTATTCATCAGCTGTGCATTAATAGACATTAAAAAAATGAAAAATTATATACTTTGCTTTTTTGAAGTAGCAGTCATTTAGGAACACTGATAACCTTTACTGCTCAATCACTAGTTTACAATAGCACAGTACCTTTGACAGATTGCTATGCATGGTTACAGCTGGAGTTGCAGTCAGGGCTTGCTGCTGAAGGTGAAGTTGGTGATGAAGAGACTGTGTGGGTGTCTGCTGCTGTTGCTGCTGCAGCAGTGAAGGCTGCTGTTCACTTTCTCTGTGCCACAGTACCCTTATAAACCGATTGTTCAAAACTGCCTCTGTGCTGGAAATTGCCTTCCTAGCTTCATCGTTAGTTAAGTACTGAATGAGAGCAGCTTCGGGATCATTCTGGAAAGCAACCTAAATCAAAAAGTTCATTAGAATGCATTATTTCTCAAGGAAGAAAACATCTCAACCAGTAGCAAACAAATCTAAAGATCTCCAATGAGTGGGATATATAGTGGTATCAACAGCTCAAAATACAGGTAAAACATTCTACATAACTGAAACCAAGTACCTTTTGGCAAATATAACACGTACTTGCAATAAAATAGCATCAGATATCCAGAGCACTGTGAACTGCCACCATGGGGTATGGCAGAAGAGACCTTGACTCAAAAGCTCTTTATTCTAGCCTCCTGAGAGACCACGGCTGTCCGAGGACGCACAATGTGAAGTTTCACCACATTCTGAAAGAAGCACTATCTAACAGTCCTGAATAAGACTATTTTTCTCTAAAAATGTATCACAGGAATAAAAACAAACTTTGGACTTTCTAGTATAATGACTGAGACAGCATGTTTTAAATGCATTACTTCATTATCGAGGTGCAGAAAGCACCACCGTATCTTTTGGGCTAAGACATAAAACGATTAACTCAATAAATACAGAAGCTTCCCAGGTATCTGTATTTTATTTAAACCCCTGAGGACTTCTGAGGCAACTGTTTTGTCTAGAAAAATAAATGGAAATTAAATGCTATTTTGACTGTGTAACTACCTGTGTTTTCTTACATAGTGCTTTTCCCCTTCTTACAGGGCAACGAACACCACTGAACTGGAGTCAGTTCTAGGATGCAAAGTGGTAATAAACTGATGCATATAACACTCTCCTGTAGCATCTTTGTCAAAATCCTGAGTATGAAATACTGTAGGATCATCATACAAGACAGAAAGTGTTAGAAGATATCTTGTAAAAAAGTTGCTCAAAACCTAATTTGGTTTAGATACCGTTAAACCTGTAAGCCTTTCAAATTTAGCAAGACTTCACAAAGGCAGAAGCCAATGTACTTGTACAAAATTAAGATGATAATAATACAGAGCAGATCAAGAAAAGGTTTCTTGGAATTTGATTACCTACTCTCCCAGTCAGCCTCCACTAAGAATGTGGTTCTGCTGCAATATTCAAGAAAGCTTCAGGGAAAATAAAGTACCCCCACTCAGGCATAAAAATCAAACTTTTTTTTTTTACCTGAATGTTTACAATAGTTCCAAATTTGCTGAAGTGTTCATTGAGCTGTGTAATATTGTTCAATTCTGGTGGAATTTTTCGAACTTCTAACTTTGTATTAGTATACTGATTCTTTTTCAAAAATCCTGGCTTATTCTGGTTGTTATTTGCTTGCCTAGAGAACATGAGACCAAGATAGTAATTTAGACAGGCATACACATACTTAAGTAGGGCAGAAAATGTTAGCACATTTAACTTTTTCTCATAAAAAGTATATGCTCTAGACATTAACAAAAAACCCTCCTCCCACCATTAAACATTTAGTAGTAGACCAGATTATGGGGACACAGATTTTCTGACCCAACCAGCTCAAATTACAGGGACTGGTGAATAGCAACATTCACAGCATTGACAGCAACAAATTGCGTTCCAATTAGTCAACTGCAGTTGTTAATTCTTACTTTGCCAGCCACGGTTTCTTTAATGGTGGACATTCCATGCTACTTGGAGATCTTTTCCTGCTGTCTGGTTCAAGGACAACTCTAGTTACATTGCTGCTATTATTTGTAATGGGAATGGGAGGTTCAGTCTGGATGATAATATTGGCAGCTGGAGGAAAGGAATATGGCCTGTGTTATTCACCACACATCAATGGAGACATCGGAAAAAATGGTCATTTAAACAGCAAAATAGGGTTGAGTTTAGAACCATAAAAATTAGGAAGACTTTATCAAGTTGGTCAGTTTTGTTTCCAAAGTTACTTCAAAGATCACTGCTAGCCTAACTAAACAATGTGGGGAAAACAAACATTTAGCCCAGCGAGCAGAGATGAGATTTTGACTTTTAACATTAGTATTAGCTTGAAGAAACAAAGCTAAAACTCCACCTTTCAGGTACTGAAAATTGAGATTCTGCAGGAAGAGGGGGAAAAAAAAATTTAAAAAAAGGGAGGAAAAGAAACAAGGCTAGGTTCCCAGACTTCTGCAATGTGGCATGGGCTGAATAAACAACTTTCCTTGTATTAACCCTTGACAGTCAAAAACCAACCAAGAACCCACTCCTCCCACTGCTATCCTCTTGTCACCCGTCCATCCAGTTTTCAGAAACAAACTGTCAATTAAGTACAATTACAGCATGAAATTATACTCTGAGACATTAAAGTTTGAAGCAACTTCTACAAACAGAAAGCTGAAGTGCTAGATCACAGTTTTCACTGTTTTTTTTATTTACAACCTTTTTAAGATTATGCTATTGCTGTTAGGATCCTGTGTATGCCAAACATTTAACTCCTAAAAAGAAGTCTGAGTTATAAGTTAATTTTCTATGGCTTTTATATATGTCAGAGTTCTGCTGATTACACTGGTGAGAACAAAGACTGGGCATTTTTGGGCATAGTTTTAATTTTACTTTGGAGGATGATTTTAGACTAAACCTTAGACACACACAACAAAGACAGTAAAACAAGTGGTCTGAAGCATCACCACTGAACATTCACCCATGCCTTACAACAGCAATGGGTCTTACAGAGAATCTGAGGGCCAGCAACAAAGCCCCAACCCTGCCTTTATGATGTCTGTTAAGATGCAAACAGCAACAGCAATTTCTGCAATAATACTTAAACACATTCTTTACAGGATGAGTCACTGGAAGGAAATATTGGAAAAAAAAATCCACTAAATAACAAACACTGAAGTGCAACAGTAAACAAAGAAATTTAACATTTTTTTTCTTTTAAGGATCAGGGTGGGGAAAGCAGGATGGAGAAAGAAAGTTATACAAACAGAATAAAAATTCTTTAAAGAGCTGTGACTTGTTCTCTCCCCTAAAAGATATTTTGTACATGTCACCTCTAAGAGACTACATCTACATCCATACAATTAAGGATCAGAATTACTTAAATGCAGACTGGGATTTCAACCAACTAGGAGAATTAGAATGCTATCTAAAATGTTCATTTTTGAGAGAACATCTGTCTGACAGAGTCAGACCAAGTACAAAAAACATGCCATAATAGTTTTCCTCCTTATTACCATCATAACTGCTGAGCCACGTATTGTAGATCACCACCTCTGTGCCCCGGGTCCGAAACATACCCTTGGCTACTATACTACTTAAAGCCACCTTTCTACACCATTTTCCTTTCTAGAAGCACCCAGCACCTGAAAAGTGCCTTCACAGGCTAAAGAGGAATAAAAATCCAACCAACCAATCCCCCCACCCCAACCTGTAAGTTATTTATTATTATCCCAAGCAAGTGGTTATTTTTGAGAAAAAGGCCGCTTTGACTTTAATATGGTCATATTAGCATTTTTAAAAAGGTAGAGATCTCTGAAAATTTTTCTGAAATACTAGAACAGTGAGAAAAAAATATTGCTTTCAGCCTGAAAAAGGGGAAAGTAAGTGTTGACCGCCTTGGACAAAAATAGCAACAGCAATGACTAGAAACCCTTCCTACCTCTTGGATTTGTATCCATCTCCCCAGATGTTAGGCCAATTAGATTTGGACGCTGCGTTTGTGCTCTTGTAAAGAACTGTCGATACTGAGATCTACCAGCACTGGTAATACTAGGAGCTTCAGGGTTATAGCCATCTGGCTCATATGTATCTATAAAAAAAGGAGAGAAATGAAAGAGTTTTTCAAATGAGTTTAAGACTCAGGGTTAATTTTCCTTTAAGGAAATGCATGATGTCCAAGAATCAGAAGTTGTTTTGGATGAAGAGAAGAGAGAAAAGGGGTCGTACAGCCAATGTGTGTAGCTATTTAAAACCTTCAACTGAACTTTATGCCCAAGTCGGGGGGGCATATTCTTTTAGGGTTTTTAATCTGTTATTGTTTGTCAAAAGCGCACACATCACAATAATTGAGTATTGCTGATGAGCTACCTGAAGAAGGAACATGGTGTCTATATGACAACCTTCACAACGTCTGACAATGTTTCAAGGGAAGCAACAGAAGATTTAGTTTGAGCATTTATTCTGTAGGGCCTAAGATGCAAACAGATTTTCAGTCTTTGCTGCCCAACAGTCTAGTTCACTTCAGAAAAAGATTTTTGGGGAAGAACATATTTAAATTATTCCAATCAACGAAAGCTGAGAAATCAGGTAATTTGACCAATACTTAACTATTAAATTCTCCTAATTTTTGTAAAAGCGAGATCAGCTGCCTAGCTCCAGTACTAGTAAGGTACTAATGATTATTTTCACTAAAAAGGGGTAACCATGAGAACACAAGATGACAGAATTGACTCTTATTGTTCCTCCAGCCCAAGGTCCAAATCAAGGATGATGCATTTTTTCAACCATAAAAAGGAAAAGCTATACAAGAACGAATAAAGTCTATGAAAAGCCTCCACAGAAACACACTACATCCTGGAACAGAAATGAATGCCTATACAAGGGAACTTGATAGACTTGAAGCACTCTAAATTTACAGCGCCTTATTCCATAACAACAATGAAGACCCTACAATTTAAAACAGATGCCCCAGAATTTCAATGCTGATGTCATACAGTTTAGTTTCAGACTCTGCCAAGAAGTTTCATTAACCTTGCATGAGCTGAACCGCAAGTTCCTTCTCCGCGATTGGCATACAATTGATTGCAAGAGGGCAACCAGCAGTTGTTACTGTTACCAGTCCCAGAACAGGACACAAGAATCTCCACAGATGTTCTTGAGAACTGAATTATGAAGTGTAACTGAAGTCAGTGATGCCCTGCCAGCTAAGATGGACAGTTGCCCATTAGAAGCTAAGTTCTGAAGCCGAAAGAATCTGATGGTGACATCTAAATGCCTGACAGCATTTGGAGATAATTTAACAGATAGTATCTAACAAGATATTTGAGAGACTGAAGTTCCAAAAAGCATGGAAGTCACAAAGGAAGTGACATGGATCATGAACTAGAGCCCTACTTTGAATAAAATTCAGAATATTTATGGGAAAAAAACCCAGACAGGAAGATTATAAAACACTGAGATTTAATTATTTAGCTCACATAAAACATGGAAATGCCATTACTCCTCTCACTATCAAAAGAAATACAGACTTTGATTTAAATCAAGCAATCTAGGACTCTCCAGGTGTTCTGCTACTTCCCCTAATAAAAACCCACTTCTAAAAAATTTGAGCTCTCTTAAGGAGATGGACATGTTGAAAGCCATCTTTTTATTTTTTAAATTAGAATGCTAGAACCAAGTTGATTCTGGAAAAAAAGACAGAAAGAAAGCAGTAATGTATATGAAGACTGTAAAGACTATTGTGATACACAGCTAAAAATCAAATAAAAAGAAAATCTCTCATCTGTAGTAGCCAAAACCAGACAAAGACCAAGTTAAACAGTAATTACAGGTTTGCCAATCTATCTTTTGCCTACCCATATTCTACTAAACAACGTGAAGATGAACGGATCCCTGTCTTGGATTCAACAATCTTATTGCTTTGAGCATATGAAACCCAACCAAAGCTCCCCACAAATGATCTTTCCCAAGAGAGTGACAGAACACTCCTGCTATTTCACACAGTAACTGCAGATGATGGACTGACCGCAAGGAAAGCCATCAGACTTCTTTTTAGATTTGTATGTACTGGAGGAAGACTGAGATAATCTGTCTAATCTTCTAATCACACATCAACAGAGGAATTTTAAAATTTATATCTCAAGCAGATTAAAAAAAAAAAAAAAGTAAAATTTGCTTACGTTCTGATACTGTATACAGTAGGTTCTGGGGTAAAGGAGGAGGTAGTCTTGCTCCTACGGGTGCAAGACTGGGCACTGCACTCGTCCCAGGCTGGTCACGATTATTTATCAAACTTGACTGTGTTAAAGGTGGTCCTACAATGACATCGTAGAATAGATCACTAAGACTTAGAACTCCATAGATAAATTATGCAAACAATTCAATGCAATTTGTTTATGACTTGCTATGAACAAGGTCAATTACAAATATTTACAATCCCACTACAGTAAAATAAATTGAGAAGCCCTGTTCAGAAGTTACTCTAATTCCAACACCTCTTTTCTTTCCCAGAAAGGACAAAAAAAAAGTGTCTCCTCTTCCCCAGAGATTAATTACTATTAGAGCTTGCATTAACTAAAACACCTCCTCCCTCAGCAAGACCATGGAGAATCAAGGCTTGCTCAGAGCAAGAGATTGTATCAGCGACATTTAGATTACCGTTTTAAAACAAGAACTACAGGGCAAAAAGCATTTACAGACAAGAAATTTATCTAGCTATTTTTGCTTTGCTTGCACCATATACAAATACACACATTCCTACTTACAATATGCCCAAAAAAGGACGATGAGTTTACTACTCAACCTATCAACACACAGCTGCAATGAGGGAGCACTGTCAGTTCACTCCATAGCAAGCCAATTCTGCCCACTGAAAGGCTCATGCAAAGTTTAGTGTTAAACCTACATGAAATTATTTCTCATCCCATAACTGCTGCTATTTGACGCAACTATCACTGCATGTATTGTGTTACTGGAATAGAGTAACCACATCTCTAATACTCTTTTTCTTCATATAATTTACATTGTAAGATACAGTAAGACAACAGAAAAGGCTAAACATCACAGAGATCACTGTTGAGCTAAAATTGATCTTAGATGTATCAATTATGTACTGCTTTTTAGTAGCAGATAATATAGCACAAACACAGAAGTTTATTAGAACTTTTAGATTAAATCTTTTTTTTCTTAATGCATCAATGTTAAAAGCTAGTAATCCAATTGTCAGTGATCAATCCAAACACCAGCAGGGTTATGAGATAATCTGAAAGAGACTCCCCTCCACTTCCCCATCCAATTTAACTAATTCAGTTTGGAGTGCTAGGGAACATAGTATTTTACAAACTATTTTACAGACTTACTTTGGCAATATTTTGAATAGAACATGGCTAGCAAAGCAATTTGAACTTATTACTTCGAATACACATGGATTTCCCAGAAAGCTATCATTTTAACTTGGTAACAAAGAAAGAACAATGTTTTTACTTACTTGGTACAGGAAGCACAACAGGAGGTGGTGCCTGTGGATGAGCTTGTGGAACTGGTAACCTCATGTTACGAGCTGGACCTGGCAAAGGGGGCAGAAGCATACCAGGAGGAGGAGGAAGTCCCGGAGGTGGTGGAGGAAAAGGAATCATACTTGGCAAGGAAACTTCATCTACTACTAAAGGATCATTTCCATGATCAAACTGGCAAAGGTCACCAAGCACACAAAATCCTCGCTCTGCAAAACAGGACATTTAATAATCTTTTTAGGAAAAAAATTAATAAATTGTCAAGTGATTTGTAGCATCTCAGTTTCTGCCAGAATTTCTTATTAAAGAAAACACTCTATCACTGATCCAACATGACATTATCAGAAGAAGTTTCAAAGTAATTCAAATTTGAATAATCTTCCATAAAAGCATACAAACCTACATACATCCATCATAAAAGCTATGGGAAAAAAAAGTCAGAAGTATCATCTGTTTTATATTAAACACATATACTACAATCTTTATCAGAACTGCCAGTGGTTGAGATATTTGCCAAGCTTATACACAATTATGAAAAAACTTCACATGTTCTTATCCACCAAATAAACTGCTTCCAGAAAGACTAGTTGCCTCCCCAGTAAAATATAGGTCATACATGCATCCTTCCCATACAAGGTATATTCCACATGCTATTGCATTTTGACTTGCTGCCTACATTTAGCGAACACCTTAAAAAATGAAAGGTCACAGAATAATTGAAACAAGGTGTGAAACTGAAAACTAAGAAAGTTTACCATCATAATCTCGACATCTTCTTTTAGGAGGAGGGTTTCTGCCAAACGAACTGGGATTGCTATGATTGTTATAGTAATTTGACCAGCTCTCTGTTGTGTTTTCAAGATGGTGCGCAGGTGCAATTACAGTAACAGCACTGGGAATAGATTGTGCAGATGAATACTGTTCAGTAGATTTACTGGGAGACACAGAAACTGGATTATATGAACCTTCAACATCGTTTCTTTCACTCTTGAATTTTGATCTCTCCCGGTGCTCTGTTTTAAAAAAAAAGTTAGGCAAAGTCTTCACACTTCGTTCTAATGTAACAGAGCTTTGAGAAAAAGACAATACACAACAGTATAAACATTTCCTTTAATATTCAGTACTCTGCATGTTAAACTGTTCTTGAAGGAGCTTAGCCTTATCAACGGAATAAAACCTAGATATAATGTCAACAGGGTTTTAACTTCAGAAAACTAAATGTTTTTCTTTGCAAAATATGCATTCATTCCTCTAGTCCTTATTCCATTCTGGATTACAGCTTCTTTCTCTTTTAAAGTAGGAAGAGGGAGGGGAAAGCCTGAAACAACAAACCTACTCCATGTCCTTAACTAAGGTGGTCTCAATGCATGTTGGAATCTGTTGTAATCTGCATCTCTTAATTATCCAACAGCCCTGAATGAGCCCTAAAAGAACAATGAATCACATAATAACCACCATCAATTACAAAGAAACCTTCTCTAAAAAATACACAGTAACAGAGTGAAAGAGGGTAACACTATTTTCCAAAAAGATAGGGTTTGTGTGTGTGTGAAAGAAAAGGAGTCAACAGCTTTGTCAACAAACACAGCACAAACATATCAGCTACTGATATCCACTGGTATACACCTGTGGATAAATTAAGAGGTTAGCAAAGAAGAAAACAATCCCCTTAATTGTTCTACTCTGAAGAACAGCCTCTTAATAATTTCAGGAACACAAAGTTCTCAGAATTTACTCCAACTACTCAAGGACATCTACAGCCTGCTAGACCATACAGTATGTAGGAGCCACCTCACATCACTAGTGTTAGATATTCTCCTAAAGCAGCACCTTGGGTACTCACCAGCACTTCTGTTTGTATCACGGTCTTTGCTTCTACCCCTACTGCGGCTACGACTTCGACTTAACCCTCTGCTTTTACTACGACTTTTACTCCTGCCACGTCGCCAGCTAGACTTCTCTCTGTACAAGTCACTCCTGTCATAGTATCTGTCATAGTCCCTCCATTTTCCATCATCTCTCTTCTTCTCTCTGGTTCTAGAAAAGACATATGTAGAATGTGCTTATGAAAAGAGAAACCAAATTAAAAAAAAAGCTTGCAACAAGTGACAATACTGTTCATCCCTCCCGTCCAATCTGGGCCGTCAAGTATTAGAGCCAGAATTTCACAAATTACAAAGAGAAGTACAGAATCTCAAAGCTGAATCACTTATTTGTAGAAAACAGCAAGGGGAGAACTAAATAGAATTGGAAAGGTGAAGTTAGATAATCAAAACAAAATAAGTTTTAAAAGTGATGCTGACACTGTGTGAATCCCCCCCCAACAATGCTTTTCATTTATATCACAAGGGAAAGAATGCAATTGATGACATTCCTAGGCACTAACAATTAAAAAACACTGTCAATTTTTTGGAAGAGACCAACTTGTGGTGAAGAGTTCTCGTGCACGTGACCAGCATACAGATAATACATTGAGACAGAGAAAATAGGGAGGAAATCATGATTTTTATGAAAAATCACTACCTATGAAGTAAAAAATCCACAGTTATAGATTGCCAGCAAATACAGAATAATATATTAATATTTTGGTTCAAAACTAACCTTTGTTCACTGGAATCTCCACGGCTTTTCTGTGGACTGGAATACTTCTTTTTCCTGCCATCGCGCTCTTCCTCAACTGACTCTTGAAAATTCTGTTTAACAGACAACTACCAATCAAGAGTATCACTTTATTTTTTTATAAATGAAGAAAACAAGACCAAAATTTAGTTCAAGGTACAGTTAGCATCCCGTAGAAAAACGGTATTTAGCCATTACTTGCACAGAATAGTTAAGCACTAGAAGTAATCAAGCACCAGAGGTTGTTGGGCTTTTTGTTTCAAATCTTCCAGGTTTTTCAGCAGAGGGGATGCCCCAACACCATACTACTATAATTTTTTTTTTTTTTTAAACAGGATTAATGAAAGACAGTTTCTCTATCCACTCTCATTAGTTAGAGTGAGCAATTCTACAAATGAAGTATTTTCTGAATCTTGTAACTGGAACACAACTAAGGAAAACTACTTCTCCAAGTAGGTATGTCACTAGTTTACACTTTGAAATGAATGCTTTAAAGCAAAAAACTGTTCACATGGTTGAACTAGTCACACTCCTTGCTAGCCTCAACAAAAGAGTTTTAGAAGTCTGTCAGCTATACCACTGCTGTAAATCACTTTGAAACTACTCTGTGCTTTTGCTACCTTTGCTACCATTTCACACTGCTTAGAAGTTACTGTAAATTTTAGTGGCTAAAGTTTACTTGCAATAATATTTAAAAGATTTTTTTTCCAATTAAAAAGGAGGGCCTCCTGCATCCTTGTTTAGGGCTATCTGGGCAAGGTTGCTACAAATATTCAAGACTTTGCTTGACAGGGCTCTAGATAGCTTAACCTAAGGCCCTGCTGTCAACACAAGTTGTATCGCATGGTATCTGGGGTCCCTTCCAACCTCAACTTAGCTATGATTCTGCACCGGGTTTCTGTCCTCCATTTGCAAGAATCCTGTAATACACTGAGCCATGTGATAAATCATCAAGGCCTTACTGATGTTGAAATAACTAATTCATGTCCTGATCCTGTAAAGTTGTCCCACAAAGCTGTCCTACATATCTTCTTTTGCCTCATCCCTGCCCCTCCCCTCATACACCCAAAAATTCCCACTTTCCCCCCACTGGAGCACTGACCAAATCAACAAAAGTAGTTCTAAAACACTTTTTCTAAATTACGACGGTACTTTTGAGAACTGATTGGAAAACTGTTAAAGTGAAAGCCCTATATAGTTGCAAATTACGAACTTCCATCACCAAAGCTACTTCCATAAATTTTTGTAATTCTGGGTTTCATCCTCAAAAAAAAAACCAAAAAAAAAGACATCAGAAAAGAAAGAAAAAAACTAAAAATAAGAACTTTAATTTAAATCAACTGATGAATCACATTCTGTCAAATGATGACTGTGTTCTGCACGATAATGTAACGCAGCCTTGTTTTGGTTGACTGACAGATTTCGATCTACAGCCATTTGCCACCTTCATGACCATCAGCCAGTTTTAACTGTGAAGACTGAACAAGTAACTCCAGCTAAGTCTTTCCTTGGTGTTATTTTAGGCTCACAGACAAAAGCACAAATCTGAATACCATTTAGAGTACTTGTCAGAAAAAAAAAAGTTCCCCATGGTCCATTTATAAAGAGAGCAAGGTTCTGCTCTTAACACTGCATGACACACACATCCCTGGAGCAAGGGGAAAGGACCAGAATTTCATATATACTTTCTAACTTCACCTGCATCTTTTCCATAGTAATTAAACCACATATACGATCTGAAGTATATTTGCAAACTGTGATCAGAGTATAAGGAAATAAAGAACGTTTAATTTTATAGCAATTTTTTCCCCAGCACACACTCACAGCTGGTACATTAGGATGCTACAAACACAAAGAGGTCTCCTCCCTTGGACCAGCAACTCGTAAGGAAAAAACCACCTATCTTAGACAAATGATAGCAGAGGATTATACAATATACAAGTAATTTAGACAACTATGGAAATATTACTTCGCTTTTCCCAAAAACTTGATTGTTTTCATTTCTGTCAATAAAACTTAAAAACAAGAGAACAGAACTGTTTGCAAATGAACGCTACCTCACTTTTAAAGGCAATTATCCCTTGTTATAGAGGCCACCATATTTCACTGATTTTTAAGGATTATAGAAAACCCTTGAAATAATTTCTATGCCTCCCAGAATATACAAAATTGGAAAAGGAAATGTTTTAGAATGTTTTTGCTTCTTCCCCCTCTCTTAAACCCTTCCAAATCATTACCAGCTCATAATCCCAGGGATGCCTGAATAGGATTTCTGAATGCTATTAATCCAGATTAAAGGTAGATTCTACAAAGGGATTTTAAAATGTTCTTAATGTTCTTATGTGAACAGTCATCTTCCATTTTTCTTCAGATGCACAAAGATTGTAAAGATCATTAGTCACAATAAAGTGATTTTTTCTTTCACATTTTGCCTCACAAATGTAGAGGATGGCTAATTTGCAAATCAGATACAGGTAGGCAGAAAAAAAATGATGTTACCTCCTCCTTGACTTCTTCTTTTTCCTGACCTGCAGGCTTCGCTTCTACTTTTGAAGGTTCAAGAGAAGGAAGATAACTCTTTGTATACAGACTTTCAAAAAGTTTATCTACAAACCCTGAAGTTTCTGAGGATACAGAACACAAGAAAATATTGTTACATACTGATTTAAGGGCATTGTTAGATTTACCAGAGAAGTACGGGGGGGGGGGGGGGGGGGGGGGAGTGTCATCCAGGTGGAATGCTCACAGCATCAGCATCGTCATCTTAGATTAATGAACATTAGTTCCAGTGATTACATTTGTGGAACTTGAGGTTGTTTGTTTAGACAAAGAAATTCATCAGGTATATGAAAGAAAGAAATGGAGACTTTTCCTTCAATCACATTTACAACTTTGAAGTGTTCTAACGGGCAAGAATGATCATAACTTATGATTAAGGAATAAATCCACAGTTATTCCATTAGCTACAGTTGCAGCCTCTTTACGGCAAATTTTGAGTATATCATTCACAGAAGACTAATCATCAGTTCAACATCAGATCACAAAAAAACCTGCACAATAACTTCCCCAGCGAGGGTCAGAATTTCAAGTGTTTAATGCTGACCAGAAGCCTGAAAGATCAATATAGACCAGGTTTTCAAAAAGTTACCAAACATCTGTCAGAGAAAATTCTGGCAGCACAACTGACACTTCAAAATGAAATTGCTACCTTTTGTTTCAGAGTATCTCCTCCGACCCACCATGAATGAGTCTAAGTTACAAAACTTCATCTTAAGATTATTATTATTTTTTTTAATCACAAGAGCTTATATTCCTTCATACTCTGTAAGAAATATTCAATTCATGGATAAAAAAAAATATTTTGAAGGCAACAACGGTGCATCATCCTCCCTTCTCCCTCCTCCCCCCAAAATGAAAACCACCGAACAGATGAGGCAGTGGAGAGCACAGTACCTTTTTGCAGAAAGACATCCAGCTGATCAGCACAGAAAGCTTTCAGCTCTTTCTCAGGTTTGTCTTTCTTGACTAATGCCACAACATAGTTGGCTAAGGCTGAGGGGTCTGCATCACATCTATTAGAGAGAAAGAACCATTCTTGATTCTGCTGAAGTATGCCAAAACCTCCGTGCTAGACAATCAGTTACAGAAGAGCCACCAAAGAAAACCTGGCAACCATGTTGGATGCTTTTCTGACATCCAGCACCAACACAGCTGCACTGGGATGACTGGGCCAGCAAAGGATTTTTTTGTTTGTTGGGTTTCTTTTTCCAATTACAGAACAGTATTTTAGTTGCCTTGTGACAAGCCTCCCCCCCACCTGACAATGTTCCCCTTCTTTTGCTCCTTCCTGAGCTTTGTGCAGGAAAAACTATCATTCTTTTTTACAGAAAGATCCAATTCTAGGGCAACTGAGCAGATGCTATTTTTTCTTAACTTTCTGTGAGCGCAGCAACCCCACCAGGTATGACTCTACAAGAAGAGAAGAGTAAGTATGAGGAAAGTCACTGCACAATTACTGTGGAGTATTAAAGTGGTTTAAAAGTTAAACTGGATTTAAAATTAAAGCATTACCACCATCGAAAGTAGTCCAGAGAGATATATCACAAAAGCACATTTTAAATATGCACACAGATACATTCTGCAGCTTAAATTACTGTGCCTATCACACTGGGCTTTTCCTTCCCCAGGGGCTACTTCTGTGCCTACAAATTTCACAATAATCCTTTAACACTGGCAAAATGGCTTAAAGGGGTGCAAATACTTGTATAGGTTCACTACCCAAGCCCTTATCTAGCTTCATGAAGGCCAAAGATAGCCAACTTCATGCAGCTATACTCTGCCACTAATCTTTAAATTGAATATTACTTGAGATTCCATTATTCAACTACTAGAAGAACACTTGAAAGTATGAACTAGATTGACAGCATTAAATGATTAAGCAATAGCTCTTCATTTTGCCGCTCTCAAAAGAGGCAGATGCAAGCTATCAGATGGTAGGTAGGAACCTAACAGTGGATGATGTGAAGATTTTTCTGTTTTTTTTAAGATTAACATTTAAGGAGGGAATTGTGTATTTTCTAAGAACACTAACTATGGAAATAGAAGGAAATGGCATACAGACCTCAAAATAATCTCAAGCGAAAAAAAAATAATTTCCAGAAAACAAAGTGCAAAAAGCCATGCAGCTCACAACTGGTTAGAGAAAATAAAAAACCTCAATGAGTAGCCAATCAAGCAGCTCTACTCCCAATTAGTTTGCTCCATTTCCACCATCCAATGAAAGCCATGTTAAATGACAATTTACAACAAATTATCGACAAAATTAACAACAAAGAAACCACAAATTTAGATTTTACAACTCTAACATGCACTCACAAAAAGAAATAAACTGTATGTAATGTATTCAGTTCAAATGCCCACATGCAACTTACTATAAACCTTCAAATTAAAATAAGGAGATGGTTCGTGACTTTATAACCATTCCTATTCCCTTCTTCATATACTAGTTTCTCCTAGATATTACATTAGGCATTACAGGAGCACATGTAAGGTGTGTACGCTTCTCCAGGTTCACCATTTTGTATTTTCACTGCTGAAAACTTGCCACTCAGGACCCAGTAGCAGATTCTATGATCCTCTGCCATGAACCCTCATCCCCCAGCTCACATCCCTATAGTGCCGCTCAGATACCCAGGGAATGCTGGACAGCAAGACAGGAGGTCGGCTGGAATCAGCAGTGAAGGCGCAGGAGCAGATTTATGCTCCAGTCTAGAGAGACTTTCGACAGGATCTGACAAAGTACCAGAGAGACCCGTTATCTTAAGAAAAAAGGAAAGCCATGAAGAATTTTCAAAGGCCTGCTACTTAATGGCTACATATGAGTAGTTCCAAAACCTATCTAAAACCGAAAAGCAGAAAAATATCTGTGGAAATATTAGTTAACTACACGTTGTAAACGTATTTCTTGCAACTTCAAGCAGTTTTACTTCGGGGAAACTGTAAGGCTAGCTGATCACGGACCGGTGAGCTGCCTTTGGAGGACCCCCGCTACAGGCCAACCCTGGCACCCCCGGCCACACCCCAGCCGCCAGCACCCCCCGGGCAAGGCGCTTTTCGGGAACATCAGCTCCCGCTGCCCGCGCACAACTCGCCCGAACACTGTCCCCCCCCAAGCCCCCGCCTAGCGCACGGACCCCGCGCCCCCGGCCCCACCGCAGCGCCGCACCCCGCCGGCAGGCGCCCCGCACCCCGCTCGCCGGCTCGCGGCCGCGGTAAGCGCTGCGCTACAGCCCAACGTTACGCGGCTGGACATTGAACTTCTACGCGGCGGCGGAGCGGCGCGCGGCCCCGCACCCCGCCGGGCGCGCTCGGCGGCGCGTTCGCATGGAGGCCCAGACGCAGATTTCGGGACAAAAGGCCACGCTTGGCGCACCGGCCCTCGGTAAATCCCATCCCGCGGCCCCAGCCGTACACACGGGCGTCTCCCGTGAACGGAGAGCGCTCGGAAGCCCTGGCAA
Organism: Falco biarmicus; assembly: GCF_023638135.1. Taxonomy (NCBI): domain Eukaryota; kingdom Metazoa; phylum Chordata; class Aves; order Falconiformes; family Falconidae; genus Falco; species Falco biarmicus. The sequence goes on from NC_079295.1 coordinate 65,287,799, forward strand.
GCCGGGCAGCCCTGACGGGCCGGAGCCTGTCGCCTCCCGGGGCCTCCGGACGCGGGGCTGCCCCCGGCTCGGCGGGGCGAGGGAGGGCTGCCGGCGGGGCCCGGCGCCACACCGCCTTGCCCGGCTCCCGCGTCGGCCGGTGGACGAGCGCTGCCCGCCCCCCGTCCCAGCGGGCAGCCGCCTTCCCTCACGGCGGAGAGCCCTGCCCTACCGCCGCACCGCCGGCCGGGCTGGCCCTGCCCCCGCCCGCACTCACATCGGCTCCAGCAATTTGGCCAGCCAAGACTTGAGAGCGTCCACGTTCTCTATGATCATGATGGCCTCGCTGCTCCGCCCGGCTCTGCCCTACACCACCGCCGCCATCGCCGGGGCCCAGCCCGCTCCCCGCAGCCGTTGCTCGCCCCGGCCCCTTCCCCCCCGCCGAGGCCTAGCACAGGAACTAGCCGCCAGCACGCAACGCAACCTGCTGAGCTTAGCCGGGGCGGGTCTGGGCCTCCGCTCACCAATCAGAAGGCGGAGCTCATTCTCTGCGAGCCAATAGAAGTCGCGAAGAGCCCGTCCTGAAGGTCAGAGGAGAACTAGCAGGCTAGGTCGAGCAAGCACATGAACCCTGGTGCGACATCTTTGGGGGGGGGGGGGGGCTCTTAAAGGGGCAGCACGCCTTGCCGCCCGGGTGGCCCGCCACGGTGGCGCCCCCAACGGGAGCTCCGCGGGGCAGCGCAGCCCGGCTAGAGCAGGGGAATTTATTTTATTTTTCCCTTTTTCGAGGTTTTCGCAGGGGCTGGGGGGCCGCCCTGGCCTTTGCGTTGTCGAGCCCAGCCGCAGTGACGCGCCCCGGTGCCCCAGACGTGGGTCGGTGCTGGGGGGCCCAGCGGCTCGGCGGGCTCTGCCGGTGGCGCGCACAGCACGGGCAGGCCCGGCTGTCTGACCAGCGAGGCACGGCGCGCTTCCAGCGAGCAGGCCGGAGGCCCTGCCGCTGCTCGGCATCGCCACTGCCAGGCGGCCGCGCTGGCCCAGCGCTGAGAGCGGGCCTGTGGCGGCGCATGGGGAAGGCCCTGCGCCCGCCGTGCCCGGGGAGTGGGGCCGCGGGAGGCGGACGGCCGCGCTGCTCCCCCGCCGGGCCGCGCTCCTGCTACTGGTGGCTATTGACAGAGGCCTTCGCACCACCAAGGGCCCGCGCCTGCCCCACCCGCCGCCCCGCCGCCTTGGTACGGCCCGGCTCAGCCCCGCCCCGCCGCCTTGGTACGGCCCGGCAGCTGCGTGGCCTGCTTCCCGTCGGGCGCGGCGGCCCAGCAACATGGCGGTGAGTGGCTGCGGCAGCTGGGCTCTGCGCAGCGAGGCCGAGCGAGGGCTCCGGCTGCGCGGCCCTGCCTACGGGGTCCCCGCTTTGGGGCCGCTGTTCAGCGGCGGGACCGGGGCTGGCTGTCCGGGGGCCGCCGTCTCTTGGCCTGCGGCTGGCTACTAGCCGGTGCCGGTGCCTGGACTCCCCCCGTGCCAGCGGCGGGCGGCCTGGCCCGTTTCAGCGCGCCGTTCGGCGGTGTGCGGGGCTGTGGGAGCAGAGTCCCGGGCCCGGTGCCCTGGGAGGGTCGCGGCGGGAGCCTGGCGGTCCCCTCGGGTGTCCCTGAGCCCTCCTGCCGCCGGGGTCGGCGGGCACGGTTTGTGTGAAACTTGCGCTTTGAAAGCCCGAGCTTTCTGCAGCTGGTTTCATGCTTTTATAGGTGACATTATAATGAGTAAAATGATAGAGCCGCGCTAAGGTGAATGATTCAGTACCATGGGGGAAGAAGAGTCTAGTGATTACACTTCTTGGCCTGAGTTAGAGCCTTTCATTAAGTTCTTGTAGTATCTTTGTTTTTCTTTTAAAGGCATTTTGAGGTTTGCTGTAATACCTTTATTATTAATCAGACTTCTGTTTGCCTGTATGAGTAAAAGTAGGCACAACTTCTGCCCCAAATACCTTAGTAGTGCCTTGATCTTGGGGAAGTAAACCCACGCCCTCAAGCATTGTGCGTGTTGAGCTTTATCACTGTGGGATCTGTAGTGCATGTATCCTTTAATGCCTGCAGTATATTAGATGATAAAAGAATAAGGAGAAGGAATATTTCACACTTCATACTTACCTGAAGAACTCTCTTTGTGAACTACAGTTAGAGTACAGTTGTGTGACAGTCTTCTGGCATAGGGAGTGCTATTCCCACTTAAATGTATAGCAAGATGAAGGAACATTACCTGGGGTTTATGAAGAGTCTGGAACAAAACCGGAATTCTGTGTGGTGGTTTTTTTTTTTTTTTTCCACTAATGATTTACGTCCACTCCTATTGACTCAATTCAGGCACCTCCAGGTTTGTTAGCTACTGCTAAGATGATCGGGTTTGGTAGTGTGTGTTATGTTGACTACTGTAGAGCACTTTGTGTTGGAAAGAGGTTTTTTAACCCTTTCCTTACAGATCTTAGATCTTGTTTCAGAAAGCTGAATTTCAAGGATACAGGTCTGCACAGACCAGTCATTGATCGCCTTAATGATGCTCTGTTGTGCTGTTATGCTGCAGTGTTACAGAGTCCAGAGAAATGCTTGCCCATAGCAAAAACATTTCAGGAGTGGTCTGTAATGTATTGCAATTCTGTATTTGTTGACCCATTCAGTCAAACTTTTCTTCTTACTATTAACAGGAACGTAAAGGGACAGCAAAAGTTGATTTCCTGAAGAAAATTGAAAAACAGATCCAGCAAAAGTGGGATGATGAGAGAGTCTTTGAGATTGATGCTTCAGGTAGACAGAACCAAAAGAGGTATTATTACTTTTTTTTTTTTTTACAGGCTTTATCTTTAACTGCTTGAAGTATCTTTTCAAGGGAACTTTTTTCTTCAAAACCCAGGAGGGAAAAAAGTGGCCTCTTTTGAATGAGTAGTATTCTTGGATTATCTGGAGGTACTTACTTATGCATTAAGTTGGCATTTCTGTAGCTGACAACATGAAGCAATGGCGTACATATGTTTGGCCAAGTTCCAGCAGGATGCATTCCTTGGTATTTGCAGTATCCTCTGAGATTTTAAAAATGGATTCTCTTGGGTGACTTCTACTGTTTGATATGGAGGAGGCTTCTCAATGTGATGCCTGTGCCCTTACTTGTGAGAGGGCTTGTTCTGCTTTGCTGATAAAATAGTTAAACAAGTATCTTGGGTTCTGGTGTAGGCCAACCTGTTTTACTTTGTGTAGGAGTGGATGAGGGTCAGGTGTGTGATCATTACTGCTCCTCAGGTGAAGTGTTGTGATTTCTTTTCGTGCATAAACTATATTGCAGACATTTGTCGTGATACCTTGTTTGTCATAAGAGTTTTGGTTTGCACTTCTGTTGTATGTGCAGCTCCAGCAAAATAGTCCCAGAACTGAGTAAAGAGTGAAGGACCCAAATGGGTCAGAAGATTTGAATGGTAAATTAGGAGGTGTAATAAAAACTGTTGTGTGGGGAGGTGTTGCTCACACTTTTTTTTTTTTACTTAAATCAAAGCCTGCATTTCTTTTAAGTATTCACTGTCTTACAGGTTGAAATTTAAGGCTGCAATTAATACTTCTGACTTGAAACTGACCCACTACTTGACAACATAGAGCAATTTAGTATGAAATTTCAGTGTTCTTTATGCTAACATGTGACCACCTTCTAAATAGAGAAAAAGTTGATTTGCTGAAATAATGTTCTTACACTTCTAGGTAAATGCCATATATTTATTTCAGGGCTTTGTCTTAAACTTCTATCAATGTTTGTTAAATAGCTAATACTACTAAAAGCTACCCTGGAAGGGAGAGATGATGTTGGCAGAAAGTTTCCATGGCCAGGCCTTATATAGTCACAGTGGGATTTTATCCTGTAGCAGGAAAAGGCTTTATATAAGAAAATGTCTTTTCTTATGTTGAGATAGAGCTCTACTATGATGTAGATGGAACTGCTGTAAGAGATCTGTTGCTGTTCACGCAAAACTCAGTCCTAGGAGGTGATAGCAGGAATATCTGTATCATTGTTAAAATTCAGTTATTCAAAGAAAATGGACCAGGAGAGATGACCTATAACGTGGTTGGCCTTTTCCAAAACGCTAACTTGATAAATTCTTTGACATAATTCTGGTTTGAACCAGAGGAGATTCCCTAGGAAAAAAATAACCTTTATTTAAATAAGAATGGAATTCTACCACAGATATTCTTTGGTTGTTTTAATGGCTAACAACAATGATCTGACTTTTTTTTTTTTTTATTTATTATTATCTACATAAGAAGTTCTCTTTAACTTCAGTTCTAGTCACTGCATTTATTATTGACCAAAGAAGCACTATTCTGCTTCTTTGCTTGAAGCTTCCTCTGCTGATGTAATTTACTGTGTTTCTAGAGGGACTGTGTCTGAACCATCTCTTTGTTTTCTGCTGTTTCCTCATAATAATGCCATTGGTAGGATTACCTTTGGTCTTTTCTTTTGTTAAAATAAAAGAAAAAAACCACTCCTGTTGACATTATTGCTGTGTGTGGATCACAGAAACCGTCCTGAAGTTTATCTGTTTTTTTTCCTTTCTTTTTTAGTATTTGTCACTTCTAATTAATTTGAACTGCTGTGAATTTTACCTTGTTTTTCTTAGTTAAGGATTTTTTGTTGTTGTTGTTTATAGAGCATTCTGCTTTTAGTCTATGTTGGTTTTGGTCAATATGATATTTTGCTTTGGTAATGGCTTTCTGGTTGTGTGGTGCAATATTCCTGAGCTGCTGCCTGTTGATTATAGGAGGTGTTTATGGTTTTGTTTAAATTTTCTTCCACCTGGCTGGTTTCATAATTGTTGTCAGCTTTGTGAAATAGATTCTTCTGGGCTAGTAGGCATGTGTAGCATGAGTTTGAACTCTTCACTTTCCATGTGGCAGATAGTCTGCTGTGCTGCCTGAGCAGATGGCAAGCTTTAATGTTCTGTTGCATCCCTTTGTTTGTGGGGACGGGTTGGCTGGTGGTACGTGCAGTGCTGCTGGACTGAACTGATGTGGGGATGGCTGCCGCTTGCTCAGGGCCAGGTGGCAGCCTGAGGAAGGGATGGAGCAAAGCTGCTGGCAGGAGGAAGTGATTCATGGGTGAAGGGAGTGTGCTGTGGGTTTAAGAAAGCCTGTTTAACTCCTGGGTTTATTTCTGCCCCAGAGCAACCCTGAGAAACTTAAGACAGAACGTGGGAATGCTTAGCATGCTTGGGAGCCTGATTCCTCTTGGGTCGATAGGGTCGATACTCTTTACAGTGTAGAGAGGGGCTTCCTGGTGGAACAGCATTAGTTGTTTGGGTAGGTCTCTGACTGAAAAAGCAGTGACCTTGGCAATATGAGGTTAGTTATTATCTTGGTTTAGATTGACTTTCCTACAAAACAAATAACTAAAGCGGTGTAACAGGTGGCAGCTGCTTACATTGTAATATTTTGCAAGTGAGCAAATGACTTGGCCTTCATTTATGCATGCTTATACATCAACAGTAGCGTCTGAAGAGAAAAGACAAGGCACCAAGTAGAATGCAAAGGTTGAGGTAGAAATTTATAGTGTCCTGAAGATCTGGATATTATTTTAACTTGCTTTGAGAGGTCAGGTTACAGCAACACAATATGTATTCAAAACATCCTGTAACAATGTATCCTGTGAAGTGAGTAATTATTTACAGTGAGCCCCTAAAAAATCTGAACTGAGCCAGTGGGAGAGTAAATAGATGACTTCAAGTCTTTGCAGTAATTAATTTACAGAACCAGGATTAAAATTTGTTGCCTTTGGGGAGATGTTCTACCTATTTCAAAGTCTCTTTGTGATGTCGGTCCTATGGGGGCTTTTTCTTTTGTGTTTTTTTAAATTTTTTTTTTTTAAGATGCTAAAACCTGTTAGTGTATCCGTTCTTTAAAATCAAAGACATTACGGGCAGGGGAAATATTTTAATGCCACTACAAGCTGATAATAGCTGAACATATCAGTGAACTGTTTTACCTGTACATCTTCTGATGGTTATTTTAAAAGCTAATTGTGTGTTTTAATTCTTTGAATTTCTTCTCAGCAAAGGAAAGTACTTTGTTACCTTTCCATATCCCTACATGAATGGCCGCCTTCACCTGGGACACACATTTTCTTTATCTAAATGTGAGGTAAGCATTTTCCTTTGCTAATACCTTCACATACTACTCTAGAACAAATGCTAATTTTGTAGTTAAATTTTGAGCTAACAGAATACCTCGCTAATTATTTTATAGATTCTGTAATGACTTATTCAAACTTTCCTTTTTTCCCATATTTTCAGTGGAAATACTGCTGGTTGAAGAGAAATGCCACTGATCACTTTTTTTTTTTTTTAATTCTAGGAGACACAGACTACAGGTGTTTCCTCTATTCATTTGTTCAGATTTGCCAAGATTTTCAGGAGGTGCTGCTAAATGGCACAAACTTCACAAGAAAACTTACTCTCTCTTTTGTTTGTGATTACTGTGCCCTGATACCTGGGTGTTAACAAGTTTTAGGCTAGTGGATAGGATTCCACAAAATTGATCTCTCCTTTGCACCCATTTTTCTCTAGTCAAAAACAGCCCCTTGAAAATTAGGGAAGCTTGTACTTAAGCAGGCAGGCAGTGGCAGACCTGATAACCAAGTCTAGTTTCACCTTCTTTCCATTAATTAGCTTCCTAGATGCTGTTGACCGCAGTCAGCGCGCTCTCAGTGGTTTCATGTTAAAGAATTTCAATTACTTTTTGAGAAGGGTGCTAGTTTAGCCTTATGCTGTTCTTGTTTCATCTGTTTCATTTTTCCACTTTATAGTTTGCAGTTGGGTACCAGAGGCTAAAGGGAAAGAACTGCTTATTTCCATTTGGTCTACACTGCACTGGGATGCCTATAAAGGTAAGGTGTTCAGAGTTTTACCGAGAGGTTTTTCTAATGTATCTTATACTAAAGAGTACTTTGAGTGTTACTTACTGCCCATCCTGAACATCACACTAACTTATTAAAAAATTCATCAAGACAGTGTGATTTGGAACCTGAATTTGTAGTAAAGATCTGATGTGCTTGAACTGTATGTTATGAGTTTCTAGAAAATAAAATGCTTTAAAAATAAGTTTACCTATTGTATTTTTGGATTTGCAAGAAGATCCTTGCTATAAGCCTCTTCCTGCCATGGCAGGCGTTCTTGAAATTGCAAGATCTCATAGAAGTTAATGCCATGTCCAGAAAAAGTTCAAAGCATTGTAGTGAAATACAAAGTGTTATCAGTAAAAAGCACTCATTAGCTATGATTGAGGAAAAGTGCTGATAGACTATGAATAACTCTATTCAGGCTTGTGCGGATAAGCTGAAGAGAGAAATGGAATTATATGGCTGCCCACCTGAATTTCCCGATGAGGAGGAAGAAGAGGAAGACAGTTCTGCTAAAAAAGAAGAAATTATCATCAAAGACAAAGCAAAAGGCAAAAAGGTAAGATTTTAAAGACTTTCTGGATTGGTAGCTGTGCTCTCAAAGCTTCGAAGTATGCATTCAGGGTTTTTCCTCCTTCACACTTAGAGAAACCTGCAATACAAATATTTTGATTGTTTCTTTCCAAGGTAGCTGGGTACTTTTGAGGTAGACTTGGAGAAAAATGCATCTACTGCATGGTTTCAGAGATACCATTTTAATGCATGAAATCTTAATGGTGAAATGGTGCATTGTTAAAAAGGTTCCTGACAAAAATGAGATCATCCAGACTGATACTCTGATTTTTTTCTTTTCTTTTTTTTTTCTGCACAAAGCATTCACAAACAAGTTGTAGGAAATAACCCTGCTTTGTCAGAGGTAGGGGATGTATATACCTACTATTTGATTATTTTCTTGTAAATTGGTATCTAGCCTATTCTGGTTAGATAAGCTAAGTAAAATCATCCAATCTATTTTGGCTTATTGGGTATTTAATGAGATTTATGATTTTGGGATATCATAAAGCAAAGAGAGGAATCAAGTCTATGAAAAGCTTAGAGATGTTCTTTGGTGTGTTGTTTATGTATGCTAAAGAGATTGTCATACTGGAAGCATTAGATTTGGGATTCTGTCTGCTCTACATCAACAAAGATGTGATCTTGCCTACCCTTGCAGGTAGTAAGTTGCTGTTGGGTAGAGACGTATTTGAAGGACAAAAGTTGGAGAAAGTAATACCAGCAAAGTAACAGCAGAAAAAGTTTTTGATGCAAGGATATAGTGGAGGGCTGCTCTGTCTTTTCATGGTAAAAACCCCTATTTGTTTGACTACACTGTTGGCAAACTGGTAATTTCTTGCCCATTTGTCATGATGCCCTTTCTGCGGATGTATCGGGTATATGTAAGCATGTAACCCTTGAAAAGACGAGGGGGTAATGTATGTGTGGTTGAATACAAGCTAGGAAACAGTGCAGATCAGAAACTAATCGGTAACACCTGGAATATATCTTGAATATATGGAATCTGTGTACCTTGAAATAGAAACCATAAGATTAATGGAGAAGAATGCTCTTGAGCATATAAAGCTGTCATGGATACAAGAATGTGCAATTTTTCCTAATCACAGTTGTCCTTTCAGAGTAAGGCTGCTGCCAAGGCGGGCTCTTCCAAATACCAGTGGGGAATCATGAAGTCTTTGGGTCTTTCTGATGAAGAAGTAGTCAGTTTTTCTGAAGCTGAGCATTGGCTGGATTATTTCCCTCCCCTTGCTGTGCAGGATCTGAAAAGCATGGGATTGAAGGTAACTGTTTGAAATCTAAAACTCAATGACAGAAGCAGCCATATATGTATTGTTACTATATTTATGAATATGTGGCTTCTCCTTTGGGACTATTTTCAGCATAATACCAACAATATTCCGGAAATACTTCTGGTATTTATGGAATTATTATTTTAAACTTTTAATAGACTTGAGTGATGATTAAGTGCTTGCTTACATAGTGCTTATACCCTATGCAGTGATCACAACTGGAAAAAAGAATCTAATAAATGAATTATGACTTTCACTTCTTGTTTCCAGATTAAGTAATTGTTCTGTAGTCAGTATTGATAGTATATTAGGAAGAGTAATGATGTGATACTAAATAAAGATACTTGTCCTTCTGACAACAGATTTTTTTTTTTTTAAATAAAGACAGGTAGAGATTATGAAACAAGGTAGTGCTGAAATTTAACTTGAGCGGCTGGTTAAAACTTATAAAACCTCTCAAATTCACAGTCAGTAGATGGGGCTTTGAGTCTTTGGCATCTTAGCTCTGAAAGACCATGTACATACAGATTGCATAGTTATGTTCTTATGCATGCACCCTTTGTGTGATAATGCACTTGCGTTACCTTTTGGAGAGAAGTTTCTTTTTATTTTTAAAACAGTTTTGCTGTTGTAAGGTTCCTTGAATTTCTTTCTTTATTTACTTACTGGAGACACGTATACATTTCTAGGTGGATTGGAGGCGTTCTTTCATTACTACAGATGTTAATCCTTATTATGATTCCTTTGTACGATGGCAATTTCTTACATTGAGGGAAAGAAATAAGATCAAGTTTGGCAAACGGTAAGCCTGCCGCTCAACTCTGAGTTTATTGTGAATATGGATAAGCTTAGCTTTACCGAAGATGGAACCCTATGACATGTCTCTAGAATATGCTTATAACTCACATTAAAGTGGAATCCTTTAATTTCAAATGCTCAACTAGACAGTAAAGCAGCATGTGCTAGCGCAGACTGTGAGATCGAGTTTGTTTCAGTTTTTCCATGGATACCCACTCAAAGCAAAATAAGGCCAATACTAAAGCTCTTACAAAAACTGAATGTTGACATTGGTGGAAAATATGAAAATACCATTGAGGTGTCTTTTTCGTAAAGATCTTCCCTGTGACACCATCACCCCCACCCCCAGCTTGGTGTACTCATTATTATATTTGCTACTGTATGAGTATATGCCTTTTTTCAGATACACAATTTATTCTCCAAAAGATGGACAGCCTTGCATGGACCATGACAGGCAAACAGGAGAGGTAGTATTTTCAGTTGACATTTTTATGTGTTGCTTATGATCTTAAGTACTGAATGGAAAAATAAATTGTATCTTGGAGCAAAATTTATTTTGTATGTATAGAGTTACCAGTTCTCAGTTGTCGTGTGAAAATTGAATTAACTTCTTTATTGAAAATATTTGTCTTGAGCTATGGATAGTATTTTTTGGGATAGCTGCCTGCTGTGATTATTTGGCAATTTGTACTGATGCTGCTGGCACATCACATCATTATCTATCTGTTGAAATAAAACAAATAAACTGTTACTAATTTATGTGTTGCTGAGATAGTGCCTGTAACAAGTAAATTTTTGGATGTAGGAATAAAATAACCTCTCTCACCAGTCTGCATTTTAGTAAACAGCCATTTGTTTCAATGGAAATATGATTTACTTTGAAGAAAGCAACAGTACCTTAAATAGCATTTGGACTAGGTTGCTACAGAATAGGATTTATTTTCTGTAAGGGTTGAGTCAATGTTATATATTGATTGCTGCATTTTTTATGTGAATTGTAGGGTGTCGGGCCTCAAGAATATACGCTAATAAAAATGAAGGTGTTGGATCCTTATCCCACAAAATTAAGGTAGGTCTTGAACCTACTCACCATTACAAATTCTATCTTATGGCCAGAAGTGCCCATTAAATTAAGCAGTCTTGTTTTGCCTAATGCAGAACTTAATTCTACCCTGTTATTTCTGTCACTTCAAAGACTTCATCACTGTTTTGAGCTGCTATATTCCCTAGTCTGTGTGGAACTCAAATTGGAGTGTTTTCTTTAAAAAAAAAAATAATCAAATTAAGAACCCACAAAGAACTTAATGACCCACTTTCATCCGTTGGGAAATGTTACTGAAAAGTTCATGTTATCTTAAAAGCATGTTCTGTATTACCCTGAATGTTTTTATTTTGGTGACTTATAAAATTCTTTCCCCCCGCTCAGTGGCCTAAGAGGAAAAAATACCTTCTTGGTGGCTGCTACACTCAGACCGGAGACCATGTTTGGGCAGACTAACTGCTGGGTTCGCCCAGATATGAAGTACATCGGCTTTGAAACTGTGAATGGGGATATTTTTATCTGTACCCAAAGAGCTGCCAGGAACATGTCCTACCAGGGCTTTACAAGAGATAATGGAGTCGTACCTGTTGTCAAGGAGCTGATGGGAGAAGTAAGCATCTTGCAGCTTGCTGGTCAGGCTTTCCTGTTCCTGTGAAGCTTACACTTACATAGGTGATGGTAGAATTCTAATTACAAAGAAAATATAGGAGCTATTACAAAAATTTTAGGAGTGTTTAGTGACTAAAAAAGCAAGTAGAAGACAGCTTCCTTGGCAGCTGAGCTACAGATACTTCTGAGAGATTAGCCTGATGCACTTACCTGTGGAGAAGGGCATTACTGTTGCCTTAGCATTACTTGATGAATGAATGGTTTTAGGTAACATTTTTCTGTATGCTGGGAAGAGTGATGACTTCTCTGAGGAATGGAAAGGGACAGAAAAAAATAGGAGCTAGAAAGGGTTATGTGGAAAAGGTTTTTTGTTGATGCTGACATTTCTGGTACATCTTTGTGAATGAAGCTTTCTTATCTTAGTAGCTGAGTATTAGTGAGTTTGAGATTTAGTATCCTGAACTCCTTAACTTCTGTGCTTTGAATAAGGGTAGTTAGTGCCATTTGTTCATCCTAATGCAAAGTTCTTTCATGCTGTTTGCATCGCTCAATCTCGGTTCACTAAAACTTGTCACTATGTTTCTTGATCCTGCTTTGAAGGATGAAGTAGAAAATACAGGGGTTTGGCGTTTTTTTCTTTCTTGGTAGACTTGATCTGAATTCAAGCAGATTAGGGAGATGGAAGACAACTGCAACATCTAGACTATGTCCTGTCAGTGCATAAATAGTCTTGAAAATAGGCTTTTTCTGCCTTTGTCTAACCTAGTTTTTGACAATATTATTTGTCTATATTATCTGGTATTTGACTTTTCTACCAGTAAATAGTCCATATACCATCTCAAATGGTATATGCATACTTTTCATATGTACTTTCTCTTTGTCTAACTAAATATATGTATTTATTTGTTTGTAATATATAAGTAATGCCAGCAAATTTAAAGAGTATCAGCCAGGAGAGCTTACTTGGCTAGGCTGAAAAAGTGGTATTTAATGTAATGATATTCCTTTGTTCTACATAGGAGATTCTTGGCGCTGCACTTTCAGCACCTCTCACCGCCTACAAAGTTACATATGCTCTTCCCATGCTCACAATTAAGGAAGATAAAGGTAACTTTACAGCAGTGTCTTGCCAAAGCCTGTTTGATGTGCACCGTGCATTCAGTATGTGTTGACTAATCTTTTGTCTGTTGTATCTTTTTCTTTGTTAAGGAACTGGAGTGGTAACAAGTGTTCCCTCTGATTCTCCGGATGACATTGCAGCCCTGAGAGATTTGAAAAAAAAACAGGTCAGCCTGTTAACTGAACTGCTTCTGTTTCTGTTTCCTTTCATAGTGTGGAGGGTCAAAAGTGGTTATCTGCTGGGTAAAATGAAACTCCCTTTAATTGGAGTTTTGCCATCTCTTAACTTGAAATCAAAGTAGTTAAAAATAAATGAAGTTAAAAACAGGTGGGCTGGGACAGATGTTTTTTCTCAGACTCCAAGGAGAGTTTTGGAATCGTGTAACTTCTGCTGCATGTTAGAGAAGAGTACTAGTGAAACAGAAATAAATTCCTGTTGTGCAAATGACTTCCAGACATGGGATTAAGACCTCTGTATGAATTTCAGTTTCTTAATTTGATAAAAAATAAATTGAGACTTAAAGTAGCTGTTGCTATTACAGCTTCAAGAGTACATCAGCATCTAAACAGCTATCCCTGGCTATTGAATTTTTGTCCCGCTCATTTTCAGGGTACAGCAATATTGTTTCTTCTGCTCTTAAAATTGTAGACAATTGTGACAGAGAGTCACCTGAAAATGAGATGAGGATTAAACTCATGTGAGAAATGGTGGGAAGGCAGGAAAAAAGTGGCTTTGCTTTATAAAATGTTATGTACAAGGAAGACCCTATGAATGGATGAAAACCTTTTAATTCTAGGTTTTTTCTATCCATATGGCATTTTATTTTTTCTTCTAACTTTCAAAGGCTTTGAGGGTGAAGTATGGCATCAAAGATGAAATGGTCCTGCCGTTTGAACCGGTAAGTACACCCAAGCACGGCCAACCATGATACATGTGACTTTGCATTCATGATGAGAAACGTACCAAGAACTGTGCCTGCCTTTTCCAGAATTTCTATTTAAAACTTCCTCAGCAGAAAGAGCTGAAAAGTTTAGAGTAAAGCTTTCATGTTTTGCTATAGTTTTACGATTTGGTCTGTTAGGGGTTGCAACCAAGATCTGTTATTCTGCCCTATACTTGTGGGAAATACTGTTTTGTGGGAGTTACTCGTTTGGAGAATGGGCTGTGTGATTATACTGATAACCGAATAAAACTTACAGCCTTAATAGCCAGATTATTATTGTATCTGTTCTGTGCAAAGAGCTCAAATCCCTTACTATTAATGCTGATTCATGGCTGAATCTGTTTTCATTGGAAAATATAAGTTACAGGTAAGACCATCCTGATATTCTGCATTACCATTGCTTCCACATGCTGGCTTCAGTACTGGTACAGCTTGGTACCAGTGTCATGTCAGGAGATAAAGCTGGGTTATCGCTTGCAGCAGGGCACATCAGTAGTATACTGGGGACTGCCAGGGATTTTTGATTTGATGAGTAGAATTGCACTAATACTTTTTAAGTCCGATGTAACTTGATTAGTATTAGATGCTGCAGATTTACAGAGTAGCACAATACAGTAGGACTTTGACATGCCCTAGCACCTGCTTTTGCTGCCATTGGGGTTCTTGGGTTAATATTGATTTTGGCCAAGATACCATGTAGCACAAATTCTTTCAAGTAATGAGTAATGACTGTGGTTTTTCCCACCTTCGTAATCCCTGGTTCAAACTCCCACATCAGCCTAGGGACTGAACCAAGCAAAGTGTACTTGTCTCAGTTGCATTCAATGCATCACTTTGTGAAGCTTGTGAAATCTGGGGAACAAAACTTTGTGTAGACTATAAATGTCTAAAGACATTGCGATAACGTGAACTGAATATCTGATGCTGTTTTGTTAATTCTCAGGTGCCCATCATTGAAATCCCTGGCTATGGCAACCTTTGTGCTCCATTAATCTGTGATGAGCTCAAAATCCAGAGCCAGAATGACAGAGAGAAGCTTGCTGAGGCCAAGGAGAGAGTGTACATGAAAGGATTTTATGAAGGAGTGAGTAATAATAAAAGATTTTGATAAGTGTTTTCTTGCTGAGTTTGATTAGGAGAAAAAGTGGCTAAAGATAATAATTGTAATTTTAAAAAAGACTGTAAGAAAGAAGGGAGGGGTTTTTTTCTTTTTTCCCTGGACCACTTTTCATTTAGACTTCTACAATCAGTTTCTGCAGTTGGAGGAGTTTTGTAGAATTGAAGAAAGAGAATGGAGGAATGTGTGAATGCAAACTGAGATTTATAATCTGATTTCTTAGCAAGTGATCACTTTCTGGGGAGTTGACCAATTTTGCTACAAGTATTGTTTTGGAAGCTGATATGAAGAGAGCAATGTGTTGGTGTGGGTTGTTTGTTTGTTTTCCCTCCTGTGTTTACTTGTGTAGTGGATTACTATGATGTATTCCTCAGCTGTTTTCTCGTAAGCTGGCAACAATTTTTATTTCTGACTATCCGTGTTTGACTGTCTGTGTGCATGCTGACATGTATGCAAACTCATTTTGGGTAAAGATGACTGTATTTAATGGAAAAAAGCCAAGCTTTGTTGCTGTTTTTTGCATTTCAAAGATTGCAGTGACTGCTCCTTTATGTTGATCTAAAGAGCTATTGCACCTATTAATTGTTAGTTTTTTTTAAAAAGCAACTTCTGTGACCTGTCTTTTACAGGTAATGTTGGTGGATGGATTCAAAGGACAAAAAGTTCAAGATGTCAAGAAGCTTATTCAGAAGATGATGGTGGATAATGTATGTGATAATTTAGAAGCAGCTGCATGCATACTATCCATTTTGTCCTTTTCATAGTAGCTGAGTTGCTAAAGAAACCTCTCTGTTTTTGTTCTGCAGTCCTCTCAGTGGTGCTTTGGATCGCGACAGAGTCCAAAATAACTGCTAGCAGAAAGACCTTGTGCTCTTGGACTAAGTGGGATGAATAGCTTATTTAGAGATCTCTTACTCCCTGCTTCATCCCATCACCTTGTCTAGGAAATATTTTAATGGTTTGATTTAATCTTTGATATAGTTGGGAGAATACTGGAAGTGTAGGATCTGAATTGACAGTCTTTTTCCAGCCTGCCAATGAAGGTTATTCATGGTGTGCAAACACCCCATTTCTGGGGTTCATCGTGCAGAGAAAGAAGAATAGTACATGAACCATGATAATGTCATCTCTTTATTAAGATTTTCCTCATGAGGACTGGAAGTGGGAGAGGCTTCAGTTATTTAGTCAATATTCCTTTGCTGTTGCAGCATTGTTCTGTTCAGATTATAATACACTTCATCCTGCGTAAGAATACATGGTTTGTGAAGGTAGAGTTAAAGCTCACCATTCTATTTTTCTTTACATTCCCCCCATCCCTCTGTCCCCCAGGGCTTTCTAGAAGCTGTTGTAATCAGTAGGGGCATAGTCAGTAATATTTTGTGCTTCTGTCCTCCTTTTTGTCATGCATGGAGACATTCTTTACAAAATTATGTGAACCAATACCTCGGAGAAGTACATAGCCAAGTGTTGCCCTCATTTTACTGAAGTCAGTGCTGAGACAGAGAGCCTGTGCGGTGATGAAAGCCATGTAAGAAATGCTGTAAAACAGATTAGAATGGAGAGGATAATTTTTAGTAAGATGTGAGGATTTTCAAGACTGTTAAGTACTTAAATCTTAGCTTTTATTGCCCTTTAAACTCTTAGGGTGAAGCCATGATTTATATGGAACCTGAGAAACAAGTTATATCGAGGTCTGCTGATGAATGTGTTGTGGCCCTTTGTGATCAGTGGTAAGTGAAGTAAAGCTGTAGTTATAAAGTTACTGCCAAGTTATATTCTACTTGTGGATTGCTTTGTTACAGTAAACTTTTCCTTGTAGGTATTTAGATTATGGTGAAGTGACCTGGAAGAAACAGGCATCTGAGTGCTTGAAACATCTGGAGACGTAAGTTGTAAAAGTAGATAATAAAGTAGAGTAATTGTTTACTGCTGGTGGTGGCAGTCTAAGAGGGCTGAGAGGTGTAATAGTTTATTTCTTACAGGTTTTGTGAAGAGACGAGGAGAAATTTTGAAGCTACTTTAGGTTGGCTACAGGAACATGCCTGCTCCAGGACATACGGTTTAGGTAGGCAAAACACTCCTTTTCTAACTCAGTGCTTCATGAGAATGGTACTCATCCCTTCACTTGGAAGACTTAAGTGCTATCTAGAATCCAAAATGGTATAGTTAAGTGTAGAACAGATTTATCCAACTTGCACCTTGACGCAGCATGCCAGAGAAGACACCCTTTCTTGAAAATGCACGTGGCCAGGGGTAATTTGACTTTTGCATTACTACAGTGGTGTTGTGTGGCATCTCTGTAGCTTTTTGCCTGGGCCGTTGATTTGGAAGGGACTTCAGAGGAAGAAACTAACACCATTTCTCAGGTGTTGTTCTTACATTCTGGCTAGCCTTCCTCTTGTGTAGCTTGTGACATGGGACAGCTGTTATAACTGCATTAGAATACACAGCAAATGATCATGAGCTGAAATTTGTTCGATATGTTTGTTTAGAAGCTGACTAGAGAAATAGCAAGTATTTTTTAATAAAATTTTCAAATGTCTGAGTTGAATTTTTAACAAAAGGACTTTTAAAAGCATAAGCATGAGTACTTGCGCACGCGTGTGTGCGCATCTGTGTTCCACTGAAAGTCATAAACTGCTTAGGTATGCTCGAGTGTCATGCGTGTTAGTAGGGGTGTTATGATTGTACCGATACCTGGCTTGCGTCTCTTTTAGGTACCCGGTTGCCTTGGGATGAGCAGTGGCTGATAGAATCTCTCTCCGACTCAACCATCTACATGGCCTATTACACAGTGGCTCATCTGTTACAGGGGGGCAACCTGAGGGGCCAAGGAGAATCTCCTCTAGGCATCGGGTGAGGAGAGCGAACTGTTAAATTTTCTTGTTTAATTTGGTATGCTTATCTCCTGAATTGCTCTTGACACAGACTTGCCAAGGGGGCCGATTTCTTTGCTTTTGTGTTTAAAAAGCATTGTTATTAAAACTTAACCTGCTGTTAGCAAAGTTACAGCAAATCTACAGAAAGGGAATAAAGAAAGAGAAAGGAGTATCGTGGCTGGAGAGAGAGGAGGAATGTCCCTGAAAGCAAACTATATGCAGAGTAAATCACCTTTTTTAGTAGTTGTTTGACTTGCTTTGAAATGGTCCTTGCCAGGTGTTTTTGAGTGATTGGTTTCAGTGGCTCCTGAAGTGTCTCTGCTAATGGAGACTGCTTTGCAACTATAAAAAGTTGCATGCTTCGGTGCTCAAAGCAAGCAACATTAGCACTTAGTTTTTGTGACACTATTAAAAGTTGGTAACTGTCTTAGAAACTTAAAATGATCTTTTATGCACAACTCCTATGTAGAAGCCCTTAAAGTAAGAGGGAGAAGAAGACATTTGTACCAAAATACCTAAGACTGCTCTGTGCCCTTTTGGGTGGGAGAGGTGGTGAACTTTCAGTGAGAGAGATGAGATTGTACAACTCATCTGGAATTGGAAAAAAAACACTTTAATCTTGCCTTGAATCTTATGTTCTATTTCTGCATGTTTTATGAGCTGTTTTCTGGAGTAGTTTACGCGTTGGAACTGGAACTTACCTTATTTGATACTATAATCAATCTGAGAAACATTTTCAAAGTAACAATTCTTAGAAACAGAAATAGTTCTGAAAGACTTGGCAAGGCTTTCATTTTAGCTCAAATCTCTCTTAATTATAGAGGCTACTTATGTACTAGTCATATCTGGAAACAAACTTTGAAGTGAGCAACCTGAGCATTGAATTATACTTAATGACATGAGATCTATATACAATTGGAGCATACTCTTATGTGAGCAGATAACATCTTTCTTACAGTGTTAGCAAACACTTTTTACTGAGGCTTACTCTGTGAGGTAAAGTGAAAGGGGATTTATGGCACATCATGTCAGTCATCATTCAGTTACAACAATCTTTGGCACCAAACATAGAAGCTAAGTCACAGCACACCATTTAGAGCATAGAACAGTAACTACCAGAACTAAAGTAGCCAACTGGTGCATGTAAGACTTTTTTTCTAGACTGGTGGTATCGACTGTCATCTGAACTAGTTGTTTAATATGTGCTGGAAGTGCTTTGGATCCATAATGCTCTTCCTCTCTGCATAATTTAACAGTCCAAAGCACTTTAGTAGATGTTAACAAATAGTAAACTTTGATTTGAAATTACTTAATTTGAAATGTGTGCAGGTAGTATCTGGTGGACTCCAGAGAAATTCTGAAGGGCCAGGAATAAAAATCTCTGTAGAAACAAGAAGGATATTTTTTTAATGCAGGCTAGTGGCTGCAGAACTGTGGGTCTGAGTTGCATCTCATCAGTATTTTCACTGAAAATTGTGGATCCTATCTTTGGTAATTGGTAAAATACGTCTTACAGTAAATGTTAATTTTGAATGGATTAATTCTATTCAAAGTGGAAAAAGATCATGGATTTTTCCATGTAGGAGGTGACTTTGAATTGTAGAATAACTCTCTTGTACTCCTGCTCTTTCACTTTTCTGGAAGCCAGAAGGAATGGCGCTGTGACCCAGTGCAAGGAAGGGCAGAGAAACATATGTGCTAGTAACAGGTTTTCAGTATTCAGTTAAGGTCACAAGTGGTGCTGGCGGTGGGGTGGGGGCAGCATTTGGAAAAGAAATTATCAGGTTCCCAGAACATTCAGGATAATGCTTTCATTATTAATTACTTTATGCAAGACTTCATACTTTATTAGGAAATACCAAAGGGCAATTTAAGCAGGGCATGGCCTGACCAATTCTGGAATTCTGGGTTCTGATTTTGTGACTGATGTTGGACTCCCTCGTCTGATCTTAGACAAAGTACCTGTGCACTCTTCGTCCGTGTTTGCTCTGCTTATCAAATGGAGTGTGTTGTGAGAATGAATCGACAGTTTTAAGCTGTCTTCTACAAAATTCTGTGGAGTGTAAGCGAACTTTTACTGACATCTCAGTATGGGATTAATTCTGTGCAGGGCATGTCAAATGAGCAAAGAAGTTTGGGATTACATCTTCTTCAAGGCAGCTCCATTTCCTAAAACAGAGATTCCAAAAGAAAAGTTGGATAAGCTAAAGGAGGAGTTTGAATTTTGGTATCCCGTGGATCTCAGAGTTTCTGGCAAAGATCTTGTTCCAAATCATCTGTCATACTACCTCTACAATCATGTGGCTATGTGGTCAGATCAAAGGTAAGCTTGGAGATAATGCAAAATAGTTGTGTAGGAGATAAAGCTGGAGTTTGCAGTTCTGGTTCATTTGCTAATGGCTTTTTTGGAGTGTGCAACATTCAGAATTAGGTTGAAAATGCATTCTTCCATATTGCAGCTTTGTTCCAGTTGTTTATAGTAGAAGTTACTGAAATTGAATGCTTTCTACTATTATTTCCCCAGTTATTTTCAGGAATCCTTTGAAGATCTTAGGATGCAAGATTCTTAAGTACAAATTTTAAAACATTATTTAAAGAAAAACTGAAATCTGTGTAATATGACTTTAGTTGACTTGCTGAAATCCTGTGTGTTCTAAATACTGAAATTCTAGCACGCAGCATAATTGACTTGGCAGTTTCAATTAGCTCTAGAGCAAACATAAAGATTAATATGTCCTAACTAAACAGTACCTTGGCTTGGTGTTTCTTTAGAGGATACGTGTGAAAACATACTGAGACAGCGTTGGTGTATCTTCAGGTTTTTTTCGTCCTTTGGGAGTGGAGACAATACTGAGCAGCAGCATCTAGAGCTAAATCCAATTGCAGCCACTGTTGGAATTGTGGTGCCTGATGCTATTTTGCATTTGTTTTAGCTGTCTATGCAAGCATGAAATGATCAGTTAAGTAGCCACCTGAAAAAGCAAATGTGCAAAAGTAGAGAACAAATTTTAACTTCAGCTTTCATTGGCCTGTTTTGTAAGAGTCAAATGTCTTCTGTAAATATCTCCTCCTATGGATTTTTCAGTGTGGAATTGTATTCCTGCGCTGGGATTTTAAATTACACTGTTATTATTAAGTTGTCTTAATTACTTCTCAAGGATCGTTAGAACTACACTTATATATTGCCATGGACTGCAATACAGGTTGAGAGTCTTTGTTGATCACGTGGTGCTTTTAGAAAGATGTAGTTCTGTGCACGAAGAAGCTGTGTTTGCATTCCCTTCAACCTCTGTTTAAGCATTGTATAAAACTGTATATAGGAAAAGCTGTTTTCTGATGTGTAGTAAAGATGACCGTGGGCAATTTGGTGTCTGCTTCCTCCATTAGAGATATGTGGGACCTAGCTCGATCAAGTTCTGTTGGGCAATGCCAGTCACTGGCCTTTAAATTAAATGTAGCTGAATAGAGGGAGGTGGGGTAAATGAAGTATAATTGTAGGTGCAGTGCTCCCTGCTTTGCATTTCAGCCATGATAATCGCTTAGTCCTTGCATTGTAGTTCTTTTCATCTTCAAAGACACTCCTTAATTTTAAGACACCCCCTAGGTATTTTTTGAAGATTCCACTTAAGGTGTTTATCCCAAACTGGAACGTAAAATCTTTGTTCTTTTTTTAAAAGAGAAATTGTATTTGCTTTACCAAAGGCTTTATATCTTGTCTTGAAACAGAGAGAAATGGCCAGTAGCTGTGAGAGCAAATGGACATCTTCTTCTCAATTCCGAAAAGGTACAGTGAGGTTTCATGTATGAGATGGCTTTGGTGGTTGTCAAAATAGGCACTTGCCAGCCAGACTAGAAAAATTCTCAGAATTTAAGAGGAGGAAATAGTGAAAATTCTAGTGTCTTCATTGGTGCCCTCCAGTTTTCCATTCATCAGAAGCAAAGATCTGCCTCTCATCCAATTTTATGTAATGCTTTTCTTAAGTTAGTTCTTGTATATCTTCACCAGTTTAGTAAAGATATCAGTACATTTCTATTAAGTTTTAGGGTAATATAGAATGATTTTATTTTTTGTTTTACTAAATTTTAGCTTTGTCAAGCATTGGGGTAGGTACAATGAGAGATAAGTTTGTGGCAATAACTTGCTAATGTGTGTGAGTTCTGAAATTGAATTTAATTAGAAGTGCCTGAACATAGAAATTGGGTCTTGGAGACTGTCTAATGTGAATCAAAAAACCCCCACCAGAGTCTGTCTTGAAAAATCAATGCAGGATGAGCTGA
Organism: Falco biarmicus; assembly: GCF_023638135.1. Classification (NCBI taxonomy): domain Eukaryota; kingdom Metazoa; phylum Chordata; class Aves; order Falconiformes; family Falconidae; genus Falco; species Falco biarmicus. The sequence continues at coordinate 65,309,326 of NC_079295.1, forward strand.
AAATGCCAATTTTGAAGTAGTATTTAAATTAGGTGATTCCTGGAATTAAATTTTGGTACCTGTTGCCCTGTTTTTCAAAGCCTGACAAGGTCTGGGGTTGAACCCAAATGATGCAGAAGGCAGCTGCCACTTCCCTGCAGGTGTGGCTTTTATGGACCTTAGTAGTAACAACTGGTGCAAATCTCAAGACAAGTTTGACATTCAGGAGTTGAATAAGTGCTTGCAAAATTTAGCCTGCTTTTGCTGTGACATCTAGTTCAGATTTACTAAATTGCTTTTGCTGTGATTCATGAGCAAATACTTTCTCAATGGTTTGCCCAAACTCTTGTTGCATCTGTCTTAATTACTGAACAACAAAATGGATGTGTGAGAAAACAAAGACTCTTTCTGGTTGGTTTTTTTTTTTTCAGATGTCTAAATCTACAGGCAACTTTCTTACCCTAACTCAAGCTGTTGACAAGTTTTCTGCAGATGGTAAGTATGTTCTGACCTACATCTGGTTTTCAGTTGTGCCAGAATGACTAAAATTAGTGTTTTACTCTCAGAGGAGCCATGGGTTTATTGGAGTATGGAATGCAATAAATCTACTGCTTACCACCTGTTCTTGTTTGAAAAGCTAAACTCTAGTTAGAAAACTAGGAAGCATGTTAGCACAACACATATTTCAACCTGGAACTGGTACTGGTGTTGAGACTTTCTAGAGGGTGCCTGTCTCATTCTTCCACGTTAATTTAAGAGATCAAACCATAAGACATGTACTGTTGATGCACATGGTGTGTATACATGCACACTTGTGTTCCCTCTTGCATGACCTTGTTTTTTGGACAGTGACTGTGCTAGTCTCCTGGTTCTTGGTGTCTGTCTGTTTTCCTTACTAAGGAGGGCAGTGTACCTCTCCTGGATAAAGTGTACTCTTTGAGACATCTCTCTCTAGTTGGCCAGGCAGTTTGTAAATTCACTTTGCATTTTATTAGTTCATAATGAATTACAATTAACACTTCATTCTGAGTCCCATGCCTTCTGTATCTATATCTACCAGCTAATTGCATGCCAGCCATGTCAGCTGATCCAGTTTCTTTCAGGCATGCGTTTAGCCTTGGCTGATGCTGGAGACACTGTTGAAGATGCCAACTTTGTGGAAGCTATGGCAGATGCTGGCATTCTTCGTCTTTACACATGGGTGGAGTGGGTAAAGGAGATGATTGCCAACAGAGACAGTCTGAGAAGTGGTCCTGCCGACACCTTCAATGACAGAGTCTTTGCCAGGTACTGTACAAAGGCTAATAATACAGTTTGGTCCATTTTTTTTCCTTGCAAAGAGCATCTCTGAAGTTATCTTTTTCCCTACAAATTAATGAATTTTACAAAACACATTACAGAATAGGTTATGGGATTGTGCTGCACTGTTGACATTGATAGTGTTGTTTTTACAGTGTTGCCATTATGTGGGGCAGACTATGCAATACTGATGTTTTCGTTTCCCCATCCTCCCTAGTGAAATGAATGCAGGCATAATGAAGACAGACCAAAATTATGAGCGGATGATGTTTAAAGAAGCTCTGAAAACTTGCTTCTTTGAATTTCAGGTGGGAGGTCTTTTTTCAGGTGTAAGAAACTAACACTTAGTGTTTGTTACTTTGTGGATTTCTCTTGATCCTGATGTCTGTGATGGTTAGTTACACAGCTGAATTGGCATCAGAATTGTGCCAAGAAATGAGTACTTTAATGGAATAAATCTAAAATGAAAAGGTAGTCTTGAGTCATTTTACAAATGTCCAGAGGAATACAACTGTGATGCTGCAAATAGTCCTGCTATCTAATATGACCAAAAAGCTGCTTAAAAAAAAGACATTATTAAAAATTGTTTCCTTTCTTTAGCTCCTTTGTAATAAGGAATTCTTAATCAGAAATCCAGATAATGTATCAACAAAATTGTTTTAAAGCGGAGTACTTTTTGGTATATTCCATAAACCATGTCTCTGGAGTGTCTGCTGAACCATGCTACTTCACTTAATGAATTATAGAGACTCCTTTATGTGGCTCTTTTATGATATTCAGGAATATGATTAAGTGGGCTGAGTTATAATGATAGATCATATTCACTGCCTTTTTATTAATAATTATTAGTATCTTCATGCAAGCTATTTGGGATGATAGCACCTGATAAACAGTTGTGGTTATTTTTGTCTTTTATGTCTGTGCCAATAAATGCTTTTAGAAAGTACCATATTAATGCAAAAGTCAAATGACCAACTGACAGATTCACACTCAGGTACTTAAGGAAAATACAGTTCTTGAAATAATCTATTTATTGAGTTCCAAGCTGCTTACATTCTAAAGGTGTATTAGAAGAAAAATTGTGTGTGTGTTCTTCTAAGTGTTTCTCCATGGCAGTTGGAGTGTGTTAATGATGGTTGCATTGGCTGTGTTTCAGGCAGCAAAAGATAAATACCGTGAGCTGGCGATAGAAGGAATGCACAGAGAGTTGGTGTTTCACTTTATTGAAGTTCAGACTCTGCTGTTGGCTCCTATCTGTCCGCACTTATGTGAGCACATCTGGTCACTGCTGGGAAAGGTACTAATGATTCAGTTCTGTCATTTGATTTGGATCTGAACTTCTACTGATTTTTAGTAAGGCTCGTATCAGGCTTACAGATGTCTTACATATGGAAGTAGAAGAAGCATGTCTTATAATATGAAGAGTCATAATAGCTTGTTATGCGTAGGACAGTGAACGTACAGAGTTGGTCTGTTGTGATGATACATGTGACTTTAATACAAGTGTTTTGGTTGTCTACTGACCAAGAGGTGACCTAAAATAAACCAAATGGTGCCATATTTCTATGCTTGTGCATGAAACTTAGGGTTGTTTTTTTTTCCAAGTGCCTTGTGCTTATAGATGAGATTATGTAGCTATATGGCATGTGTAATTGTATAGTCCTTAACACACTTGCAGATAAATGCTTGTTGGCTGTACACTTATTCCTTTACAGCCTAGTTATAGGTGGGTGCTCAATGATATTCAAACTGTCTAAACTCCAGTTTCCACTCAAGCTATAACAGGTTGAAAACCCACCAGGTACTAGTGTGTTTTCATCTTGGTTCATGTCATATCTTCCTTTCTTCAAAGCCCGATTCCATCATGAGAGCCTCATGGCCGATAGCAGGTCCTGTAGATGAGGTATTAATTCGCTCTTCTCAGTACCTTATGGAAGCAGCTCATGACCTCCGACTCCATCTCAAGAACTACATGGCACCTGTGAAAGGAAAGGTGAAGTGTGCTAGGTCATCTTTTTAAGTGTGCATACTTGATAATTCTGTATTGCCTCAGGATCCCTTCCTAATTTTTTTTTTTGTTTCTTTAGAAAGGTACTAAAGAACCTTCCCAGAAGCCTTCTCACTGTACCATCTATGTGGCAAAGAGCTACCCGCCTTGGCAACACATCACCTTATCAGTTCTGCACAAGCACTATCAGGTGGTCATCCTTCTATGTTTTTGTGCTGCTTATCTGCTTTTTTGTGGGCTCTTTCCTTTTCTATCTGTAAAAAGCTTATAAGCAAGATACTTTTAATATTTATGCTTTCACAACTGTGCAATAGATTTTGGTGCTTAATAAGAATGTCCTAAGGAATGTCATTGATTTGACAGTATGATTTCATTGGTTTTTACAATCTGAGGAAAAAATGGCATGTGTTCTGTTATTTTTTTCATTTAAGTCATTAATTTTTAAACTACTCTTTTTTTCCCAAGTATATTTCTGAGGAAGCGTTGTTGACTGACAGATTAATGCTGCCCTGCTATGCAGGGGGGCTTAGAAGCATTGTTTTGGTCCTTGAATAGGTGTGTACGATCCAGTGAAGTTACAAGAAATACACTGAAATGGAATACATCGGTCATAAGTAGAAGAAATAAGCTTTTCCAAAAGCAGAAAAATCTGCTTCTGACACGAAGAAACTGATGAGAGTGGCTTTTGGCCTTTTTCTTGATTCTTCAGCCTTCTCAGCTTGAGCAAACATTATAGTAGCTGACAGATTAGAGAGGTGTGACTATTCCAAATTGTGGTATTGAGATAAATTTTCACATGACGAATATGTGTTTGTTTTTGGGGTATTAAAGTTTTGGCATTCCGTAGGCTTCCTCCTGAATCCATGTTAAAATCTGCCGTTTGGCCTGACATTTCAAAGGGATGAGAAAATAATTTTATGTGGAATCAATGATGATGGCAAACCTTGCCTGGTATTTATGGGAAAGCACAAAGGCTATGTGATATTAAAGGGCAAGGTTTTTTAATGATACCTATACTTTTTAATGGATGTTCATCAATGTTTAGGTTGGTGGAGGTCAACTGCCAGATAATAAAGTAATTGCCAGTGAGCTTAATGCTTTGCCAGAGCTGAAGAAATATACAAAGAAGGTTATGCCTTTTGTTGCCATGATTAAGGTAGGTGTCAGAGGGATGGTTCTTGTGTAGAAAAAGCTTCTGTGAATGAAATATGTTAGACAAAGGCAACAATCTGTAACTTGATGCGTGGGTGGTGGTGTTTTTATTGCATTCCTGGATCTCCTAGTAACATTTGACTTCAGTCTGTATCTTGGCCCTTGCTTATTTGGTTTCTTCATGTTTTTGTTTATAAACTTCTTTGACATCTCTGGAAGAAAGGTATAATAAAAATGTGTCTACGTGAATGAGCCCAGGTGAACTGATGGTCTAGTTGAGGCTCAGTAGTTTGTGTATTTTGCAGGTTATATAATCTGCGCTTCAAATACATGTGGATTGCTCTGCATTTGAAATGAATAATATTTGCCTTTTCCAGCTTTTCATGCTGATATGAGCATAAGGTGTTCGTCTGGAAATGTAAGAATGCTTAGCATTTGAAAGTTAAGAGCAATGCTAGAGATAATTAATTGCACTACTGTTAAGGGAGTTTAAAAAGGACTGTTCTGAGCCCTGAATGGAATTACGAATTTTGTGTATCATTCATGTGGTTTTATCACTAATACCGTGATATTTCATTATTATTTTCCCAGAGTCATGCAAGCCTATTTTTTTTTTGGAAGAAACTTTTGTGCTTAGTGTTGCACATAAAAATTCAATGCAGCAATTAGGAAGGTCCAAGAAGTATAATATAAGCAAAATTTTAAATAAAAAAATAAGGTGGGCAGAGCAGAATTTAAAACCTTTTTGACTTCTACTCGTAGTCTGTGGAAGTTGAGAGGGATTAGTAATGGAAAAAAATCTTAAGTGTAAAAATACTACTTTTTCTCCTTAAGCTTTAGCTTGATTTTTAAAATTTGTCTTCTGTTTGTAGGCTCTGTCATATTTTATAAATGGAGGTGCTCTTTTGCCTTCTCTCTAGGGTTATTCTAGTTCTTCCTTTTCATGGTAGCTCAGAAGCCTTCAGAGGAGCAGAGCACAAATGGGCTATGAAGCTTCCTGTTAAAGTTTGTAACGAGATGTAGTGATGTGTTAGATCAACTGATGCAGTTGTAAAAGGTCAGACAAGCTTTCAGTCCTACAAGTGTTAGGTCTGAAACATCCCTGTTTTTTGATGTCCTTAGTCTGGCAATAGTAGTGATGCTGGTGCACACAGGGAATGGGTTGGCATGCTGAGGCTTACTCGATAATCAATCCTTTCACTTGTAAAGAGCAGCAAGCAATTTCACATAAAGACAGAAACATCTGAGCTGAAACTCCCTGGATCAGTATGTTTTTCTCTGAAACCAGTTATTCAGCAAGTCTAGTGTATGAGGAGCAATTCTGCTTGCGCTTCCTATTCGTGAAAGGAAGGCTTAAATGTAGAAGAAACTTCGTGATTTACAAAGGGAAGCAATTCAGTGTTAATGTAGGGAATCTTTCACATTAAACTGACAAGGAAGCGAGGAAACCCCAACCATGCTGAGTCTGACAAAGCAGATCTTTAAAGGAGACAGCTGGCTCAGCATATGAAAGCAAGAAAGGGACAGATTAAATTCTGAAGAGGAAGTTCTGTTTTAGTGTTAAAAAAAAAAAATTAACGTGGTTTTTTATATTGCCTTTAATACTCTGTCTCTTGTGACTGTTGCTGTTGGCTTTCTGGACTAATTAAGTTCCTTTTATGTTAACATATAAAGTAGTTGTTATTTCCCTGCAGAGAACTTGTTTTATGACTGCTGTGAACATGTCCAGTTGTTGTATGCTTGTCCTTTATTTTAAACTAGGTCATAAGACTGAATTTCCTGCTGTGAAATACCACTGAAATGCTGACTTATTTTGTGAATTCTCAACCTGCACATTAAGTAGGGATTATAAATAACTGTGAATGTCAAACACCTTTTCAATTCTCTATTAAAAATATGTTCTAATTGCTCTTACTCCTCCCATCAGTGTCACTTACTCCCTGTAGAAGAAACCCTGTTACAAGAAAATTATTGCTCTTACGTTAGCATGTTGTGCCAGCAGAGAGCTCTCATATTCAAAAGCCTATTCTTTTAATGACTAATGTAGATAGTTTGCCATTTTGAAGTGTCATTTTACTTGCAGTGTTTAGAGGGTTTAAAGTTTTTTTTTTCCTCTGACAGGAAAATCTGGAGAAGAATGGTTCACGTGTTCTTAATCTGGAACTGGAATTTGATGAACGTGCAGTGCTCGTGGAGAATATTGTCTATTTGACAAATTCTCTGGAGGTTGGTACATTCTTGGCATATTCGTTACTTGTTTTTTATTGGGGTAGCTGGAGGACTGCCTTTCCTGAAGCTCTAAACCTATTTACATTAACTTCTGAGTCTATGTTGCTCAAGTAATATTTTTTAATCAACTTTCTGTATTTCAATCTTGCTGTTTAAATTTGTCAACTATAGTTATATAAATCTGTTAAATACAGGCTCGAGACACAGTGGTAGGTGTGTAGTATACAAACATCTTCCCACAGAACAGAGGTGGCTTTTAGTGCAGTGCTGGTTTTATCTGTAACAGCAAAGTCCAGTGATGCTTTTAAAGAGACATTTTCCTCTGACCCAACCAGTATCTTACATTTTTTTAGCTGAAGAAATGAGAAGGAGATGTTTCAAGGCATTATTAGCAAGAATGATCAGAGTCCCTAGCCTTGTATCCTTGGACTCTTACAACGACACATTAACTGCAGCAGATCACGTTGCCCTCTTCAAGGAGCAGGTTCTGGGCAGGGCTTTTAAAACTATGGCATGTAGTAAAATGGATGCCAATCTAGTAGCAGTTATGCTGGTTCATATGCTAATCAGAATTTAGTTCAATAGGTAATATGTTGATGAGGGGATAGCTCAGGTAGATTATGTTTAAAAAAAAAAAAAAGAAAAAGAACCAAAACCCAAGAACAACCAAAAAAACCCAACCAAAAGCAACTGTTTTAGGAATTTCTTTCAAGAATTTGCAGTGTGTGTGTATATATGTCGCAACACTTCATTTTGTAACCTGTACAGTATGAAACAAATGTGGCTTTATTGGACTTGTCCCATATTACAGTCAAGAGTGAGCAACAACTTTTATTTTAAAATGTTTGTAAATCTGCAAAACCCACTGAACTGGGGAGGGAGCAGTTAAACAGCTGATCTGTTTAAACAGTGTCTCTTTCATGTGGGAGAGTCTAGAGAAACTAGAGAACTGGGCTGTCAAATCTCCTGTAGTTTAACAGGACCTGCCAAGTTCTGTACCAGGGCAGAATTACCCTGTATTTCTGTATGTTGGTGCTGGGTGGCCATCAGCTCTGCTACAAAGGACTTTGGGGTTACCCTGGGGTTGTCAAGAGTAATGTAAACTTCACGCGAGTGTGCTGTCACCACAAAGGAGCCACGCTGCATGTTAACCTACATTAGGAGGAGTTACCAATATAAGGACATGATTTGGCAAGTCAAGGGAAGTCATCCCTCTCCACTCTGCTCTGCTGAGCCTGAATTTGGCTGTGTCAGTGTCATGTCCTCCCCCACTCCACATCCCCAGTTCAGAAAGGCTTTGGGGACTTGCAGTTGTGGTGGCTGGAGGGAGCTTAGATGAGTGACATACAGCCAGAGGCTGAAGGAGGTGTGCTGGTTGAGACTGGCTGAGGGGAAGGTTTCAGGGAAACCTTCTGCAGCTTAGGGAGTTAAAGATGATAAAGCCAACCTCTGTCTTGGTGGTGGGCTGCCAGTCGAACAAGGGACAGAAACCTGAAGGTACTGCTGGAGCTGCAGCTTGTGAGATGGGACGTGAGGACCAGCCTTTGAGCAGGCCTCCCAGAGGGGCTGGATCTCTGTCCTCAGAGCTGCCCGGGGGCACTAGTCCACGCAGGGAAGAGGTGACTCTCAGAGATCCCTTCCAAACAATATTTTGTGATTTCAGTTGTGCTTTTGTTACCTTATGCCAATGCATATTTACTTTCTGTTTTACTGTACAACCAGTTGTTTGATAGCCCTGGTTCTTAACTCCTCTTGTTCCCTCTAAAACAACTGAACTCCTGTTTATTCCCTCATCCCCCTTTTTTCTTTTTTACAGCTTGATCACATTGAAGTGAAGTTTGCTTCTGAAGCAGAAGATAAAATAAAAGAGGACTGCTGTCCTGGAAAACCATTTTCTACATTCAGAACTGAGGTAAAATCAGCAATTCAGATACTGGAAGTCTGAAAGCTGGATTTCAAAAAAAACCCAGATAAAAGCAAATATGGCATTTAAGACTTTAATCAGACATGAACGTTGTATTTATTTTGCCTTTGACCCCACACCCCTTCGAAACAAGAAACATTTCCTGAAGCAATTGTGCTTTTTTCCTTCCTCTGTATAGAGCCCTAAATGTGACTATGGTTGTACCTTAGCTTTAAGGCTCGTCCAGTCAGCACAATTTAATGCTTTGTCCTGAAGACTGCTAAAAACAGGTGACCTAACATTCACATACTGTTATACTACTTCATTTCAGCCATATGCCTCAATGACTGCTGTTTAGATAAGGTAGAACACAGGCCAAAAATAGAGAATTGAGACGGTCTTGTGCAAGTATGGCAGGTATAAGTGAAACTATGTGAAAGTTTGTATTACTTGTTTCTTGAATCCCAAAGTGTTTTTTAATAACATTCTGTGCTTAGCCATTAGTCCATAATGGTCTAATAAATTCCATTCAGTTGCATAAAAATAAAGCCTTTCAGAAGTTTTTCTACAGCTGTGTTCTTGGAAGGATTAGTGAGTAATGTGTAAGATCAGTGAAACTCTACAATAGTGGTATCACGTGTGAATATTTCTAGCTCTAAGACATTTAACAGTAAAAAAATGCATTGATTTCCCTAAGTATATCCTAAAAACTTGTGCATACTCTGGCATATTTTAGAGTTGGGGGACTGCTTGCATTCTGCCACTGGCAGTCAGTGTTTCTAAATGAAGTTTATCCATCCAGAATATTTGGTGATAGATGATGTATATTTCTTTTAGTTTCACGTTTCCTCCGAGGCTTGGATCACAAGTACAGGTTCTCCTTTAACATTTGTATTAACTTTTTTACAGCCCAGTGTGTCTGTATTTTTGGTGAACCCTCAACCATCAAATGGCCACTTCTCTACAAGAATTGAAATCAGGCAAGGAGACAGCAGAGAGACAGTGATCAGGCGCTTAATGAAGATGGACAGAGGGATCAAAGGTACAGTACTAGCACAGATGTACAGCTGTCACATGCTGATTAGATTAACATTTCCATGAGAATTGGAAACAGCTGATGAAGTTTGTGCTGCTGTAATAGATGCTTAGGAAAGAGCAAGAAGTTTTGGGTCTGAGTGAACAAGAAAAGAGATAACATGCAAATAAGCAGGTTTTGCTATGCATTTTCCTCATTAATCTTTCGTTCTGCCACTGGTACACAAAAACCTAGCTTCAGCCAGAGGTGAATATGGATGATATTTCAGCTTGTGCTTTGAATTTACAAGAAAAAGGGTTAGTCCCGTAACTGGTTATAGGCAGCTTCTGCCACTTCTATTTTGGACCTCAAGGATGGAAATAAAATAAATTACTAGATTCTGTTTAGCCGAAGGTGAATTTATCAGTGCTATGTTGGCTTCTAATAATTTCAGTCTCAATTCATAGTGGAAAATGGTCTGTTCACTTAAAAGTGGTATTACTGAAGAATTGTTCAATGGCCTATTAATTACCATTGTTTATGCCAAACTCAAACTAGCAACCTCTGTAGGAATGAGTTCAATACTCTTTTTCTGTCCTCTGAGCCATTTCTTCCCTCTCTACTCCTGTATTCTTTATGTGCTAATACTTTATTTGAGCTGTTGTTAAACATAGAATTCTGCAGTCTTAAGAGACACAGTAAGTACTGGAAGAATGTCTCTGAAAGTGCTCAGTCCTTGGGCAATAGTGTATTCCAGTGTGAAAGTATTAATCCTCACCTGCGGACTGACTTTGCATTTAAGCCATTGTAACGCTGCCTGTCCAGTCCCTTGGTGCTGGCTGGTTGCTAGTAGTGGAGACCCAGGCCGGAGTGGCCAGGGGGCAGAACTTGCTGCCATGTCTGACAGTGTCATCACTGCTTGCTTAACAGAAGCTGGTGTTTCGGTGGTGGTGCAGCGATGGCTCCGACAAAGGTCTTCAGGCAGAGCTTAGGGGTGCTGCTTTTGCTACATAGAGCCTGTTGAGTGCTCTGAAGTGGCTGGTGTTCCTGAGTTTTCCCCCCCATGTGGTGGGGAAAACCCCAACTCTGTCGAGGTCCCTTTTTTGGGGTGAAAATCCTGACTGCTGCCAATAATGACTTTGCCTCCTCTTGCTTGTTTGCTTTCTGAATAGCTTTCTGTCTAGCAGCTTTATGAAGGGCTCTTCTGCTGCCACATTAGGTTCTTGGGGTGGTGTGCAGTGACAAGACAGAAGAGGAGAGGTGGTTTTCATCTTTGTCACAGTCTCATTGTGTGGCACTGAAAATCTTGGCGCTTTCCTGTTTCTTGCCATGTTGCAGTTGGAATAAAAGCTGCCTCTTAGTACCGCTATGATCAGTTTAAATGTTTGTGGTATCTCAACAGTCTTTGTGGTCTTTGCAGGTAGCAATATTTCAGGGCGGGTGCTTTTCCTTGATTTTTTCTTGGAAATAAGCGATGTTTTTTCTGGCCTACATATTGATAATTTCAGTATTCCTCACTTATCCACCTGCTTGGAAAGATATTTTAGGAAACCACAGGGTAGTGTGATAAAATTTCATGTCAGATGTTGTTGAAACAAGCATTAAGTTTCTGGCCAGTGTAATGAATGAAAATAGCTTTCTTAAAGGAACAGCAGCTGTGTTTTTGTTGAAGGATATGGGAATTAAAAATAAAACAAATCTGAAGCACTGTGAGCTTGGGTATAAAGGGAAAACTGGACCTCATCCAAAAGCTTGTGACAGGAGAGGAATTATTTCTTTCAGTATCTTTCAACAGCTTGTATTTATATTAATGTTTATCTGTAGAACAAAGACAACTACATACTGATGATGGTGCACACAGAGAGGAATATATGATAAAGTACGTAGTAAAATACAGGCAGGGGGAAGTGCATGGTTTACACAGTAGATGTGTATGCATAGGTGCTAGCCTTCTGCTAGGTGAGTATTTAGAAATGATTGAAAGCAAGTGAGGTTAAATAGCCACATTGTCACTCTGCCTTTTCCAGGAGGTGTCACTGTTCTGTTGGTGCACAAGGGCTGGAAGGTTGTACCTGGAGGAAGGCTTGGCTGAAAGATCCCAGGCTTCCTAGAGCTTTTTTCTTGGTCTGCTTAGTAGTCTTTTACTAGTGTGCATTTTAACAGGGAATTGTATTTAAAACATCTCACCTTCTTTCTGTCAGTCTCTGAAATGAGTTCCTCAGAAAATGCTACTATAACTGTTCAGTTACTCATAACTGTTCCAAAGCCTGATAAGGCAAATTTAGTGCTTAGGGTGTGGTGCTGGGAGTTGGTGTTTCTATGTGTTTTATTCCCATTTCTGCTGGTAACTTGCTGCATAACCACTGAATGACATCTTTGTAGCTGGTGTAAGTCTTAACATGAGTGTTATTCCTGAGAGAATGTATTTCCTTGCAGCAGGTATAGAAGTGCCAAGTATTAAGCATTGCTTTGATTAATTCAGTTGATATTAGCGCTTGTGTGTAGATCCCGTAGCCTAATTAGCCAGTCTCTTTACTGCAGATGTCTCTAAAGTGAAGCTGATGAGGTTTGATGATCCTGTGCTTGGGCCCCGCCGTGTTCCAGTCCTTGGCAAAGAAGCAGCAGAGAAAACGCCTATTCTGGAGCAAGCTATCTTCCACATCAACCTGGAAAAGAAACATGTTCACATTACTGAGAATGGTCTGAAAAAGGACATTGGTGACACAATTGTTTATCTAGTTCATTAAACTGGAATGTAGCTGGCTTGATACCTGGCAGTGAGACAACTCATAGAGTGATTTTGAAAGCATCTGTAATGAACAAAGATGAGAATTTGTTCTATTTAAAAACAACAAAAAACAAACCACCCAAAACACCTTAATTTTGCATGCAAATTCACCCCTACTCTTTTAAACGTGGATATAATAAAATTATTTTCCTCTGGCCCTTTGGCTTGTCTTGAAAAGAAACAGTTTTCCTGACTGTTAACTTGGCAAATCTTCCTTTTCAGCTGAACCAGTGTTTTCTGAAGCAAACTAGAATATGATGCTCAGTTACTCTCCCTCCTAAATAGGCTAGGATCTGGGTAGAGAAACTGGTTGTAAATCTCCTGTAATAGAGGGGAAAAAGATGCTTGCACACTTCTGTGTTTTACTTTTCAATGACCCAGGTGACTGAACACCATTTTTACACGAACTAGCAGTTCAGAAGTAATTTGATGCTGACAAACTCTTAAGCAAGAGTTAGAAAGGAAAGTTCTGTGCTTCCCAGCTCTTGAAACAGGAGTGCCTGTAGCAAACACTGTTAAAAGACTGACTTTTCCTTTCTTATTCTTTTGTAAAACTATTCGTAGATCTGTTTTAAGGAGAAAGGTTAAGTGTTCTTTTCATAGATTTTTTTAAACTGATATTTTTTTGGTAATTTCAGGGCTATCGCAGGCTGCTTTTTTCCTTTTGATTTATGAATCATCACATACAGCTTCAGGACTTCTGTCTGCAAATGCATGGAGGTGGCTGGTGACAAACAGCACACTTTGTTCTGCACCATTGCACTTTGGCAGTTTCACAATTCTTTACGCTCCATGTAGTTTAACACTTGAACTTCCTCTAATAATATGTTGCAGTGTGGGAGGAAAGAGCAGTGCAAGAGCCCAAGACTGCCATACTGAGAGTGCCAGCACTGCTGAGTGTGCTGTTTTCTGCCCCTCCCTTTATTATTCCTTTGTAAAGGCAGGTTTTGTTTGTGGTTACACAGACGCAATATGAGTTTTCTGTCGCTGTTGCTTCTCCCTGGTCCCGCTAAGCAAATACTCATGTGGTTCTCTAAAAAGGTTTGCTTGTCAAGAGAAAAAGGGTGATTCCATGGTCTTAAGGCAGTCCCTGGGCACTGGGGTTCGGCAAGTTAAAAGGCTGACCTAAATATTCCTGCTGCTGCAGGGTCTTGGGGGAAAAAAACCCCAACCTTTGCCAGCCCCAATCCTGATGGGCCTTTTAAGTTGCTGGAATACCAGTGGGCAAGGGGAACGCCTGTGATGGGCAGAGGTATCTGCTTGCTGGTTGAGAAGAGCTGCTCCCTCTGTGCACTGGACTTCTGGGTGGGCAGCTGGTGGTGCCTTCTGAGTGGAGCCTTGGGGGAGAAGAGCCCTGGGTGCAGCATGGCCGTGGGGACCCTTCACCACCGCAGCCGGGACTTGGTTCTTTGCTGAAGACTTACTTTTGTGTAGTCTGAGTGACTTCCCTTCTGAATTGGAAAAATAAACCCCAGCACAAATATTTGGTGCCACTTCTCATATGTGGCTGTCTTCATTAGGTGTTTGGAGCGCGATGGTGAGATGCCTGTGCTAGTGCTGCTCTGGTATGTGCCCTTGAGAACTCCATTTTCCTGTTCAGTATGTGGTGTTTCACACCCAGACACCATCTCTGCATTTCTTGCTCTGTAACAGTTGCTTTGCAGTGCAAAGGGTTGACGGGTCCCCTCGTTTTTCCAGTGCAGGGACCCCTTTTGCTTCAGCCAGCCAGGCTGCCCCAGCATCTCCCCAACAGCAGCGTGGCAGCAGGAAAATGAGGTATTTCAGCATTGCGATTGCGGAGCATTTGTCATTGCAGGACCAGGAACCTGATCTGAACTCTGCACTTGCTGGGGGAGAAATTGCAGCCACCAGAGCAGAAAGTTTAAATATCTTCTGTGCTGGGAGACTTTCATACCCAACTCTGTTGTGGTTAAGTGCGTAAGCTCTGAGACAGTGTGACACAGCACCTTGGGTCACCATGGGGAGGGGGCTTTAAAAAGTCTGACAAAGATTTGAAGTGGTGAGGGGCCGATGTGCTCACAAAACCAGGCATCTGGAATATTGCTCTTGTTTGATTGGCTCCCTTTGGGCAAATTTGGCTCCAAGGCTGTGAGCAGAAGTCTCTTACAGAAGACAAGACAAAGGTTGTGGGGTTTCCAAATAGTTTGAGATGGATGCAAGACTTGCTCTTTTGTCTGCAGGCAGGAGGGCAGACATTGGATGCATGAAAGCAGAGGCAACATGTTGTGGAACTGGAACCCTTGTAACTTGTCAGTGGGTGCTCTTACCACATTTTGATCACCAGTGCTTCACAAAGAGCAGCCAAGGATTGAGTGAAGCGAGTTGATCAGAAAGATACCTTTGTGTCTTGTACAAAACCACCTTTATTAGTCCCAAGAAGCAGTGATTATGGCAATAAAAATCCAATATCTTGACAAAGTAGCAGCCAGATAATCTAAGCAGGTAAAAACTAGGTCAGAGTTTTAGAACAATAAATATTGCTTCCTTACTCTTTCATAATCTGTGGGGTATTTTTTCCTTCAGCAGCTGTCCAGAGAGCAAAGGCTTTTCTACAGATGTTTGAGAGAGCTGGTTTCTAAAGGGGGGTGTGCGTGCGTGCATGCTGTTCATGGTTTTTTGGGTGGGGTTTTTTTTGTTTTTTTGATTGTTTTTTTTTCCTGCCATTAAGTGTAGGTTAAACAGTGGCATGTTTTGTAGTCTCAGTGTTCAAGTGAATCAGCTAAACTAATTGTTAATGAGCAAGATAGAGTTAAAAAGTTGGGGTTTTTTCCGTGATGGTTTGTTGGCATCCAGGAGATGTCACTGCTATGCTGGTTCTTGTGCTTTTTTTCCCAATAAAGAATAGTAACAGATAAAGAGGCTTTCTTGCTATTAGATTTCCCACGTTATTGACAAAATTCTGGCCTTGCCTAGTAGTCTTCATGGTATGATTTTTGGTTAGAGAAATCTGGAAAGGGAATGTTTTTTCTTCTTTTTAACTGAGCCAGTTTTGGAAGTGCATAAATTAACAGCCATAAAGAACCAGGGTTATCGCGTTTATTTCCTGGCTCTTCCAGTTTCCTGCTGTAGCACCATAGGATCTATTTCCTTAGCTTCCTGGGCCCTTCAGTTTTCCTGTCTTCAGGAGAGTGTATGGATACTTTTCTCCAAAATCTTGTGGTGCATAAATAACATTTCTTACAGAAGGAAGTTAAAATAATTTGGAAAAATTCAGAGGAGAACAGCAAGTGCTACCAGCTGCGTCACCTGATGCCATGCCAAGCTGGACAGTCTGGCACAGCACAGCAGCATCAGCAGTGGGAAAATCTGCTCAAGACAGAAAGCGACTTAATTGTCTCTGCAGATGTTTTCCAGTGTGTGAAAGGAGTAAATCTGCGTGGTGCTGTTCTGCTGCGCAGCTCGGCATGTGCAAGAGAAGCAGCAGGTTTGGATCAAGTTGTCTCCTATATGTGTCCCGGCATCATGGAGGAGGCAGCAATGGGCAACCGAGGCACCATGAAGACATGTTCCTTCTCTGTGCCTGTTCTGCAGGTACTTGATGTATTTGTCTTACTTCAAAAATGAAACACCCCCCCCTGGTGTGTTAGATCTCCCCTTGCACCAGCAAAGCACTGGGTGTACTTTTCACCCACTGGCAGGTTGGGGGTTTGCTACGTTTTGGCAGGGAAAGCTCGATGGGAGGAAGGTGCTCCTGGCTGTCTGGCAGACCTGCTAAAGCTGTGCTTCTTGTCAGCTGGACTTGGCTCTGTCCTGCAAACGCAATTCAGCTGAATGCTTTAATTTGAGAGCCTCCTGCCTGGGTGGTGGGGAAGAGGAGGATGAGGAGTGGTCCTGGCAGTTGAGACCTGGTATGACATCAGGGCATGGAATATGGTGGTGTCACCTGGCCCATGGGCTGGGGCTGCTCCCAGGCATCTGTTTCCATGCCTGGCTGGAAGTCATTGCTCTGCTGGCAGGATAAATGTCTCTGAGATCTCATCCCTGTTTATTCTTTTTGGGGTAGTGCCTGAGGACAGGATTTCTTTTCTTTCTGGTCTCAAGTAAGGAGTAAAGTTAGGAGCTCCATCCTTGGTTAACATTATAAATAGTCTGGTATATGAAAAAAAAATAATAAAAAAACCATATAGCTGATGAGAAATGAATGCTCGCTGTTGCATATTGCACTGTAAAATATCTCTCTGCAGTGAGACTTGGGTAGGGCTTCTGTTACTCAAGAATTCAGTTGAAAGCAGTTTATTAATCCCTCCAGGCTTTGTAGGCAGAAGAGAGAATTATTGACTCTGTGGCACCAGCAAAGTATCCAGAATCTATATTTTGTTTAAAGCAGAAACAGTTATTTTTCAACAGTGCCTTATTGTGTCGGAAGGCTTGTGTGACCTTTGAATTATTTTCCGCTGATGAAGCGGGGAGCAACAGAAATCGTGATGGAGCTGGAGATGCACATAGTCTGCTGAGCTGGGGAGAGCTGCCTGGGAACAGTTGCTGGGGAGGTTGGTTTAGAATGGTCTTTTTTAATACTTGTACCATACTTTTGAGGATTACCATTCATATTGATCTGTTTTTGAACTGTCCGTGTGGCAGCAGTAAACCTCCGTGCTGTGGCAGAGCACGTCTGTTCCAGCTGGTTAATGTGAAGGGACTGAAGGTGTCCTCAGCCTCCCCCCATCCTTGTGTGGCCCCTGCTGCCCCCGTCCTGTCACAAGTGCTGCTGGGGCTTGGGAGTGACACCACCAGCACCCCACCAAAACCTTCTACCCTGGAAAAATCAGTATTGGCCCTTGGTGCTCCTTGCAGCGAGGTTGTGACTGGTGGGTTACAAGAAGAGCTGGAGAGCCAGAGATCTGATCACAGCACAGCTTTTAGCATCTGAGAGGCTGTGTGTGGTGACGTGGCTGCGGGATGCTGAAGTCCTTATGGGTATCATAGCTTGCTCAGGAAGCACTTGTGCCTCACTATAGATGTGGAGGGTGGTGAAGATCAGTGCTGGAGATGAGTGTGGAGCTCAGTGGCAAGATGCAGGAGCAAGCAAATCCTTGAAAGGGAATGGGTGTAAAGTAAAGCAATCCCATGACTCTTCTTCCCTCCTCCACAAGGTCACTCCAAATATGTAGTGTGTGTGATTTAAAAATAGACAGGATCTTTTAATTTTATGTGTTCTTGTTCCTTTCTCCAATGCACAGCAAAGCACCAGGGCAGCCTGAGATGAGCCAGCCAGTCCTGCTGTCGCCACTGCTGCAGGGGCTAGACCACCGGCCCCTTCGATGCTTGCCACAACAAGGCAATTTATACGAGTTGGTGTGGCTGCTTGTTACTCCCAAAATGTCCCTGTAGCTCCTGCAGCAACACCGAGATAATGGCAAGCTCGAACCTGTTCCTGTTGCCTGTCCCACCTGCGGTGCCAGTCACCAGCTGCTGTGTGGGGTGACCCAGGAGGGCTGGGCAGTGTCTGCCATGGCTTCCCTGTGAACCAGCAGTGTGGCCCTGTGTGCTCTGGGGGTCTGCGCTGCCCCCCGCCGTGGAGGGGCTCCGGCAGTGAGGCACAGCTGCCTGCAGCGCAGGTGCCCTGGCTGGGTGCCCAAGCACAGCTAAAAAGCTGTGAGGAGATAAACCTGCATTTTATCTGTGGCATAAAGGGGTTTCAGCTGTTGCTCCTCTGATCTTTAAGCAGTGGCTGTTAAAGTAATTTCTGATCCATTAAGCAGAGACAAAATAGGAAGAATTTTTATTTCTTTTGATGTTTTATTTCTTTAGTAGCAGATTGGGTTTTCGTGTCCCTTTTTCTCTTTGTTTGGGCGGGGGTCACATCACTTTCTTCCAGGTTTCTTTTATGCCTTTCATAACGCGTGAGGAGGAGAAAATCATCACCACTAATTTGCATTAAGGATGTGAGTTTAGATTCAAAGGCACAGAGCACTTCAGCAGTGCTTTCTGAAAATAGTTCTTTGGGTTTTGTTCCGACACCACTCTAAAAGCTGGGCTGTTTATTTGATGGAGGGAGGTTTATAATGCTCTTTGGCTGAATATGTGAGACAGGGTGTGCAGATGCCTGCCAGACCCGAAACAGCTGAGAGGGCTGAGCAGTCTGAGCTGGGGCAGTGGCAGCGCTGGGGCTGGAGCTGGGGCAGGGAGCCCAGCGGCGTGGGGGACCTCGGGCCCTGCTGTGGGCGGCAGTTCCTACCTCACACCTTTCCCTGCTCCAGGATCTCACGTAGAGGAGGCAAACCCAGGCTTTTGATCAGTTTTCCTAGCTTTTTTGGTTTCTGTTTTGGCTGGATCAGTTGGGTCATGAAGGATGTGCTGCAAGTGCCAGTTACTTAAAACTGGGGGCACAGTTCTGACTTGTGTTCCGCGCAGCCTAAAGCATCCTTCTTGTACAGCCCAAAGTACCCTCCTTCGGGGGTTTTGATTCTCTCGCTGTGCCAGCTGCTCTCACAGGTACAAATCCAGGCAGTGTCCTCATCACAGTGTGTGGGAGAGCTGTGGGCCTCTTGTTTCCCAGCTTTTTGGCATTTTTAAAGAACTCACTTTAGCACTGCAGGGGTTTTTCATAAACAGGGACTTACCGATGAGTTTAACAGAGCAGGAAGCGTTATGTCATTATAATAGTACATTGTGTAGAGTACTGTTACTGTTGTTCGAAAACAGATTCAAACAATGTGATTCCATCGCAAAGGTCTGAGAGCTTTGGTTCTGCTGGGGATGGTGCCTTGTGCTGGGTGCATTTCCCCGTGCACTGCAAAGAAAAGGCAATGCAAATGAATGGAAACAGGCTGCAATAGCAAAGTACTATTGAATTTACTTCAGGCAATAGCAATGAGAGAGGAAGCTAGATATCCAAATGGGAGTTGGTACTGCCCTCCCAGGTGCTCTGAGGATGATGCAGTTTGTATGCGTTTCTCCTTTGTTTCTGCTGGAACGATGTTTCACAGACTTTGAAGTCTGTCTTCACTACTGTTGGGGATATAGCCAGCAAAGGGGTTTCATTCTTCCAGTTAATAGCACCAGTTCAGCTGGCAGAGATGATGACACCTGGGCCCCAGGTGTGGTGGGACTCTGTGCAGTGCCGGAGATAGAATTTGCCATAAATACAGGGAATTTACTGGAATTGAAGCAAGGTTTTGAAATGCGTACACACAGAGAGCAGTTAGAAAACATCCCTCTTTGGTGTAAATCTGTTGGGGATCTGAGAACTTCAGCTGAGATTTTTCTTGTCTAGCAGCCTTAAGAATTTTGGGATATGCAGTTGTGCAGATTTATTACCCAAACGTGCTTGCCCTGCTGTTGGAGCAGAGCTGCACTGCTCGGCCTCCCCTCGGCGGTGGGTGCTGCTGGCAGTGCTGGTACCTGCCCTGCAAGCTGAGCCCCAGAGGGGTGCTGAGCATGGGCCAGTCTCTGCAGGGGTAGAGCTCTTCCCTTGTGTGTGTGTGGGGGGGGGTCAGTTGGGGCACCTGTCCCCGGCGAGTGCCCCTTCCCCAGGGGCACCGCTGTGGCTCAGTGCATGCAGCCGGGATCAACGTCCCGGAGTGCAGCGCTGAATGGTCGTCTTGTTAAAATGATGTGGATGTGAGAAGTTCATTTGGGGCTCAGTGCCGGAGAAGATGGATCCTGCCTACTGCCCCCCATGTGCTGTTTGCACCAGCATGTGTGTGCAAGATCCTGTAGCCAGATTCCTTTTTGATCTGAAAATCTGTTCTGTCACCTTGATGCGTTTTTAATGCAGAACTAATCCATTAAATCTAAGGAATTGCCCTGTCTCCTGCATGGAGGCAAAAGCAGCATTTGTTTTGTAATGGAATGGCAACTCCAAGCAACGACTCATATTTTTTAAGTACTTTGTAAGAGCAGGACTGTGTGTGTCTGTGCAGCTGTGGTAGCATTGCACAGCCTGGAGCGGATGCTCTACAAGATACTTCGCTGTGTGATCGAGCAGTGGGGAGGAGACACCCAGCATCCTCACATCCTGCTTTCAGTGAAACTCGTGGGTGTCCAGCACCCCTCAGAATCTGTCTTCTCAGTGTTGAAGGTGTACTGGGCAGAGGATTCAAGGTCACAAGCTGGGATGCATAAGATATCTCTTTTATATAAACATACACACGCTCTGCTATCCCAGCAGCCAAGCACCGGGTGATTCACTGGATCGGGTCTGGATCTGGCCCATGAGCTTACTCTGGCTGGGGAGTGATCTCGGCAGGGTGTGCAGGGTGAGGTGGAGATGCTGGTCCTTGCTTGTGCTGCTTGTGTAAATCCTGCTCCCTCCTTGCAGGGGACCCTGGGTGGATGCTGGGCAGCATTCTTGGCTGCTGGTCAAGTGGCCCAAGAGCCAAAGCCATTGGCTGCCACCAGACCCTGCAGGAACGCTGCCGCTTAGCTGGGGGTGTCCTAGTTAAAACAGCTCCCAGTGAGGGAGCCTGAGTCATGGTTCTTTCTACCCGTCCAGTCCTCCTTCCTCACCACCCACCACGCGAAATGCCTTGTTTTTAAAAATAAAATGCACGAGTATCTTATAGCAGTCTCTGCTGCTTCTGGTCCCTTTTGGTAAGTTAAACCTGGATGTAATGCCCAGTAACCTGCTCCTGCCAGATTGCTGTATCACAGCAGTTTCCTGATCCAGCAGTGGCTTCGAGAGGGTGAACCTAAATTGCCATCTTCAGCTGGGACTTGTGCTCTGAAAATTTAATGCAGATTGATTTGCTGCTCTTGGGAGAGCAGCAGTGGCCCACTTGCTCTGCAGCCAAAGAGCCTTGGCAGAGGGGTAGTGCTACAGCATCGGTGAGGGTGCAGGCAGGACCGGGGTCTGTCCATGTGCTCTGCCTCTCCCTGCTTGCAGGGACTTGCTTCTTGCTGTGTGAAATGGAGGAAAGCGCTGTGCTCACCTCCTGGCTGGAAATTTCAATGCACTTTAGGAAGAAAAAAACCCCCACCAATCGAAACAGGTCAAGCAATGATAAATATTATTGTTATATTTGTTTGTAGGTTCCTGCTGGGGCAAAGAACATAAAAAATAGAAAGCAGGAGCTCGAGCTCAGGCCGGCTGGAACTCTGTTCAAGCCAGAACCTGGCTGGTGAGCCGGAGAGCAAAGCCCTGGTTCCCGACCTCAGCACCAGGTAACCCTCCTCTTCCTCACCATTTGTTCCTGACAGGTGAAACAGCAACACAAAATAAGAAAGTGAAAAACACTCCTGGGTTTTTTCATGCAAAAACTTTTAATGGTAACACAGTAGCTTCCATGGGATGGAATACCGCACACATTGGGCACCAAAAGTTTTCCCGAGAGCCGTGTTCCCCAGGGTGACCCCCACCACGCCAGCCAGTGGATCTCTTGGTGCTTACATGCTGCAGCTCAGTTCTGCAGCTTACGCTTCCAGTGTATAAGGTGCCATAATCCATTCAGCTCCAGTTAATTAATCTACAGGCTACAGATCTAAGCATTAGTGCTATAAACTTAGATGAATAAACTTCTGAAAACTTAGAATGTTTTTAAAGCATTGTTTTCAGTTACAGAAATAGAAAATAAATATCTTGAAGTTTAATACAAACCAGAAAACTAATATCTTTTTGTTTATTGACTTCTCTCTTCTCCCTTAATAGTATGTTAAATTGAAAAACCTTTTTAAAAAATGAACTTCAAGTCATGGAAAAAATATTAAGCATCACTTAATTTGTACAAATGTCTCTGAACAATAAACTAAATGTATATATTTTATTTATTTCTCCTACCCATCACCAAGTAAGATTATGTAGCCTACTGTTTCTAAGCATATACATGTAAAAATAGTCACTTCTGTTTTCTCATTTATAGTAATGTGGCTGTAACATTTCATTATAATGTTTCCTGGGCTCAGTGCAGAAAGAAGACAAAAAAATTCCCTGGCCTGTTATGGAGGGGATCAAGGTAAACCACCTTTTGTTGATCCCTACTGCCTTTAAAATTTCAGTTGGAACTTTGGTATAAATAGAACTTTTTCCCACTTTTATTACACACTTTTCCCCAGCCCGACCACCACTGGGTGTCTCGTGTGCCAGCCCATAGGGTGGTTTCTGATGCATTCCCAACTTTTTGTTTGAAACGGGTACGTAGTGATCAGCTTGCGTGAGCTCCCGCTGACCTTGCTGGTAAGTGCCCATCGCTTCACCTGGATGGGTTTGGGTTCTAAACACCAATTTTATGAATATTTTGAAATGTTACTTTTTAAATGGGGGAGATGCTGAGACTTAAGGCAAAAAACTTGAAAAAACTTAGTCTGTAACTATTATTACACTTAAAACATGTAGTTGCACAAATGAACTGGAATAACTATTGGGCAATGAATAAACCTCCTAAAATAATGGTAAATGTACACAAGAACTTACACAGTCCTGGGCTGCTCTGGTGTTTCCAACTTAAATGTTTTGGGGCCAGTGTTTGCATTCCTAGAGCAAGGGACAGAGAAGGGACGGGGTGACGGGACCCCTCCAGCTGCTCCCGGGCTGTGCCGAGGGCTCAGCAGTGGCAGAGCTGGCTGTGGGCTGGAGGGGCTGCAGGAGCTGGGGGCTCTTCTGTACGGACTGTTTATTCTCTCAGATTTTTCTCCTCAAGCTCCTTTCTTGGGTCCTCTGAATCTAGAGGAGATGCTTGGTGTTTTAATAGTTCTTAATTTGCTTTGGTGGCTTATGAAAAATTAAACAGGGTGAAGTCAGGAAATTAAACGCATGGAAATAAGTGTTCATTAAAACACCTCATGACTAAGAATATAGCATGGATTGGAAGTCTGAATGCACTACAGCCTTAAAGGTGTCTTTTTAATGTTAGTTTTAGAAAATGGACCTTTACCAAGGGGAAAGCAGGGTGGTTGGGAGAGTGAATGAAGCAAGTATGTGGTGCTCTGCACACTGGTCTTTTACTAGGAAAAAAGTATTCCAGTCCTGATAACCTAAAGCCCAAGGGTTTTGGAATCATGTGGTCATGATGAAAAAATTTCCCCTTGACTTTCATGTAAAAAGAGGAGCCCTCATGGCTGTAGGAAAACTCTGGGCAGGACTTCGTCATGGTTACAGAGCCACCCCTGGCATTTCTCCTCTTTGTGGGTGTCTGGAGCGTGCCCATACCCGAATCCAGCCTGCGAAGCTTCGAGCCTGGCCATCCCCTGCTGCGGGCAGCGCAGTTTCTGGTGGCACCTGACCTGACGTGATGCTAAATGCTTTGCATGTGATCACAGCATCATCTTGTATAACTCATGTTTTCCGACCAAGGGATTGTTAGATCTTCTTAACAACAGAGCAAGGACTGATCCCAGGGGACTTCCTATGGACTCCAGCCTGGCTACAGTTCTCAGGAGAGGAGTTGCCAGCGATGCAGCAGCCAGCTGCTGTCTGAAATTGCCTTGCAGAGTTCCCTCCTGAGACTGAACATCATCACTTTGACCTTCCTTGTGGCAAGTGGTAGAGGAATCCCCTTTGGACCTAAAGCTCCAGCTCTTGAATGGGCTGGGTTGGTCTGGGAGGCTCCTTTTGCATCCTCCTCCGTGGCCGAGATGAGTTGCTGGGGCAGGGAGGCATTCTTCACATGAAGGATGCTGGAGAGAATTAGTTAATGTTATGTTTTCTTACCTCCGCTGCCTCTGCTTGTAATTTATCAGGAAACATGACTGCAGTTCAAGCTCAGGGGGCAGGTTACTTACTGAAGCGCTCCAAGGTTTCTGCCAGGCTAGGCAGACAATTAAAACTGAGCTGATGAATGATCTGATTCGGGCTCCAATTCATTAACTAATGATAAGAAACGAGCAGATAGAAAATAAGGCTAATTCAAGAACTTGCAAGAGGTTTTTTAATGGTCCCTCTGTCCTTGTCTGCTGCTTTATGCACTTTTGTAGAGCTGCTTTCCCGCGCTCTGCTGACAAGGGCGATGCTCCAGGTGGCCAGAGCCTGCATCAGCCTGCCCACACCTTCAGCTGTGTAGGCAGAGAACAATGTATTTTCATTACAGAAATACATTACGCTGCAGTACAACTGCAATTGTATTTTGCCTTTCCTAATGTTTTCTTTGCACTGTGTGCTTCACACACTGGTTTGTGGTAAAACAGAAGACAGCACACATGGTGGTTTAGCAGGACCAGGGCTCAGAGCAGCCTCTCTGGACCACTGAGTGTGCAGAGGGGAGACATCCCTGTGGGGGGGAAGGGGGTGGCCTTTGCCCGTGGGCCCTCTTGGCCAACTTGGGAATGACAAAAGAGGGTCCCAGTGCTGATGTCTAACCTCTCTTCACTGGGGAAATAGGCTGAAGAGTGTCAGGAGGGTGGGAAGACAGGAGGGAAGTTAAGTTATATATATATATCAAAAAAGAACAGAAACCGTTGAAGAGCTCACCCACCTCCATGTGAAGCTACCACCCTCCTGCCAATATGTGATGCCTCTTTTTCAGTTGCTACCCAACTAACAAAAATAAAACTTGGATGACAGCAGCCAGAGAGGGACAGCGGTTTGGAGCAGATCCTCATGGAAGATGCCATGTGCTTCAGGTCAGCAGCCCAGAGGTGAAACAAAAAAATCAATGTTTGATCACGCTCCCAGAACCCAGCGTGGTGGTTCTGTCTGCAGTGTAAAGGTGGTCAGAGTATTTGTTCCAGAACAGATGTTTTTAGTCTGGTGCACTCAGAGAATTGCTCCGCGCCAGGCCTGGTTGATGTCTTCCCCAGCATGATCGGCTTCTCCATTTAGACAAGGGCCACTTGTTGGACACTGCCTCGCTCGGGGCTCACGACAAAGCTCCAGGTTGGTTCCAGGAGAGTCTGCTTTAGCCTGGGCTTTTTGAAGAAAAAACTCTTTGAGTACTAGCCCCTGTTCCTTGGGATGTTCCTTGGTGAAATAACACAGTCCAGATGCTTCCTCTTAGGTATTTCCAGGGGAGGAGTGGAGAAGGTGAGGAGGACTTAGCGATTCTGCTCAGTGGGCTGCAGTATGAGACCAGTGGGCAGGTATGTCTATGGGAATAAGATGCTTATTAGAGCTGTTGCTTTGAAATATATCTTGTTTTCAGTTCTCTCTCCCTACGTATTTTTAATATATTTAGGACACTTATCACCATAGCATCAAAGCACTCAAATATCCTGTGCAAGAATCTTGAGACATCTGTCCTAAAATAGCTGTCTGCTCTTTTACCAAAGCACCAATTTGGCTGTTAGTGCCTCCTTTCTGCATTGCCCATGATGTGCGTGTGTGTGCATGAGTGTCACAGCTCTCTCCCTCCCCATCAGCACTGTCACTTGTTAGCATAATGCGGTGGGTTAAAGGCCAAGTCCGGGAGAGATTTATGGTACTTTTTGGTGTTATTTGTCGTAAGACTTCAGTATCGTGTAATGGCCTGAACAATTTTGCAGGCTTCCCTGTGTGCATGGGTGCTGTGAAACCTTATTGCTGTTTATCTTCATATGAGAGGATAAGAGGGTGATTTTGTTTATGGAAGGCAATATTCTGAACTGACAAGTGGTGTGTTGTGAGCCCAGAAGGACTATATGGCTTGTGAAATCTTAAGGCGTGCTGAGCACCTTCAGCCTTTCCTGATGCTCTTGGTGTCCCCTGAAGCTTAGTGCATCTTGATAAATTGGGCTGAGGGAGGTGCTGTCTTTCCTCAAACCTGGGCTTTGGTGGCAGGACTGGGGCATGAGAAACAGAGCTGCAGTCACTTCTGTCTGTTGCTCTTGGAGCCTTTCATTTTGGAGCCCCAAACTGAACTTCAGATTCTTCCTTGCTGCCTGGCTTCGCATGCCTGCCTCTCATGAGAAAACCTGCCCCACTTGTACATTAAATTTACAAGGTGACTTACATCACTGTACATCTGTCTGAAGCCCCTGGTGAGTTACGGTTTGTTGTTTTCTTTTTGCCCCTCATCTTCAGTTGACTCTCTGCATGCAGATTGCACTGAGCTCCCTCCTGAGTGTCAGCAGTTACTGATGTGCTGCCTGGCCCAGAGGAACGTTTCTTCTGAGTTCCTGATGAAAGAGGCACTGGGGTCTTGCAGGGCAGGGTTAATTGCCAGTAACAAGGGAAGATCTTTGATTAGAGCTGCTGCAGTGTCCCTGGCCCATCACCTTGTTCCCAACTCTCTGGGGACACTGAGCTTGCTGGAGCTGGGGGGCTCACGGCTGCCTCTCGCTGCAGAGTATAAAAGCTGGGGATCGGCATCAGCTGCGGTGCGTGTGCAGGGGTCAGCCTGTCCCCCTCCCCAGGGCACAGCCCAGCCTGCTCCCAGCGTGTCACCCCACTCAGCAAACAGTGACCCAGGCAGTCCTGCCAGACCTTGGCTCTGGTACGTTGGCGTGAGATGAGGACACTGCTTTTGGGGGGCAGTAAACTATGGATGTTCCCTTTCCTTCCCTACACACACCATCCCTGCCAAGTATTCAGCTGGGCTTCACTTTTCCTACTGCTCCTTCTTTGCCTGCCAGCATTTCCATCTGCATAATTAGTTCTCGTGTAGCTCCAGCCACCCATGTCACTGTCTTTTGTGAGTCCTGTGGGAGGTCAGCTGCTGGAATGCATTAGATGCTCGTCGGTGGGTGCAGATCAGGTCTTCACAAGCCGTCTGTCCTCTCATTAGCATGCAGGCAGCGAGTGAGCGCATCTGGAGCCAGGCGTGAGCAGGCAGCCCCTCCAAACCAACACTATGAATTACTTCCCAAGCTGGTCCTGGACACACTTAATGCAATTCTATTTATTTCTGAATGTGCTTGGGAGAAGTGGATATGTTCTTGGTTATACAGTCAGCTTTTGAGGTTTTCTGGTTTAGTTTTAAAGGGATGAGAGGAGTCTTCAGCAAAGAACTGGCATGTCTTCTCTGAGATGCTCAACTGCTTTTGAGGTGGCATTGCTGAGAGTCATATTCATGCTCTGATTTGCAGCTCACAACCACCTTTTATACCTGGGCAAACCGCATATTTTCAGTTTGTCAGGATTTTTCTGCAGAGCTTAAATAGTGACAGAGAACACAAGGTGAAGAACTTATCTGTGCCACTGATGGCTTCTGCGCTACTGAAAATCCCTGTAGGCAGATGCCGGCTTCCTGTTCCACAAACAGAAAAAGTCTGAAAGAGTAAAAGAGCAGGGGCTGTAGACTACTAAATTACTTTATCAGTTTCCTTTTCTTAGTTCCAGAAGAAAACTTCCTTCTCTGAAGCTGTGCTAGTGCTGCAGAGAGTTTTTGTTGACCGTGGAGTTAATTTCATGGGTTTTGTGTGCAATTAACCAAAGATGTGATTTTACAGCAGTTTTGGATGAAGCACAGTTACTGCTATTAGGAGATCTAGCAGTTGGTGGCTGTAGCTAGGGTGAGAATTGCTGGTCTATAAACCAACAATAAAAACAAAAGCTGTCATGCACGGGTTTGCTGGAGAGAGGTTCCAGCTGGCAAGCTGGACACAGTGCTCTGACTCTGCCTGCCTTCCATGGATTCACAGAAAGATGCTTGAAACGGGGTCAGCTGAAACCTGGAGCTGGTGTGCTGTGACAGAGGGGTGGCCTGTGGCACAGTAATTGCTGAATTCTGCTTTCTTTTATGTTTTCATGCATCGTAATGTAGACTTAAGCCCATGAATTCCACTTAGGATATTTACAAAAGCAGTATCTGAATGGGTGGTTGGTGGGAAGAAGTTGGAGTGAGCTCATGGACTGCTAGGAGGTAGCTGGCAGGTAACTAGGGGAAACCAAGCAATGAGGAGAAGCAAGATTCAATACCCCTGTCTACAGAGTCTAAGTGACTGCGGTAATGGCACCTCCCTTTCCATTGTCTCTTTCCTCTCCAGATCACCTTTTAAATTGTATTCTGTGTTAAAACTCCTGGACTAAAACCAAACAGAAAAGCAAGCAAGCAACAAACCTAACAAAAAATCTGAGCGACCCCCTCCTCCCCTCAAAAGGCAACACAAATCGTCAGCTAGGAACTGACTGATTTTGATTTATGGTTTCTTTATCCTGCAGAAGCAGGAAGGTAATGAACCAGTGTTTTGATCTCTGTAGGCTTTCCTGCAGCAGTGTGGAGATCAAAACAAGCTTTAACTATTTCTGATACCTGCACGCTTTCTTCCTCTTCCCACTCCTCCTCCAGCACCTTACAGGCAGCCTTATATGACACCAAAGAACGTCCCTTTGGTGGATGCCACAACCCTCCTTCACATCTCCCTGGTGCTCACAGCAGCCCTGGGGGAGGGGGGCTCCTCCAGCCACGCTCAGCACGGCAGGGGCTGGGACAGGACTCTCCAGTGCAGGGATGGATGCTGTCCTGTCCCGTCCTGCTCTCTCGGGAGCTCCCCCAGTTCTCTGCAAGCCTCAGACTTGCAGGTGCTGAGGATGCTGGCGGTGTGGAGGCGTGGGGACATGGGGAATGCTGGTGCGGGGTCCGGGGCCCTCGCCCCTCACAGGAGGGAGGAGCGGAGCGGAGCAGGTGCATGAAGGAAAGCAAGCGGAGGAGTTACCCTGTCAGTTTGCAGAAATGCTGCTGTAGTTCTTCTTGACAGGGAAGGTCAGCTGCCCGGAGAGGTCCAGCGACAGTGCCTTCGGGTGCAGTGCTCGCCGCTGGTGCAGGGGGCTGGAGCTGGTCCTGGGCGAGTAGAGCACTGCCAGCTCAGGGCCGGGCAGGCTGGCCTCTGGCAGGAGAGCCTCTGCTGCGGCCGCCGGCTCCATCCTGCTGCGCGGCAGGCTCGGGGAAGGCTGCAGGCTGTGCCGCTTGGGCGGCGGGGGGCTGTGGTTCTGGAACCGCACCGTCTTCACTTGCTGCAACAAGAAGGGGACCAGAGTCATGGTGGGAAAAGCAGCCACCCACCCTCCTCGCTGTGATCTGCTCTGGAGACCCGGGAGGATGAGCTGAGGGCGTGTCTGGCTCCTTGCCGGGGGCAGAGGGTGTGGGGACGCCCAGTGTGGTGCAGCAGTGCCATGGCTATCAGAGACCTGGGAGAGCTGGCCCAGAGAGCCATCCCCCGAGGCAGCAGGAGAGCAGGGAGGGGCAGAGCAGGTGGCAGTATGACATGAGGAGGGAGGGTGTGGGGGTGGGCCCCTCCTGTGCCCCTCCAGGAGAGCCTGCGTTTCTCTCCAGCTGATGATGCTCCTCCTGGGAGCTCTGAGGTCAGTTGGGCTTTTGGGGGCTTGTGGAGCGATTTACTCTTTGGGTGCCATGGGAAGGGAAAGCTGTTACTAGGGCAATTTGCAGGATGATTATATCTTTATGAAATTTCACTCCGGCTGTCAGAGGGGAAAGAAATTTCCATTCCAAATGGCTCAGCCAAAGTGACGCGAGGGAGATGGGGAGAGCTCTGTAGAGACCAGCCTGAAATAAGGTCTAATGCCCAGGTCTGTGGTGTTTGCTCACCTGCTCCCAAACTCCCAGGGACTTCAGTGGGAGTCTTGCCCAATTTAAGACCTGAGAAAAGTCACAAGATTTGATTGTAACTTAACATTGGATTACCCCAGTGGAAGGAGACCCTGCTGTAGCATCTTGCCTTTCTAAGGGGCTCAATCTGAACAGCAGTGCCACTAACACAAAAGTCTAAGGCAGGCACCTATCCCAGTGATTTCTATCAGAAGAAAACCTGGTGAGAAAGGAGTGAAGCCCTGAAGGGATTTGGCTGTGGTCAGTATTGGTCTGATCCCGAATGCTGGTCCCCAAGGGCCCAGGGACCCCTCGGAGCAGCAGGTGGCCACTGACCTTACCTTTTCGGCGCTGTTGCGGGAGGTGTCTGGTTTCACCAGGATGGATGGTGGGGCTGATGCAGGTGGCTTCGGAGCTGCCTCGCTCTTTGCTGGAGGGTCTTTGGCATCCAGGATCACTGAGCTGCACACAGAGGGGGTTCGGCTTTCCCCTCCTCTGACCGCAAGTGCCGGTGAAGCATCGTGGGAGAAGTTTGGCCTCGTTCCTGCCTCGGCCATGCCAGCTCCAGGAGGGATGCTGTGCGGCTGGGGGCTGATGTGCTGATAAAGCTGAAACTGCTGAGGTCTCGCCACAGCTGTGGGAGGACGCCTGAGGGAGCCGGCAACCTGCACGGGGGTCCCTGCCTGCCCCGGCCTCTGCAGGGATCCATCTGGGCACCAAGAACCATATGAAAAGAAGTTAAGTCAGCAGGAATCCAGAATGGCACAGACAAAGCAAAGAGGCAGACGCGAGCAGTGGTCACAACCCCGCACTAAGAGCCCCACTCACAGAGATGCTGTGGGCTCGTAGCTCCCGGGGACTGCCAGGCACCTGCCCCCATGTGCCGGGACTGGGGTGCAGCAATGCTGTCTGCCTCCATAGCCTCTCCTTGGCAGGCAGCCGCGCCACTGGACACTGGCAAAGCCAACATACCAAAACCCTCAATCCTCCTGTATTTACATAATAACTCATGGCCACAGAAATTCTTCTATCTTGGATAGGACCGGTCTAGTTTCTGAGAGCTTGCCCTGCCTTCTCCTGGACCACAAATCCTCCTGGTGCAATCGCTGGAATGCACTAACCTCAAACATTGGGTTGCACAGCCTCAGCATGACAGGGCTGGGTTTTCCTGCCCAGCTCCTGAGCCGAGGGGACGTGGCAGCGCTGCTCCATGGGCTGTGTGGGGGGAAGCACTGCGATAAGCAGGTAGGACCAGACGTGGCCCCACTGGGAAGGGATGAAGGGGGAGGCAGTGTTGGGTGATGCAGGACATCTGCCACCAGCACATGCTGCTAGGGAGCAGAAGCCAGCCCCCTGAGCAGGAGCATTCCCTGGGGATCACCTCCTGTGACAGGGTCTCCACGGTTTCTTTGCTGAATGTCCAGCCCTGCCCTGGAGCCCTGCTGCCAGCCCTCATCATCCTGTGCCGTTTGTTCCTGTTTGGCTGCTCCATCCCATAGCTGCTTTCCTCTCTGCAGCACAGGAAGTCACGCACTTTATTTCTTCTGCAGTTACTTGCTGTTCACAAGATTGATTTTTTTTTTTTTTCTTTTAAACAGCCACCACAGGGAACCGAGCCCTTTACCGTAAAACAACTCTTAAGATAAATCCAATTGCGAGCCTAAAACCACTGACAGTGGCCCTTGCAAATGTGCCTGCCTCCAGTAGCAGCTCTGCCTGTGAGCATTGGACAATGTGCCATTTAGTTGCCCAAATACGCTTGGAAATGTATTCCAGAACAGCGTGGATGGGCTGAAGATAAACCTTGACAGCCTTGTTGGAAAGAATTTAACCAACTGAGCTCTGCACAAACCTTCGCAAAGAGTTTTACTTTGCCAAGTGTAAAACACTAGAATTACCAAAATAACCACAGCTGGGGAAAACCAGTGGTGTGGGAGCCTGGGGTCCCCGCCAGCCGTGTGGGAGGGGATCACCAAGGTTCCCTCTGCCAGTCCCCCATCCTTGGGAGGGGTGTTTCCTACAGCCCTGGGCATGTGCGAATGAGAAGCACATTTTTGATCTTTATGAAGGAGAAGAAAAATAGAGCTGATACAGAGGGAGTTTGCCTCTAGCTCCCTGCTGCATCAAGGCTTTTTACTTCACAATTTCACTGGGTAACTCCTGCTGCTTTTTTTTTTTTTTTTTTCTTGTGAAGTATCTTTTCTCACCTTCAGGCTATTCATGATTTTATGCATCTCATATATTTCCAAGTTGAAACTTTTTTCTCCTGAAATAGAAGTTGCTCTATTCTCTTGATCATCCTCCTGCATACTTTTCCTGATTTTACCATATTCTGAGTTACCAGAAATACGTGAAGTGTTCAGGATATGAGTTCACTGCAACTCCCCCAATGGCATGGCTGTTTTGCTCTCTTGTTGTGAGTTACTTTCTTAATAATTCCTAATAATACTCTAAATTAACCTTTTTTAAAATTGCTTCTGAGCATGGAGTTGGAGGTCTCAAAGAGCCATCTGTGACAATTCCAAAACCTCTCTCCAGAGCAAAAAAAAAAAAGCTAATTTAGGGGCCCAAGGCTGTGTGTATAATTAGGGATTATTTCTCCCCATATTTGTGTATTGATGTTTCAGTGGTTTAGTATCCTGTTGCTGGGTGTTGTGGATTTCAAAGGTTGGATTTGCTGATTTACATTTTCCAAGATCACTGCAGAAGCCTCTTGAAGGACTGATAATATTGTCTTGGTACAGTTCATGGTTACCTTGCTGGAGTTTGTATTTAATTTTCTTTGTTTGCCACACGAGGTTGCTTTTACATCTAATGGCCTCCCTTACTCTATTCTTTAAATGGTTTTGGTTAACCAGTGCATTTTGAGCCACATTCCCATGCCTTTTGAGGACATGGTCATCAGCCGCTCTGCAGAAGGGAGCCGTGCCACGTTCCAGCGTGGTGCTGGTTGGTGCAGGTGAGCCCTTTGTGGGGCACTGACCCACCCAGGCATTTCCCCCCGCCGCTGCCAGCCTGGAGGATTAATCCACAGAGGTCAGGGCATGCTTTGCTGTGCTCAACCTAGAAAATTCTGTTCTCCTTTGCATACAGCCCCTTGCTTGGTGGCAGGATAATGCTGCCTGGCCTTGGCATTGCAGCCTGGCTGTAACGAGACCCCTTGGAAAGACCTTTCTCAAGGGCCCGTTTCACAAGTGGGGTTCAGCTGTGGGTGACAGCGCTGTCACTCTGTGTCTGCAAACCCAGCATGTCAGCCACGATGCCTGCCCACCCCAGCTTGTGCTGTGGGGAGATGCTGAAAGTGCCCTGTGAACGGCTGGTCGCTGCTGGCATTGTGCTCAGCCTGATGCAGGAGCCTAGCCCTCGTGGGGACCACTTGGCAGAGCTGCCCTCTTGCCAACCTGCATTTGGTTTTGGGTTTTGTTGTGGTGTGTTGTTTTTTGGTTTTTGTGGGGGTTTTTTGTGTGTGTGTGGCTCTGGTGCTATAACTGCAGGCAGCCAGTATGATTTTTTTGGGGGGTGGGGGGTGCGGGGGGGATGTGACTGCCTTCTCTCTCCCAGAGACCCCCCCTGAGCACTTACTCTTCCTCGTGCTGCTGCGTCCGCGCCGCAGTGATGCTTGTCCTGAGGCTGCCGCGCTCCTGCTGGGTGAGGTGATGGGCACAGGCAGCAGCGCTGGTTTCAAAGGTCTGCTTTGTCTGGGGCTGTTTTCTGAGATGCTCCCTTGGGAGGAGAGTGAGGAGGTCGACAGCGTCCACGAGGCGTACAGGGAAGGCATTTTTGAGTCGGAGAGGTTAGATTTCCTGTTTAAAAAGGAAAAGAAAATAAGCTCAGACTAGACTTGGGGTTTTGTAAGGGAAGTAGCAGTTTGCCCAGCAGGGAGATCAATGGTTTTAATGTGCCTGTACTGCTCTGAAGTCAGGACTTTGGTGGGCAACACTATGGATACAGTTCAGGTTTCTGATTCCGTTATAATGAGGGCTTTCATCTTTCTGCACTGACATCAATTATTCCCAAGTAGGGTTAGATTTCATTACAGTAACGCTGTGGTATTTCAAAGGGGCCTGGCAGGCACCAGCCCTCCCTCTGCCCTTAGCCCCACATGCTGCCTCCTGCCCCTCTTGGTGTGGAGGCACGCTGCACAGCCCCTCTTGGCACAGGGGCGGGTGGGTCCTGGTGCACCGGGCAGGATTCGTGCTCTGGCCTGGCTCTTGCTTCCCTGCTGCTGTCTGGGCAGCTCTCTGGTGCACAGCAGCTACTTGGGGTTGTTCTCTGCTCCCCTGCCTTCCCTAGAGAGGTCACCTGCATGTTTTCATAGATTCATTTAGGTTGGAAAAGATCTTTGAGATCATCAAGTCCCTGAAGCCACTAAATTGCTAAAGCCCATCAGACTTCCCCACCACTGGCTGAATACCACTCCGGATTCCTGGAGAGAGTGGGCCATGATGTGAAGTGCTTTAGCAAACTCCTTAAAGGAAGGAAAAAACATTTCTCTGATTCTTTACCTTTCTTGGCGGGGTAGAGGAATGATTTATGGTTTAATAACTGAAGCAGTGATTCATCAAATAACTCAGGCATCAATTTATTATGAAGAAATTTCTGAAGGAGGACAGAATAGCAGCTCCAAAACCAGTGCTTATGGTTGGAGCACTTTATGAGGCTATTTAGGGTGACTGGGCTGTGCTCTCGATTATTGGTTTGCTCTGTTTATCGGTGAGGTGGGGCTGCAGTGTTATCAGCTATATGGTGAAGAAATGAGCTAGAGAGACGAAGAGTAATCACCAGCGCTCTTGGATGCGGGAGGGTGCAGGGGGGCAGTGCTGAGATTAAAGCAGCACTGAGACCTCCAGTCTGAACTGTGCAACTTGGCAGAATAAAATATAAGCAGGGAAAGAGAAGCAAGGAGGGGAGAAACCAAACGGTGTGGGAGTGTCGGGGAGCATAAGGGAAATTTTCGATGTGTCACTGGAAGGCTTTTAGGGGGGCAGAGGCTGAGGTGCCCCCTGCAAGCAGAGCTCACTGTGCCCATCTGTCCCCAACCCCACTCCTGCAGACGGGGCTGGACCATCGCAGTGTTTCCAGACATGGAAGCCCGGCTCCAAATAATGAAATCACAGTCCTGGGAGAGGTGTCCTGGCTTATCCCCACTTCCTATTTGTAGAAGCAAAGCTCCGCATTTCTAAGCTGTTCTTTGTTTCTCTGCTTAACCCAAGTGTCTCTCAGGGGAACTAAGGGCACAGGCAATTTTTTTTCCCTGTCCTACGCTGTATACTTGTAATTATTGCCTTTTCTAATGCATGCTTGTTTAGTTAGATCAATGGCGTCCAGTACTTAAAATGCCTGCTCTAAAGACAGTATTTTGACTCTAAAAGAGCTTGTAGCTTATGGTTTCCCTTCTGGCAGGGGAAAAAAAAAAAAAAAAAAAGACCAGTCATCCAAAAGGAATAAAAGAGAGTTCGAGCACAGACACGCTGCTCTTCGTCCTGGCTCCCAGACTAACTCATCAAAGTGTGCCGGTTGTGTCACCTATAGGTTCTGCCAAAGCTCCTGGACTGAATTAAACAGTCACGGGAGGAGCTGCTGATGTCTCTGTCAACATCCCAGGTTTAAAACAAGCAGGTGAAGGCTGACAATGTGCTGTTCGCTCCTCTGGACCTTGTGCCCCCTGTGAGGGGAACACTGCCATGACTGCTCCCTGCCGTGACACCTGTCTGTTGGAGGGAGCTGCAATTCCCGTGTGGTGCGTGCAGCCCAGTCGGTGCACAGAGAACTTGAGGGGGTGGGCGCTGCCAGGCATCATCCTGCCCGGGCGAGGAATCCCTGGCTTGTGTTAGTGCTGCAGGGATCCCTTGCCGTGATTTCTCTGCGGGAACAAGAAGACCCCAAATCCTACGTGTTACCCACTCCCCTCTCCGCATGCTTTTGTTTCATGTAAGAAAAAACAGACCTAAAGAGGGGAGCGACATAGTTGCTGGGGAAGATCCCCACTCTCCCGGTGACAAGGGACATGCCCCGCAGCCAGCCGTCATGGTCTTTCCCGAAGACGCGGACCCCTTCTCCCTTCTGCAGCTCCAGCTCGTCTGGTCCATGAGCCATGTAGGAATGGAGAGCCACGCACCTGGGGAGACAGTGGGGTGATGGGGAGCGGGGCAGGAGCTGCTCCGTGCAGGATGGCTGGAGCGCACCCTGAAGCTCCCATGTTTAACTGTGCTGGGAGCTGCTGCTGCTCCGCTGAGTGGTGGCTCTTTGCCCGAAGCCTCTTCAGCCAGCACTCACATCAAATGTTGGGGTGCTGCCGTTATTGTGGAAAGAACTTGCAGGGAAGAAACCGCCTGTAACTTCAGGCCAAAGGGGATATGAGTAAGAGAAGAACCAACAGGAATGGAGAACAGATCCTGTCGATGGTTTCTGTCCCAGAAGTGCCAGCCAAGCCAGCGACAGGCGTCAGGGAGGAGAAAGCTGCTGTTCTCCACCTCGCGATTAAGGGCTCGTGTGTACCTGTCCTAAGGCAAAGCAGCATGAAAGAGCACAGGCACGATGCTCTGTCCGAACGATAGCATCAGGAATACGTTCTGCCTTTGAAGTGTGTGGTGAGCCGGAGGCCTTGCATCTGCTTGCCTTGAGCATCATCTGGAGGTTGCAGAGGCGCAGGGAGGAGCGCTGCTCTGTGGCAAGGCGCGTGAACCCCATCTTCCTCCCTTTCCTCTTCTCTGCAGAGACTGACGCCCCTGCAGAGACTAACACTGAGATCGAGTCGCTGCCACTTGGGGGCCTTTGAGAATAGAGTGGACGACAGAGGAGGTACATGGCTCTGCTCTGGGCTAGCGAGGAAACCAGGCTAGAAACTGATTTGAGATCCCCTCTAGACCTCTCTGTAGTGATTCTGGGACTATGACTAGATGATGAAGCTTTGCTCTCCACTGTGAACCACGTGTGACCACGCAGCAAAACAGGAACAAAAGAAAACAGCATATTTTTTCAAAACATTTCTGTATTTGTTCTTTAAAGAACTTTGTTTCCAGTGTAACACATCTAATTGCATTGTTGTTTTTTTTTCCAAGGGGAATGTGATCTACTCCCACATATTAATGAGTTACAGACCAGTACAGCAATTATGAAATACTATTTAAGAAATAGTAACCACAGACCTAGTTGTCTAGATAGTCCTTGACTATCTCATAACTTTTTAAAAGGTTTATCTCTCCCTGTTGTTCAGAATGATCACGTGAAAGTTTGACTTGAAACGCCTGCATTTACATGAAGTGACTTCTGTTACTTGCCCAGAGCAGGCGAGGTTCATTGTAAGGGTGTTCTTATTCCGCAGTGGCTTATCACTTTATACAGGATTCATCTTGAAGGGCAGGACATGCAGATACTGGTCTGGTATTATAGGGTTGAAAAAGGAGCTATGCAAAATAGGCAGCTGATGGAACGCTTTAACACACTCCTCATTCTGCAAATTATTGTAGGGTCCAAGGAGTTTTCTAGTGTTTAGGATTAATTGTGTGTAATAGTCTTGGGTGACCTATGCTAATGCACACAAGTAGCAAACATTATGAGCGTAGTACAGATTTATAGGTATTGCTCACGTGTACTAGTGTTTCCACAGGTCTGGCTTGATACTGTGGAGGTGCTAATTACCGTGTCGACAGCTTGTTGCTGTTTTGTTGTCATTAGGTAGCTTACTACAGTGCCAGGCTGATGAATCTTATCTGGAGGAAACCAGATCATTACAATATATAATCTGCAAATTTTAACCCTGGGAAAGTACTAAAAGATTGGATCATTCAAAACACCAGTGACCTTCACTGTTTTAAAATAAATAACTACAGGCACTTAAGGAGTAATTAGTTTCTTTAAAAAAATGTAAAACATACTGTTGACAAGTAGGCAGAACTATGTATCTGTGGATATGAAGTAAGGTAGTTATGCGCAAGGACGGTTCACCTGCTGGGAATATAATAATTTAACAGTGATATTAAGTCGCTGTGACCCCCTGCTTAGACCAGCCAAGTACATTCCTACGAGGATCTGCTTTTGGATCCAAGCCCATGGGAGCTGCACTCTGCTCTGCCTTTACCTCCCGGCATGCAAGAACCTTTAGCTGGATAAGCCTAAGGTGAAGGTACAGAAAATTACACGCCCCTCCACCCCGCCCGCATGTATCTCAGTTACGTACATATAAGCTGATATGTGATGCTGCAGATGGGGAAGAGTGACAATGGCTGCAGAGTGCCCCAGTGATCCTGGCACAGGGTAGTAAGATGCACTGACCTAGAGGGAGAAAGAAACCAATATATTAACCTGAATGTAGACTTATTTTAGCCACTGGAAGAGCAACTAAAAACACTTCACAGGCTTCATCTACCCTTCAGAAAAAAAAACAAAAAACAGCAAAAAAACCCCATATCCACCACCAAAACCAAAACCCAAAGATGTTTTGGGAGAAAGATGAGTTTGGAGCATTTGGCAAACAAAAGAGCAGGCAGTAAGAGGAAGACCTTCCACTTCAACAGTGAGATGCTTTCCAGGGTATGGCCCAGTGGGACTGATGGTGCTTATCCCATGGGAACTTGTTGGGACAGGTAACCTGTGTGTGAGGAGGCTCTCACAGCAACGATGAAACAGGATAAGCTTAACTGAACAGCCGTGGATTCCAGGAGTTCAGCTTGAGCCCTAAACCTGTAACTGTTGCTCATCCTATCTGTACAAGATCCACTGGAGCAGGGGAGCACTCCTTTGCCTCTCTCCGTGTCCTCAGCATTTTCTTGCCCCTTTTTGCTTGGCTCTGAAGAAGGTGAGTACCTCTGATTCATTGTCTCTGCTGCCTGCTTCAGAATGGGAAAGGAGCATTTCAAGCCCAGACTTTGCTAACCAGGAGGAGACAGTCACGTCTGCCAGGTGAGGGCTGGTGTAATCATTGCTGTTCTACTTGTTATGTATTTAGCTCCATCTGGGAGTATTGGCATAGTCTAAACCCTAAATAATACAGTCCTTGCCCCAGTGATCTTTTAATAACTATTATTAAAGGTATTTACTACGTCTGTGGTGTCTCGAGGAGCTCCACAGACCCATGTGTGTGTACAGTGCAGACTGTGCCGGGTAAAGGCAGCAGCTGCGCGGGCAGAGGCACTTCACCTGGGTTTGCATTTAGTTTGTGGTGGCCCTTTCCCCACCATCATTTTTCATCTATGGAGAGGTACCAGCCACCATAATGCCCCTTCTGTCCTCTTCTGGGGGCCTTTCACGTTCAAGGGAGGAACCTCAGCCCCGTTTCTGCTGTCAAGGTAACTGTGTGCCTTGAGCACACCGTGCCTGACCTGCTGCTGCAGTGGGCGAGCGCCTGGCCCCGCCGCTGCCCACCAAAGGCAAGGAGATGCCTCCTTGGACCTCCCTGCTGTGCTGGTGAGGATGCGGGCAGTGTGCTTGGCCGTTCCCCTTCCCCTGTACCTCCATGTCTCACAGGTCAGGTGACATCCACCTGCTTAGGGGGTTTCTGAGGTGAGCATGCGCTGCTGGGCATCCTCTGCCCGGCGTCCTGCTGAGCATCTCGCTGTTACCCCAGAACCTGCCTGCAGGGTGCCCCTGTTCTTCTGAGTTTGGTTTCGGTTATTTGTCCTTTGTGCTTGCTGGGCTCTGGCGTGGTCCCACCATGGGCACTGTCCCCACCTCCCATAGCGCTGATCTCTGCAGGGTTTTCACCTCCATGAGGGGACTGCAAGGAGGTGGGGCTTTTGTTCAAAGGGTGAAGGCCATGCAGTGGAAAGAATATAAGAAATTTCTGCAAACACCAGCTTCTTGTGTAAGAGCAGTGCTGCTTGCGTGCCCTGCACATTGAGGAGTAAATAGGATGACCTCTCTGAGGCTGATAAACTCTCCACCTCCATCTCCAGTGTACTGTGCAGGCTTGAGGGAGCTTCCAGATGCCAAGAACAAGATGTGGAGATGTTTCACTTGGTTGCTGGTGTAAGGTGAATTAGTGTTTTGTAGCTGGCTGATTGAGCGGTAAAAAATCAGCACTAGAGCTATTAGATATGGGAAATGTTAATTCTTTTCCAAAACCATCTGAAGAACATGCAGATAAAACCTCCTAAGCCAACTATACAAAGTGCTTCCACCAAGAAAAGCTGCTGAAGTGCATGGTGGAGGTGTAGGTCTAAGTGCCTCCTCTGCTTTTACCCCTCTGCTGGGGCTGCAGCTCCTGCTGGAAGTTTGTGTGTTGGCATCTCTGGCCTTGGAGTGCCGGTGGGTTATCTGATCTATCCGATGGGGGAATTCCTGCCATGCCAGAGGAGGAAGGTGCTGGGCTAGATCCTGTTGGGAGCTGTGTGATGGCGTGCTTTAAAGGGAATATTTTCCTTGCTGGTTGCAAACTTCTGTAGCAGTCAGGGTAGAAGGTGTTTCAATGTAAACAGAGAACTTTCTAGGGAAGGTAGTAGACCCTTCCCTTTCATGTGAAAACCCAGCTATCTTTCAAATGGCAAAAGCAAAATAATTTAAGCTGAACTTTGGTGGACAGTCTAGCTGGCCTTGTTTCTGTGCCCAGCAGCGAGGCAGGGGTTTAGCTGGTACAAGGATGAAGACATCTGTGTCCTCCAGAGGTGGTCCCTGCCGGCAGGGACCCAGCCATGGTGGTAACCCCCGCAGTTCTTGCCTTGCTCGGGGGCTCTCCGGGGGCCATGCGAGCCTGAGGAGGTGGCGGGGTCTCTCTGGCCTGGCAAGTTTGCTGTTGCCGCTCCTCAGCTGGGAGGGCCGAGTCCGTTCAGGGGATGGTGGGGCAGCGCAGCCCCCCCGCAGCTCTGGGGCGCTGGCCTGGGGGCGTCCCTCTGCTGCCCTTCCCCAGCAGCGCTGGCTTCTGAAAACAGTGAGAACAAGCGGTGCTGCTGAGCCCGGCCCAGGAAGGTCCCAGTCACTGACCCCGCTGCTCTGTGCCCACCATGCATGCTGCTCCTCCTCCTCAGTTTCTTTTCTACTTCTGCTTTTCTGGCCAGCAGTAGAGCTGGAGGCGGTGAGGGAGGGTGCTCAGCAGCGTCCTGGCCTGTTTGCGTGGGCTGGGTCTGCGGGTTTGGAGGAAAGGATGGCAGCGTTCAAACTGGCATCCTGACAATGCTCTCTTCTGCTGATCTGTCCCTTCTAAAGCAAAGAATATGTCCTGGGGTGAACTGAGCAAGTAGTTCATCCCATTTGGAATGCAGCACTATGTGCACTGGAAGGCACTAGCCAAGCTGTGCCGCTGCAGCCAGTTCCCAGCAAGGCAGGGCAGCTGGAGCAGTGTCTCTGGGGAATCTCAGCCCAGTGGAAAGTCGCTGGGCTGGGATGTGGCTGGCAGTCATGCTCTCCAGCCAAGACCACAGGACCTTTAATGATGCAAGTTGTCGGGGCTTTAATCTCTTATTCATTTCAAATCTAATTTCTAGTGGTCATGTCTGTAACACGGTGCTGAAGCACTGGCTTAGCAAGGACCTAGGGGAAAAAAAACATGACTCACCAGCTCTGTTGCTCTCCAGTAAATGAAGTTAATTAAAAAAACCCAGCAACTATAGCTTCTGTCTCTGGACCCAGAGTGGCAGGTCAGCTTCAAACCATCTTTGTGTTCTTCATTTTCTAGTCCAGGTAGGGTCAGACTAGGCTCTCATATAATCAAAGGTGACTGGAAATTATAATTCCGTTTTAATAGTTTTCATAATCAAAACCTTCAGAATTTGGGGATTTGGAGTTTCTTTTTCCTGCATTGGAGCAAAATTACAACCTTTTGCTGGTTGTCCTGATGGAACTGTGCTGAAATGTCCACCTCTGGATGGAAAGCTTAATGTTTTTTCTCTCTCTGTTCCCCCTCTTCGTGGAAGCAGCAATCCTTTCAGAGCCTGCATCAAAGCTGGTTTTGAATTTTCAACAGAGAAGAAAAAAGGTTGAATGAAATATTTTCTAGCCACATAAAACTGATTTCAGTACTCACTTTTGCTGATCTCCTGTGAATACCTTGCAAGCCCTTGTAAGTACAAAGAGTTTTGTTTCCTGCTTCTCCTTAAATCCCTCTCTTACTCCATCTCCCCACCTAGCTTGTCACCAACATGATTTCTAGCTTGGCTCCTCTCTACAGTGCCCTGCTGACTCAGGCAATTCCCTGTCGAGAGTGTTCATGAGATGCCTTGTGGGGAGGAGGATTTTCCCCACTGCATCACGGGGCAGCCGGTGCTCTTGGTGCTGCTGAAAGTTGGATCCCGCCAGTTTCAGATCATTTATTGCATAGAAAAGCCAAATGTACTAGAAGGCAGATGCCGGGTTTATCAGCTCACTTGAACGAGCAGCAAAGGGTAGCAGCAGCTCTTAGCCAGATGTTCCCTGACCCACGTACCGGCCAGCCCAGCGGGATAAGCTCAGCTGGGACCGGGAAGAGCTTCCTGCAGCTGCTGGTGCTTTCTGCTGGACGCGGCAAGGGAGGGCGCAGCTCGGTAGTGCTTGCTCCCCTTGCCCCGGCAGTCAGGGCTTGCACAACAGGCACATGCACAGACACGGTGCACCACAAGCCCTGCAAACTGGTTCTGGCTCCCGCCTGAGCCTGGCTTGGCACCTGGAAGGGGAAGGAAGAGCAGGAGGAGGGCTGGCGGCAGGGCTGGCTGCTGCCGGTTCTTCCCTTTTATGGGCTGAAATGAGTCCGACCTGGGCCTTGGTGGTGGAAATGCCAGGCAGGCAGACGCGTTGTGGTTTGGAAAGCCATACAAGCACCTAGCACAGCCTCTTCAGCTTCGCTTCTTAAGCCGTGCTTTGTTGCGGTGTGTGCCCAAGGTGCAGCCCCTCCTGCTCCCTCTCCCCTCACCAAGCACCAGCATCGCTCGAGACGTGATGCCATGGGGGAATGTGTCACGCACAGGGTGCTTTGGGGGATGCTAATGATCTCTTCTGTCCCCCTCAGGCATGTGTAGTCTTATAGCATAGGGAAAATGTCACATAACTACATGCTACTGGAAAAATACCACTTTTTTTGACCCCTACCCCAAAGAAAGCAATGAATGCATCCATTCAAAATGTGTGGAATCTTTTTTTTCTAAATTACCTGATCCAAACGTATGTTCAGTATCTGTCTGGAAGCCTGTCCTGGAAGAGGCGATGGATTTAAATGCTCAGGTAGTTTCAGGGTTCCAT
The DNA here is from genome assembly GCF_023638135.1 of Falco biarmicus. Taxonomy (NCBI): domain Eukaryota; kingdom Metazoa; phylum Chordata; class Aves; order Falconiformes; family Falconidae; genus Falco; species Falco biarmicus. The sequence goes on from NC_079295.1 coordinate 65,352,196, forward strand.
GTTTTCCAGTTTGATGGCTGAGGTTGCTCTCCTGCCCTATCCTCAAGTGATGGCTGCTGCTAGACACCCCCTCCTGTGATCCTAACCCTCACTAGTGCTAAACCTGGTCGCAGCACAGCTCCTTTCCTTCCACCTGCTCTTGTGGGGCCTTAAATCCTTGTCTTGAACTGGGAATGAAACGGGGTCGTTGCCTGAAAGGACACAAGAGCCCCGAGTGCTCGGTGGAGGGTGCGCTCCTGGCGAGCGGGTGCCTGCCCGGCGCGGAGGCGGGCGCGGGGCTGCGCTGCTGCTGCTGGGGCAGCTCCTTTCGTGGGTGGAGAAAAGCTCCGGTGTTCGGGTGCGGAGCCCAGGGGCCTGGGATGCTCTCAGATTTCTCAGGGCTCCGCATGGAGCCCCAGATGGGGAGGCAGGCTTTCCCTGGCTCCCAGGGAGGGCGGATGCTGTGGTGCACATTCCTTCTGCCAGTGATTCATCCTCTAACCATGCGCAGCCTCCGTGGCTTCGCCTGCCATCTCGGGCAGGCTGCTGCCTTCCCACACCGTCCCTCTGCTCCGTGGAGGACGATGTCAGCGCTGGCGGCCAGGGGGGCACTTTCCACCCCCCCATCGCCCGGCCTTTCTGGTATACCTCACCCTTGCCTGCCAGCTGAGGTTATCCAATGTTGGGCTTGGTTCTCCTGGGATAATTCCCACTTAACTGGTTAAATCCTTGCCTACTTCATTCTCGCAAATTGTTCAGTCTTGCACAGCGGGTGTCGGGAGCTCCTCGCAGGGGCTGTGCTGTTTGGGGCTGGCTCCTGGGGGTTCAAGAGCGGCCACCGCTGCTCCCGCCGCAGCACAGCCGTGTGTGAGTGCAGGCGCGGCACCGGGTCAGCCCTGGGCAGGGTTTCAGCCCAGAGTCAGAAAGGCTGAGCGGTGCTGTAGACTCAGCTCCATCTGCTGCACCATATTTGTGACCACCCACAAAGATCCAGGCTACTCAACTTCTGCAGGCTTAGCGGGGAGCACGAAAATGCACGGAAGCAATTAAGGGTGTGATTCAACCCACTCTTTACTATATTGCTAATAACAGAAGACCCCAGCTTGGAACTTGTACTCCAGGGCTGGCAGTAGGCACGGAACTGCTCCTTGCTTCCAAACTTTTATCTGGAGTAGTTTAAACCCAAGAAACATTGATCTTTTCCTTTCAAGTAATGTTGTGTATATAAAACCAATTGCCATGGAACAACCATACTTTTGGAGATGCACTGCAGTTTTTCCAAAGTCTTAGCACTTGCTGTCAAAGCTGAACTTCCACCAGAAGCTGCTGAGTGGGGCAGACCAGCCCTCGGGATCGGCATCAGCTCTTGTCTCTCCTATTATTCCTCAATGCTGCAACTTTGTTCTGATCATGTGAGCTGCCTTATCAACACGTTCACCCCCACAGCTTTTGCATCTGATTAATATTAGGAGGAAGGATGAGTGACCTCACTGGGATATGGCCAGCATGGTCCAGCCTGTCAGCGTGTATCTGGGCTTGCAGAGGAGTCACAACTTTGCAGGTCAGTCATTGCAACGCAAACCCGGAGATGGAAAAAGGAAAAGCTGCAACCTGTGTGGCCCTGTGAACAAGAGGGATCCTCCTGCAGCCCTCTGGGAGATAACCCGTTGTTTAGAAGAAAGGAAACACCAACCCTTCCAGGGCACAGCGTTAACATGTTCCCTCTATTGCTTCTGCTATTGACAATAGTTCACACTGAGATGTTTCTGGTAAAATTATATTGGGTTCGCGAGACATGATACCATTTCAATTGAATTACAGTTCTATTGTAAGGCTTCATTTCCTCTCACATAAAACAGGATCTAACATCCAAGGCTTTTTGCAGGCTATTGCTAAGTACAAAATGCCTACTGGGTTTTATTGCAGACACTGAACTACCAGGGGCTGGCTTATTGCTTTATAAAACGTTAGAGCAACCTTGAATATGAAAGATGTCATATAAATCTAAACAAAACCTTTTTTTCTCCCATTTCAGATGATCTGTGAAGATTCTGTATTGAGATCTTTAGTCAGAGTGTGAAGAAGGAATAAGAATCTTTTGCCTCCTAAAGTAAGGAGCAGATATACTCCAAAAGGTCAGTCTATGTTTATTATCTCGGCCACAGGTTCATCTTCTCTCAGCACAGTCCTGGGTTCAGAGCAGGCTGGCAGGGACCCATGGGGTGCCCCCTGCCCCAGCAGGAGCTGCCCTGGCAGGAGCCGGTGCCCGGGAGGAGGTGGGCAGGTGCAGGCAGAGGCTGCCGTGGGCTGTGGCAGAGACCCCGACTGCTTTTCAGAAGGGCTGACAGCCCTGGTTAGAAGAAGCAGGAGGCTTCTTCATTATGTCTGTAGATGTTGTAACACTGCTGAGGTGACATTGTGTGAGGAAGCCTGTTCTGTAGGCAGTTTGCCTTTGGAGACAACTTTGTGTTTTAGGGTACAGTAATGGAGCTCTGTGCCTCCGCAACGCCTTCGTGTGCCCCAGCGGGCAGAGTAAAGGTGGTGGTTATAGATACCCAAATGTGAGCGCCAGGGCTGAGATTTCAGGCAGCGATTAAACTTGATAAATTTTTTCAATTAAGCCCAATGCTTACCGTTAAGGATGAGCATTGGGGATGCCGGGGACTCTTTATATGCTTGAGACTTTACCAGAAAAATTGAAATACCAATTATTAACAAGAGCAGGTTTCTCCTTTCCTTTTAAGCATAGGGGTTAGATGAAAAAGCTGTGCAAGCAATCCCTGGCAGTACAGATCCGCTCAGCGCAGGGCAGCCTCCTCACCGATCTTACTGGGCATTTATTTGCTCATAACTCAGGGCCTGATTCTGCAGGTCCTGCCATGCCAGTGCAACTTAATTCTGTGAGGAGCTCAGAAAGGCTCATCATCAAAGCAACACAGGTGAACATGGGCAATGGCTGGTTTTAGCTTTAATTTTGCAAATGCTGAGAACTGCAGAACTATCTGGTTTTGATCTACATCTTGATGTGACAAAACAGATGTTTGCTTGCAGTGTGAATCCAAGCACACACACACGTGCATGTCTGAATGGACTGAGGCTCCATTAGCTCCCTTGGGAAGTCACGTTCCTTACTTCCTAAAATGAAAAATATTTTATTTTGCAAATTAAGCTCTCTGTTTTCTCCCCCTCTGCACATGGAGCTCACCGCAGTAGGGCAGAAATCAGAATGGGAATGTGCTTTACCAATGTGCTTTGATAACGGATTTTCTCTTTTGATTAATTCCCTTGGGCCCCTGAACTCTGAAGACAGACCTTTCAGATTCAAAAAGAGTGGAAAAAAATCCCAGGCAGCCTGATGTGGGTGACATCTCTTACTGATGCTATCAGCACAGGTGCTTTGCCTTTGCATGTGTATGCTTTTTGCATTGCCACCTGCACATGGAGTATCCCTACCCAGGACCTGCATTTTGGACTCATACTGTTCCCACAGCATCCATGCTGCCACTTCCTTACCTGGAGAGGGCTGCTGCAGGGAAACTGTGCTTTCTCGCTGCTCTGGGTGGCCACGGTGGGGTTGCTGGAGCTGATGAGCACGGGGGAGCTGATCTCCAGCGCCTGCCGCTCAGCAGGCGCGTGGACTATCCGGTTGAGGGTGTTCAGGGCAGTGGTGATGGAGAACTGCCGCAGGCTCTTGCACCTGGAGTCGGGCACCTTGGGGAAAGCTGGTGAATCCGCGCCCTTTGCTTTGGGAGATGCCGTTCGGAGGGATGTGCACTTAAACTGAGGGGACCAGTGGCTTTTGCTGGTCTGCAGGAGTTGCCTTGCAGTGGTGTTTGGCTGGAAGAGACAAAGGGAGATGTGATGGCATGCTTCAGAAGTTACGCCTGGCACAGCCCAGCACCTGCTCAGTTGTTCCTTTTTCCTCTCTTTTCCTACCTGGCAGCAGAGCTGCCAGCAGATTTCAGATGATGTTACAGGTGATCTTTAAAAACCCGTGGCTCAGTCGTTTCCCTGGTATGTTTTCAGTAACAAATCCCGAATGCAAAATTACTGATGCAAAGCTGACAGCAAAATTGAAACTGGTTTGAAAAATGTGTTGCTTAGACAACATGTTACTGAAGCTGAGCGTTCCCCCCCTGCCCAGTACTTTACAGGAAGCTTTTTTCCTGTCAAACCCTTTGGCTTGCAGAGGTATAAGGAGAGCTGGCTGACTCTCTAGCAGCATTATAAAAAATTAACTCTAAATTAGAAGGGACATTTGGGCACATCTTTCTTTTCTACTTTGTGCTGGCATGCTTAGGTGTGACTGGCAGCAGGGTGTCAGTGCCCTGCAGCTGACTCGAAGTCAAGAGCTTGGAGAAGCCCTCACTGATGGTGACTTTCCCAGCAGAAGTAAAGCCACCCAGTTACGTCTCTGTAGGTCTAAACGTTCATGGCTTGGTCCTGCTTCCATTGAAAGCCTGGCTCATTAACCACTGGGTTTAATGAGGGAAGAGTCAGGCCCTGAGTCTGCATACAGGCAACGTTCAAACAGTATTTCTTGGGAACTGCTGATCATACAGTATTAATAGCAAAGGGCATGTGGTGACAGTGTTTTTTACCACGATGACTGCCAGAGGAATTAATCATGATTTACTGCTGACATTAACGAATTGCAAAACTTTGAGATTCTCACCCACTCATATGAGGCAATGTGCCCGACTCCTGGGATGGACAAGGCTGACTCTAACGCAGGAGAGGTACAGGTGTCTGTCAAGCATTATGATTTTAAAGCAGGGATTGTTTTCACATTTCCCTCCTCCTCACTCCTTAAAGCAAGGTTTAAAAACCATATTGTGTGCATCTGTACATATATAAGATAGCAATATTGTCATTTTTGTATGTAATTAAACTTTAGCCTAAACTGGAAACATTTTCCTGCCTTCTCTAAACACCAGGAGACACGATAAAATGGAGCATAAACCTAAGTGTCAAAGCCAAGAAAAGCCTGGCATCTCCCAAAACAGACCTACCTTTGCCTTCTCCATAATTAATTTCTAATTCCTTCGTGGCTTTATGTGGCCCTAACTAACTTATTTCTGTTAACTCCAGACTTAAGTAATTACTGAAACGAAAATGATTTCATTAAATGAAAAGACATTTTACAAAATGTATGAGAGCTTCAAATAAGATGTTTTACTAGTATCCTTTTATAAAATAGCCACAAAGAAGTGCTTGCTGTAATTATGGTGATTACAAGTATTAATTTTATTTCTAGGAATTCTTGTTGGTGCCACTTACACCCTGCATCTCAAGCTAAACGGCAGGAATACAATTAATGTCTAGACCAGTGCTAACGAAGTTCTGTCAGGGAGCGGGTGGCTTAAAGGTCTGCAGAACTGGAGTGCTGGGGATGCGACCCGTGATGTGCTGGTGGTGGCTGGGAGCCACTGTGCCCAGCCAACACCCCTGCAGCCCCCATGCAGCCCCGGGAAGCAGCTGGGGGGGGGCTCACAGGGCAGATCCACGCAGAGCAGAGCTACACAGGAGCTGGCTACAACAGAACCTGCTAAAAATGCAGTTTTGATGTTTTGCCTGAATTTTCCATTTTTGTCCCTGATTTTTTTGTCACTGTGGAGGCTTTGCGGCGGTGAGGGACAGCTGTTGGCTGGCTACCCGCAGGGCTGGGGCAGGGGGCCCTGCCAGGCTGGAGCGGGGCTCTGCCCATGGGTGCTGGCACCAGCCACTGCCCGGCATGGCATTGGGTGGGCACAGTGGCGGTGGGGCTGTACCCCCAAAATGGGGAAGGGCCAGCCCTGCTTTGTCACCTAACGTGCCCTCTGTTCCCATCAGCCCTGCGAGGGTGGTGATGCTGTCACCCTGGAGGGCAGGAACATGGTGTCACCCGCCCTCCCTTGCGGCAGAGGTGGGTGCCAGGGTGGGAGAGGGCTCACCCTGCCATTTCGCAGAGCGGCCTCATCGAACACCCACCGTGGCGCGGTCCTGTCGGGTCCTGTTCAGCACAGATTTTGGTGTCTGTGTGTTCTGAAATGCCACCTTGTCTGGCCTAACTCAGCACAAAGCTCAAACTTGCTTTTAATTTAAAGGCAGGAGCGTGGCTGAACCGGGACTGTGGACACGAGTCTGAGGGTGAGGGCATGAGAAGCCTTTGACTTGCTGGGTGGTTTCCATGGCGTGGAAATGCCTCTGTAATTGCCACGCACACAACTAATAATACAAGTAGCACTGTAGCTAGGAAGCAAGAGAAAAACCCCTATGTAAGTGCAGAGGCAGTTGGTGTCATACTGCTGAGAACTTCCCATCTCTATTTCAGCAGCCGAGATCACCTGACATTTGCTGGAGTAAGGTATTTGAAATAATGCAGAGGAAAAAAAGCTAGTTTGTATTGACTGATAGGTACATCTCTTTGGAAAGATTTACACTCCTGAGCAGCCCAGCAGAAGTAAATTTTGTTAACTTTGAAGATGTTTTCATTTCATCTTGTTAAGGATATCTGCCTTGGGGGGGGGGGGGGAATAAAGAGAATTTACAGAAAAAAATTCATGTTTTTCTCCCTTCTAAACTAACATGCCGAGTGCTGCCACTGCCTCGAGGTTACTGCAGAAGGGAGTTGCTGAAGTGACTCCTTCAGCCTTTGTAATTTCGTACGGTAACAACCGACCACTGTCACAAAGCAGGGGGACAGGAAGATGCTCTTGCCATTTTGCAGAAGCGTCTGTTTGTTTAGATGTGCGCTAACTCCCCACGTGTGAACTTTGCTGTGGGAGTGGAGATGAGCACAGCCTCCTGATGCAAATAAACAGAATGAGTAAGCTGTGAAACAAAGGCAAATTGAGTGAAAGAGAAAAAACAAGTGAACGCAGACAGCAGAAAACCAAGGCAGGTGCCTCCTGCTAATAAGTGAATCCAAATGACAAAGGGAGGATTGCTGGCTGCCTGGCATCTCTGCATCTGCACTAGCAAGTTGAGCACCCACATTTTATAGAGCTGCTGGTGATGTAATGCTGCTGCTCTGAATGGACTTCTCTCTGTCAGTTCCTCCCCTTGATCATAAGCCACAACTGGCTCTCAGCTGTTTGATTTCTCTTGCCCCCTGCTAGCCACTCCACATCCAGCATGGACTCCCTGGGGAACCTGGCCTGGGCCACAGCCTCTCTCTCCTGCCTCTTCCCACCCATTAGAGCAGCTGTGCTGCTGGCTGGACGGAGAAAGAGATGACTTCTCTGCGAGGACACTGATGCCTCTGGACAGCACTTGCTGTTCTGCTCTGCCGTGCCTCACCTCGTTCTGACACTACAGGGGCAGCTGACTTTGCTGGGAGGTGCAGTTACTCAGAAGAGTGTGTCCTCTAACAGAGTAGAGGCAAGCTCTGTAGCCTTTGGGGAATAAAGGGAAATATAGTAAAAATTCAGCTCTGCAAATCCATGCCTCCAGTAGGCTGGGTATGTTCAAGCTGCATAAATGATGTATCCCCAGACCTGGAAGCAATTTTCTTTACTATGTCAGTAGGTGTCTTCTAGAGATCCTGGAGTGTTTTGGTCAAGAGAGAGCAGACTGCCACCGTTGGCCACTCCTCATCAGCAACAGCAGCATGATTAGAAGCTGAGCTGAGGGACTGCAATCGCTGCTCGTAGCAGGCACTAGCATCCCTCTCTGGATGCCCCCATCCTGCACGTACCCCCATGAGGCAGTCCTAGGAGGTTTAACTGCTGGTGGCAGTGTCTGAGCGGGCTTGGGAACCTCACTGATTTCCAAAGGGGAGCTCCTATGGAGTTGGGGAGTAGCAGAACAGCACACAGCCTAAAGAAGAAAAGCGCCCAGCCCAGCTGCTGTGGGGTGCTGTTACCTTATGAAACGTCAGGCAGTCCTTGTTTTCAGTCTTATCCCTGCTCCTCAGGTCAAAGCTGTAGAGTGCTCTGCCAAGGGGTGCTGGCAGGGGCAGGTGCTTGATGACTTGCACGGAGCTGGCTGGGAAAACGCCGCTGATCCCGTTGACCTCCCCCAGATACCAGTTCTCGTCCAGCTGACGGAGCAGCATGATGATGTCCCCCTTGTTGAACCTTAGCTCCCCGGGGTTGTGCCCTCGGTAGGTGTACAGGGCCTTGGCTCTTGGGACCTGTGGGATGAGAAACAGCCCTTGCAGTTCATCTGTGACAGCAATACTCACCATAGACAGAATTCCCCAAAAGCTTTCCCCAAAAATAATTACTGGGAAAATTTTAGAGGTCTAAGGCTTAAGCATGCATTTGCTGGGATTAACTACCCACATCCTTTCTTGATTTGTTTTTCTAATGAAGACAAGCTCCAAAATACTTATGCTAAATTTCTATCAAGATGAAAAGCAGGCTGAACTTGTTTAAGAATATTAAGAAACAATTAATGCCTTAAACTAGTCTTCCCATGGGATCTTATTGCCTGCTATATGGCCTCCTCTAATACAATGTCTATTTTAATGAACCCAAGTATTTCTATTTCAGAATGACCGGAGGTCTCGGCCATCGTCCAGCTTCCCTGGCGGCTGTCACCTGCGGTGGCCAACTGTGCATGTCTGCAAGAACATAGCAAGAGCAAGGTGAGTGCAGGTTACTGCTCTCCTGTGGTTATCGCCCTGCTGTAACACTGTGATTTTATTTCTGGGTTACAGGAAGACAGGCTTCTTAATATTGCTGTTTCAGTATAATATGAGAAAGAAGAGATATACCAAACCCAGAAGAGATGAGGGAACTTTACCGTCTTGACTCTCATAAAAATGAAACTACAGAGTTCACTTAAAATAACTGCTTTACTGACACTTATCTATACTCAAAACCTCAATTTAATACACAGTGCAACAGATCATTTAGACAGCTGAATAAATCCACAGCTGTCCCTAGCCCGGTGCTGTGAACCCACGCGGTACAACTCCAGGGCAGCCTGAGGGGTGTTTTTCCTGGGAGAAGTGCAGATACGCCACCCTTTTCTGTGCTCTGTGTAGCTGTTCTAGGTATGTGTTTGGGGGGTCCTGTGCACTGGAAATCAGCAACACTGAAAGGCTCAATCTTTACCTACTTGTGCTAAAGACAAGGCGGAGATACCTTTAGCATGTTTGTTGGATTAGAGTACTGCATCCCACACAAGTGCATCCTAGAACAAATACGCAACTTGAGTGTATTGCCATTTGCAACATCACAGTTGTGTATGAAATGCAAAACACCGAGTGTTAAGCTCTGTCCCGCTGGCCCATTGGCTGGAACCGAATGCTGCTCCTTTAAATGCTGGTCGGCCCTGAAGCGGTCAGGCAGCTCAACCAGGTGATCACTGCGGATCCCTTCCAACTGGAATCCTGTCCCGTCCCGTCCTGTTCCGTGTGTTTGAACGCTGTGAGGTGTGCCGTGCTCACAGGACAGGCTGCCAGTGGACCCATTGTCCTGTCATCTCTGCAGACAAGTTAGAAATAAAAGTTGGAAGAACAAATATCCTCATGTGTGTTTGTGGAGCCTCGATGGCTTAATGATGCCATTCTAGCACGGGCCCCTGTCAGTACGCAGCGTTTCTGTGCTGTACTGGGGGAGTGGGCCATCCAGCCTCACATCCAACTGGAAGCAGCAATCAAGATGATGCGCTCGGCTCTGCTGCACAGTGCGCCACTGGGAGAGTTTCCTTCTTTGCTGGAGGCAAACAGTGACTGTTTTTGGCATGAAGACAGACAGCTGTAACTAAACTATTATCTGAACTGTTAATGCTGCAGATATTGCTGTTTCCTTGAACTGTACCAGATTCTCAGCTTCACTAATATCTTGCGTTGTGGTTCATTTTCTTTGATTAATTTTGAATAACTGTTCCTCTGATTCTCATTGCAGGACCTTCACTGCAATTGGTAGGAATCTGGAAATAAGGAACAGATCCATTTTCTGGTTTCTGCCTGCTTTCCAAGACATGGCAGTAGCTGCTTCAAAGGATTCCTTGGACCAAGAGGGGAATCCTTGAATTTGGAATGGGAAAGTAGTTTTAAGGGTCCTGGCTGCCCCTCCTGTGCTGGTCGATGAGATAAAAACCCCATCAAGTGTCTCCTGGGCACCTGCAATGGAGGCAGCCACGGCTCTGCACCTCTGCAGCGTGGGAATCTGTGCTCTGCCTCGGGGGTGCCTGCCCTCACCACAGCGGTGCCTCTGCACACAATGCACCCCTAAAGTTTAAGTGAAAATAAACCACATGCTGAGCTCTGTTTCTGGCCTCTATTTAGCTGCATGAGGTACATGCTGAGAAACTGGGAAGCTGTGATTGTCCACAGCTCCAGAACCTCCATCAGTTTTAAGCAGAGGTGCCGGTGCCCAGGTCAGCCAGGGACAAGAGGCTTTTCTGCTGCTTCTGTGCCAGTCTGCAGATTTACATTGTCCTTCCCCACTTTTTAGTATTTGTAATGTCACGTGTGGGAACTGCAGGAAGAACCTTTGCGGATGGCAGAGGAGCTCCATCGGTGGCCAAGTGCTTCAAACCCAGCTCTCTCCAGCTCTGGTCTGCTGGCTGAGATGTGTGGGCACCACGGGGAGCTGGTCCTGTCCCATGAGAGCTGTGCTGCACCAGGTGTGAAGGGGATAAAGGGGAGCGTGCTGGGGGGGGTGATGGGACCCAGGGCTGCTGGCTCTGCAGCTCCTGTGGGTGGATTTTTGTCTGTCAGCTGCCAAGTGCTGCGGCCTTTGAGCAGGACCCTGCACTGCTGTTTTTCCAAGCCATAGTCACCAAACCCCTGCCGACCTCGTGGGAGATGGCACATTTGTACCAGTGACCCAGTCAGGCTTTTCCAGCCTTCTTCTGTGGAAGGACATAAACCCATTTCGCCAGGTCTGCCTGTGTCAGTGCCCCGGGCTTGGGCAGGATTTCTGCAGGGCTCACGCCCCCATCAGCCACGTTTGGGAGGTCAGGAAGGTGGAAGACAGAAACTTGATAGGAGTTTCCTGAAGTGTGGAAAAGATCAAATTTTTCATGGAAATGATCTAGGTTTTGGGAAGATAACATCTTCCAGCACTCTCAAATACTGATGCTTGATAGGAAAAAGGAACCAAGAAGAGAAAAATGTCATGTACCGTGTTTACTTCAAAGCACTTGAAACAGGAAGCAATTAGTTTAATGTTTAGTTCTAATTAACACATTTTGTCTGGTAATTTGTGCTAGTAGTAAAGACGTGCACTCGGCTTAGTGACACTGAAAAGTACATTGCTGGAAAAAAAAGAAAATGATGAAAGTGAGACTGTGGCTAGCGCTGCTCTCCATCAGCCCCCCGAGCACGTATGGGACGTGGGGACCGTGTGCCAGGATGGGAACGCTCCTTGCAGACTTGGGCCTGGCGGCCGCGCTTCCACACACACAGAAACAGGCTGTGGGAATACAGCATCACGGGAGGGCCGTTCTCCTTCGGAAAGACTGAGCTGACAGACTCTCTGGTGTGAACCAAGGACAAGGAACACAGAAAGAGACTCTTGATTGCCTCAGGAGCAGCCAGAAAACAAACAGGACTCATGCAAACTGTGAAGCCAGGGCTTGTGAAGGAGGAGCGCAAACGGACGGGGATGATGAGAGTATGGTTGCACAGCAAAATAAAGCAAAACATAAAAGGCATCAGGAACGAGTTATGGAAATGTATTAAAAGTAAGAGAAACTCTGAAATGAAAAGCATGCCTGTTACTAACTGGGAAAAGTGAACAAGCAGTAGGGTGCTGAATCTGGAATATTCTTTCTTCAGCAAGAAAAAGGATGACACAGGCAGGCAGGCTGGAATAAATAACTGAAAACTAGGTAGGATAGGCGTGCTGGTGACATCAGGGCTGGCTGAAAGTTGCCTCTCCTGCTTGGATGGATGGGCTGTTTCTTCCTCTAACCATGGTCACAACCTTCCTTTCTTCACCTTTCATCCCACTTCCATGCTCTTCCAATCTCACAGCCATTCTGTTTTCAGGTTTCCATCTAAGCCTGGTTTTCTTTCCTGTCACCATTTCCTGGAGCTTGCAGACCACTGACATAATCTTACGCCTCGCTTTATAGAGCAGAGCGCTTGTATTCAGTCATTGAAATTTGTTGTAAAACTTTTGTGGATCTAAGTGATTAACAGTTAATGCCTACATGCTGCTTTAGCACCCAAAAAGTACTCAGAACGTTGGTCTTTTGGGGCTTGCTAGTAATTTCAAACACTTACAAGGTAATGCAGGTATATTCCTTCACAGATGTTTTGCTCAGGAACTATTGTGACGTTGGTGGCCCTTTGATCTGTACCACTTATTCCCTGCTAAAGCTCCCTGTACTCCAGGGAAGGGCTCTGCAGTTCCCCATATTTGGGGTGGGGAACCTCAGAATTGTTTCGAAGGGATGAATGGTGTTATGAAGAGATTTGGAGATTTATATTAGATATTAGAGGAAATCCTTCCCCATGAGGGCGGCGAGGCGCTGGCGCGGGCTGCCCAGAGCAGCTGTGGGTGCCCCATCCCTGGCAGTGCCCAAGGCCAGGCTGGACGGGGCTGGGGGCAGCCTGGGCTGGTGGCCGGTGTCCCTGCCCGTGGCAGGGGGTGGGACTGGGTGGTCTTTAACATCCCTTCCAACCCAAGCCGTTCAATGATTATTCCACAACTGGATGTGCATTTCTAGTTGTATAACAGGGAAAAACTGTAATCACACTGGACTGTTTCAGCACTTGATGACTGACATTTTCATAGTTACATATTCTTTGTAACTGCCAAAATATTTTTTTCTAATATTTTAATAGTCTGTTAACAGCAAAAATCAATGTAATTTAAACAAAGAGGAGAAGAATTTAAAGAAGCCATAGCAATACAAAGCATTTTGCTTTGGAACCAATTGAAATTAACTTGAAATGAAGGTTTTAATGATCTTCACTTCATAAAAAATAATAGTAAATAATTCAAGTAATTTTTAAGGCCCAAGTAATTTTTTTCACAAGTCTATCTTTGTTGCTTTTTTTTAAAAAAATGTTCTTTGTCTGTTCAGATACTGAGCCAAAAATATCCCATTGATTTCCCAACTTTACTTAGGACATAAACCAAGCTTTTATCTATCCACATGGAGCAACCAGTGTGGTTTTCGCTGTACTTTTCACTTTCCTGCTTTGCAGGCCTTTCACAAAGTAGTCAAGCTGAAGTTTTCAGAAGGGCATACATCAGGGTCACTGTTTTCTAATGTGTTCCTAAGATGTAGAAAAGACAAAGAAAAGCAGCTAAACCCCCTGCAGCAACTGCCCGGTGTGTGTGGGGGGGCAGCCAGCAGAAGCCCTCCGCGGGAGCTGAGCTCATTGCTTATCGCTCCTCCTGGGGCTGAAACAGGCCGCTGTAGGTGCATCTCAGACCTGATTTCTTTCTCAGGCTTTGGCTGGTTTCTGTCCACTCCTGGATGTATAAGATCCTCTACAAGGCATCTGTTTCGCTTTATTTAAAGTAGGTTAATTGCAATGACAGAAACTGGGGTGCCAATTAAAGCTGGTGATAAAGACAAGGTGTGCCTGGAGGTAGATCGCTCCGGGCTAAGGGCAGAGGGAGAGGCTTTCCCAGGAGAGGACATGGTCGTGGGCGTGGGGTGAAGAGGGAGCTGCTTTGTTGTGATGGGTTTTTCTCCCGTTAGCATGTCCAGTTGCTTTTTGTTAATCCGAGGCAGCATTTTATTTCAGCAGGGTGGTAGCTGCAGCAAAATGTTCAGCCAAACACTGTAAATATTAGCAGCTCCCTTGCTGCAGAGTTCAGCACCTGTTTTTAAATTCATTTGGGAAAACACTGTGAGAAGTTCCGTGAAAAACTCAGCTAAAGGCGGTTGAGAAGTTGTGTAGAATATTTGCTGCCCTGTAGCAGAGAGGCAGCAACTACAAAGAAACATCACCGGTGAACAGAACAGGCTCTTTTCCCGTGATGCCATGCCATACTGCAGCTCTAGTAGCAATGCTAAATTAAATAAATGAGAGGGAGAGAGGAGAGTTTTTCACGTACTCCTATGTGAAAGCCTCTAAAATCAGTGGGAAGCTGAGCAGAAGAAGGGAATGCCATAGTACATCAGATTGCCCACTGGTACTTTTCAGGCTGTCAGGCAGATGGAGACCAACAGGATGCTTTGCCCAGACCTTTGGGCCAAGGGCAGCCGATGGTCACGAACCCAAACCCCTGTGGGTTTTGGTGCTGAGGAAATGCTTTTTTTCCTGCCTGTGGTGCCTTTGATGGCTGCAGAGAGCCTTGCCTCTCCCTCTCTCTGTCTTCTAGGCAGTTGTAACATTTTTCAACGCTGCTACATTTTTTTTCAGATTCCCCCCCTCCCCTGTGTTCTTCTCTGTCATGCCCAAGTGAGACATGACCCTGCCCCCCGGAGGTATTTCAGTCTGTCAGAGCAGCTAGAGCCCCCTTGCCGTGGGGCTGCCTGCGGAGCTGCTGCGAGAGCCCAGGTGAGAAGATGCAGCAGGTGAACTCCGGGATGTGGAACCAGAGACGGCCTCTTGCATTGGTGTGCTATGTGGTGCGTAGTGTCTAGGTGAGGTACTTTTCTGTCCTTGGCCGTACTGCCAGCAGGGATGGCCATGGCAGATGCATCTCAAAGCGTTGTCCCCATTCTTAGTGGATTTAAGGCCATTAAGGGAGAAAATATTTTTTTTTTCCTATTTTTGGCATTTGACATCAGCTGCGCTAGGGCAGCCATCCAATGCATCTGAGTCTCCCTCCGTACAAAACAAAGAAGCAAATTAAAAATATGTACATGTGTGTGTGAGGAAGCAATTCAAAGCATCTCTTCATAGCTGGGAGAAATGCACACTATAATTATCTTAAATGAGCTAGTTATAACTTCCTTATTATTGGCAGTGGATTAATGTAAGACCACACACTCATAGCACTGGTATTTAAAAAAAAAAAAAAAAGAGAGAGAGAGAGAGAGAGAAAGAAATGTGTGAGGCTGGCTGGGGTGGTGGTCACCAGGGAGAGACATTCAAAATTGTCACCGTAGGAGGAAAGCAAAGCCAGGGAGTGCAGTGGAGAGATTTCTGATGGAGGCTGTGAATGCCTGTAAACCTTGTCCCAGGTGACTCCATTTAACCGCCCCCCGAGGAGCAGCATGGCCCCGTAGTGACACTGTCCCTGCACAAGCAGACCGCGCCGCTGCCTGTGATACCCCGGGCTGAGCATGAGCACAATGCCATAAACCTCCCTGCACCTGGGATTTGTTTACTCCTTCACCCACTTCCAAGCAAGGCTCACTGCAAATGGCTTCAGCGAGACACAGCTAACGATGCTGGGTGGGATCCCTCTGATTCCCAGATGCTCTGAGTTCACCAGCATCCATGACTGTGTAGATGGACATATGGGATGAGTGACGAATTAATCCTTGGAATAGCTTATGGCTGTTGATGTCCAGGGGTGCTTCCTTCTGATTTTCTGCATGCTGAAGGGAGAGCAGCAGGAGCTGTTTTGGCAGGAGCGTACCCCAGAGCGCTGCCTGCTGCGGGCACCCCTGCTCCTGCTCCGCTGCCCGGGAGCAGCACTGGAGCTGGGACCCCAGCCCTTGGCAGGCGCCCTGCTGGCTCCGGCAGGGGAGGCAGACACATGGGGCTGAGGAGGCTGCTGGTAGGTGGATCAGGAATGGCCTCAGACGGGTTTGGACCTGCACCCAGGTGGTTTCCCAGCTCTGATTTTCATAACTCCACACAGGGAATGCCCTGGAGTGGCTCTTCGCTGTGCCTCGTCCCTCGAAGGTAGACAGCCACCACAAGCATGTGGTCTCCTCCCCCACTGGCTGAATGTCTTTGCAGTAAATACCGAGGGCCTGATCCTGATCTGGGTTTCATGGGTGTTGCCCCACGTGCAGGGAAGCAGTCACCCCCTTGGACCCTGTGCGGGAGAAGCAGCCCAGGTGTGGGATGCCTGGGAGCCCCGGTCCCCTGAACTGGAGCAGCGGCGGCACTGCCGGGCTGTCCCACCCTGGAAGAAGCTGGTTGACCAGAAACTGACCCAGGACACTGCAGGTGAGCTGTGACAAGCCGGGCCAGCCCCACTGCATCACCTGGAAGGTCTGAGGGGATGGAGAAGATGCAGAGGGGAGATGCGCCCGTCCTTGGTGCACAGTCCACGGAGCCCACATGAGAGGCAGCTCAGCCCCGTGCTCTGCACGAGCTCTGCCTTCCCCTCCCACCCCCGGCACTGCGTTATTTGTGCAAAGAGCTAAACAGCTGTGCTGTGCAGAGGCAGCGATATTCCTGTAGATACATGATTTCTGTAACACGTAACAGCCTCCTTGAGAGGAACAGTTTATTTCTAGGATAGCGCCAGGAAGAAAAGAAATCCAGTCCTGGATGTCTTCCAGTTCGATTTTTCCCCCACTAGGTACTGTGGGTTCGGTTTGCAGGTGTTTTTTGATTACTTTTTATTTTGGAGCAGGACTGGTGTCAGTCGGAGGGGACTGGCACATGGGTGTGCTGCACGAGGTGGCATCAGGGGTGCCGGAACCAGGATTCACCAGGACTTGCTTTTTGGGGAAGCATGTTGAATTGGGTCCTGCAAGCCTCTGAACTCCATGGCACCAGCTCTACGCCTAGAAGCAGGAGTCCAAGTACAGCCTAACAGTTAAATTGTACTGAGGTGCTCGAAAGAACTTCCCACTCCAACACCAAAGGATGGAGAAGGCTCTTCCTACCAACCCTATAAGAACTGCGTGGTGTGAAGAGGTGGTATGTGGTAGGTGAGGGCACATTTCATTCCCAAGATCCACAAGCGAGTGCTAGAGGTGTACCGGCGCGGCTAAAGAAATGTTACGAGTATCTCTGCTCTCGACTGGGCCCAGAGTGACCCATCCAGCTCTGCACAGAGATGCTTGCATCTTCAATGCGGTGACCCCCACAGTGCAGGGACAGGCTGTTCCACAGCACACATGGAAACATCTAGAATACTCAATGCATGAAGGAAATGGAAAGCTTGTGTGCTGACCCCGCCATGCGGGCGGTGAGGGCAAGATGGCCAGTGGTCCCCATGCTCAGGCACGGTACATGTTACCAGAGGCTAGTGCTGTGCCAGGCACTGTACAAGCACAGCAGATTCCTGCCCTGGAGAGCCGGCAATTTAAGAGACTGTGCAGATGAAGGTTGGGGTGATGGTGGAGGTACTCTCCCTGCGTTACCTGCGGGGATAGTACCAGGGGAGTGTGAATGACTCACCTAGAGGCAGAGAGCAACTCCAGGACAGATCTGAGAGCACAGCCCAGGCCACGATCCTGATGAGCAGTGATTTACACACCATGAATGGAGAACTGGTTATTACCTACGTTCTGATGCCAAAGGACATGCTGGCTTTTCATAAAGAGATAATCAACAACAACTGCCATACATTTTGATTACTAACTTCTGCAAGCTGCCTTCAGCATCCTGCCACCGACTGCCCACATTTCAATGGGATGAATGAGCCCCACATAGTCTCCTTTGTGTACTCAGTTAGCACAGTTTCAGGGCTCTTTAGGATCCAGTTGGATGAAAAGAGCTGTCTGAATGTAAATTAATTGCCATTACAATTCTGTTTTTCTGCTTTTCAGCAGAGGCGATAACTTCAGCCTTGTCACAGAGAACAAAACCATCAGAAGTGAACTTGTCATTTCAATCTCTTCGTATAATTATATTCTGAGGATTCAGAGAGCTGGGTGGTTTCTGCATTATTTCTCCCCTCAGGAGGATTGCTCCCATCTTCCAAGCACAAGCTGACTGAGTGCACCAGGGAGAACAGAGTTAGTCCCCTCCCGCTCACGTTGGTGCTGGAGCTGACCGGATCTGCCCCGTTCCCTCTGGGGTTTGCCAGGACGTGAGGCCAGCGCTGGTCATGGCTAAAGCTGGTGGCCCTCCTGCACCGTGAGCCAACAGGCCGGCATGGGGGCAAGCTGGAGGTGTCGATTGTACAGAGTTAGCTGGGTGTGGAAAACAGCATCTTAAGTTACAGGTGTAAGTGGGTGTGATTTACAGACTGAGGAGATTAAAGCAGCTGAAGGAGTCTGCAGAAGCAGGTATTGGAGCCTGTTGCTGAGGGTGCTGGGGCTGGTTTCTGTGCTGCAAAGTCTGTGCATTGTGGGCGCTGGTGGCGGCGAGCGGGAGCCCTCCCACCGCCTGCCAACTGACCCCCTTTGGTGTGACACGGCACCAGGGCTGCTGCCACTTCTGAACTTTGCCTGTCCTAACTCTGGCTTTGCACTGCAGGAATGAAACGGAAAATGGGGAAGAAGACTGAAGAAAATACAGAGTAACTTCTGTCACGGAGAGGCCCAGTGGGTGCCCTGTTGGTGATGGCTGAGGTGCTGCTGCAGACGCCCAGCCTGAGAGGGTGCCTGGCTGCCTGCCGGTGCTGTCCCCATGGCTCTGCGGGAGGACAGTGCTGGGTCAGGCTTCCCTTTGCCCCAAAAGGGGTTCAAGTGGGCAGGAGGGGTGCCAGGGGCACAAGGCAGGAGCTGTTCAGTGGGAGGGGAGAGGGCAGTCTGGCTCAGGGCATGGCAGGGTGATGCTGGGGACCAGCGTTTGAGCTGCAGTGTCTGCACGAAACCTTTTTGCATCTCTTCCACTCATTGCTGCTATCAGATGTTTTTGTCTCTGCTGCAGTCAGCAATCTCGGGCAATGGTTGAGTTGTGTGTCATGGTTTTAAGCCGTGCAGAAAACAAACTGTGTCAGCCCTTGGCGTGCCCGGTCATGATGCTCTGCCTCAGCACCGCAGTTCTCAGAAGTGGCTGTTTACTGTGCAGGGAGGAAACCTGCATCCCGCTCCCTCCTGCTGCTGCTGAGCCCTGTCCCTGCCAACGCGTTGCCCTGCCTGCGTTGGGGACGGGTGCTGTGGCCACCGCTGCTCTCCCTGGCCTGGCAGCAGTGCTGCCCTGCTGGTGCCCTGTGCCTTCCGACTGCCCAACAGCCCAGGACTGGGTTTTCACAGTATTTCAAGGAAGTCCTTAATTAGTGATGGTACCTCTCTCCATTAGCCTGCCACCTCCACTTAGCAGCCATTTTGATGGTAAATTAACGGCTGTCATGAAGTGATGGCCGCTAGCTGGGCCTTGCCTCAGCTGTAGGCTGAGCCCAGGAAGGACACTGTCCACCTGGCCTTGGGCGTCCTCATCTTGCCCAGACATGGGGCTGGGTGAGGGAGCTGCTCTCCCCTTCCTTACTTCCATCTCCTCGGGAGACCGACTGACTCCGCAGCCCAGTTACACACGCTGCACGCCAGTGTGGTTTCCCAGCAGGTGAGGCTTGCTCTTTCCTCCCTGCAAAGCCAGTGAGAAATTCTGGGCCCATCAGTTGTTCATGGCCCAAAGAAAACCCCCTTAAAGGGGTTGGATGGCCAAAGGACGCGCCTGTCTCTTACAAACAAGATCGTAAACTTTGTCCCCTGTGCCGACATCAAAAAAACGGAGGTTCCCCAAATCAGGGTAAGCGCAAATCTCCACCTACAAGCTCCTAGGGAAAAGGTTTTCTTAAAAAAAAAAAAAGGTCATAGTTCTTTGTTCATTTGCCCAGTGCCTTGCTCGTGGGCTCCTGATGGTAAATGGAATTCCAATACCTGAAAATTAGTAGCAGCAGAACAAAGTCCAGTGTTCAGTGCCAGCACCGCAGTTTTCCTACAGTGAAGCAGTGCCACAGTGAAGGGGGAGCCAGGCAAGGTACAGACGGCAGCAATAAATGGGTTTTCTCCCTGCCAGGGTCCGGTCTTGCCTCTCTCAGGACATCTTTTATCTCCAGCCCCAGCGCATCGGCAGAGCTGCACATGAACGTGCCTCCTCCTCTCCCTTCCCTCCAGAGTGGAAAATTACAAACTGAGGCCAATGACCAACTTTGTGGACCCAGGGATGTCGTCCAGCCACCAACAGGGAAACTGCGAGAAGAGGAGGACTCTCAGAATTCCAGCCTCCTGCCTGACCACGATACTTAGCAGGTGAACACACATGCTGAGAAACCCTGCTGTTCTATTCCTGACTTGCCATCTGAGCCTGACTCATTGCCTTGGTAACAAATTAAAACACTTCCATGTGTTTGCAGCTCGGAACCTAATTTTGTAAAACCAGGGAAACTGGACCTCGTGGAGGTCCTTCGGCTTTCCCCCGCTCTGCGGTATCACCTGGGAGTGGCCCCGTGTCCCGCCTTGCTCATCCTTCGAAAGTATGGAGGGCTGTTTGCTGGTAAGTGAAATGGACCTGAATAGTCTTAAAACAATCACGCACCCACCCCAGCCCACTGCAGAGCCACCCTCACACCACCCTGTCCTGCCTGGAGTGCAACAGTGCCACCTCGCATTTACAGTGCAACTGGGTGTTTCATCCTTTGTCCCATCAAAACGGTGTTTTCTTTTTAAGCTTTCTGTAGGGAGCCTGTCATAGCCCTCATCCCCTGACCCTGAGGCTGTGGCTCTGCCCCACACTCCTCTCCGACAGAAATGAATGGCTCAGTCTCCTGGTGTAACACCAACTCGTTCTCGTGGCTGCAGCAGTGCTTGCAGCTACTGTGAAGCTTCCTGCTTCTGTGCTCCCAAATCTGTTGTTGCACGCACAGCTTTTGGGGCGTGTATTGTCAGGCAATCTATATCAAGGTGACTTCACTCTCACTTTGCAGTAGATAAAAGTGCTAAAACTACATGCAAAGGTGAAAAAAGGCATACGACAGTATCCTGCGCAAGGTGCAAGCCAGCACTGTGCAAACAGCTCCTTAAGCCACACTCGGCATTTTTTTAGAATGAGACAAACCCCGATGGGATGTGGCTGTGGAGGAGAATTGGGGCAAGCCCTTTCTCCCAGAAGGCTGTAAGGCCAGCAGGATTGTTTTAGCCAAATAAAGTGGCTCCACTTCCAGCTGAGGGACCCTGTGGCACAAGCAGCCAGAACCCACAGCACTGCTGGGCGAAAGGATGCTGCCCCTCTCCAGCAGAAAAGCAGCTGGTGACACCTGTTCAGTCAGAGCCAATGTGCCTGTGTAGAGTTTCTGGGTTTCTAACATCTGCGTAGTGCTTGTCCAGCCTGAGGTGATATGACATGCGTCATGAGGTCATTGCCGTGACTGCACAGGAACTACTGGGCTTTTGCACAGCGAGTGGGTCAGGAAACATATTTGCCTCTGGGTGCAGATGTGAAGGTTGCTTTGAGTAAGGTTTCAAAAAGATCCAGCAATTAAGTCCTGTCTGTCAAATTTGGAAAGGAGTTGGAGATGTTTGTGGAGGAGAAGAAAATATCAAGACACAGGCACTATATATAGACGTCCGTGTGAAGGTGGCGATGTTGGAGCGCAGTGTATTTTTATCCCAATAGAGGTGTTATCTGTCTATCTCCCATGAAATACTGGAGGGGGGTGTTACAGCACTGAGTTCATGCAAAGAGAAAACAGCCGAAGTCACAGTTAAATTTGTGTGGTCTGTGTTTTCCAAAGGCAAGATGTCATACTCGGGACTTTTCTCCTCTGGCTCACTGCCCTGTATTTGTTGCATGACAAAGTTCATCATCCAAGTAGCTGTCTAGTGGCCTGGATGGATTTTTGCCGTGTGCAGGGTATGGTTTAGGTTTGCTACTCATCAGAGAAGTACGGGAGTTTTGTGTATACCTCAGCACACACAATCTTTCTGTTCTCTCACCAGCAGCAAAGCCATGTTTAGCTTACATCAGGGTTGAGGCCAAATAAGAAGGATGCTTCAGCACAAGATGTAACCACATCTGGCACATGCCAGGGGCGGTTCCGAAGAGTTCAAAGGCTTCAGTGTAGATTAGTTACGCATTCACCTCCTAGCAAATCCTTTTATTCTTAAATTCCAGACAGTTTATTATGTGGAGATCCTGAAAATCCAAAGTCTTGTCCTCTGCATAGATGTTAAACGATCTTAAAACCTGGCCAGACATCCCGGGAGCTGCTGCTGGGCAGTGCCAGCGGTCCCAGCACTGCACTGCCTGAGCGGCTGCTCCCACGGTGGCTGCTCAGGGCCCATCGGATCCCTGCGAAGCACAGCCTGTGCATCAATAACGCACGTATGTGCCCACGTGCATGGACCCGGCATGTGCCCACCCCACATCAGCACATAGGAAGTGGATTCAAAAGGGATTTATATGCTAGAAAATAAAAAATAGTTTGGGATGGGCTGTAACTAGAATACTCCCTGCTTTTTAAAGGACTGGCTGTGTGAAATTCCTGACTGAAAAATGAGTATTGCAGTACTGCTAATTCAGAGCTCTTCTGGGGCCTGCTTGCACTTCCCTCTCGGAATGGAATGCGTTCTTGGCTTGCTTGGTGATGAGGGGATTTATTTTACTTTTTTGTCTTCATGGATGCTCATGAGGATGAAGAGCAAAAAGCTGGCAAGGAACATCTCTGCTGAGAAAAGAAACTTTGCTCAAAGTTGTGAATTTCTCAGCTCCATGGAGTAAAGGAAGTTTATTTATAGAATGGGTTCTTTGGTGAAAACAAAACACATCCTGTATCCTGCTTTTGATGGCATATCTGGCTGCAGTGCAGCATGGTGCTCGTTAATTTTATTTGCTTTGTAGCACCAAGTGGTGCATAGTTTTAGCAGTAATTAGCGGACTATGCAGATTGGGGCAGTCTTTCTTTGGAGAGTACACGACCTTCCACTGCAGTTGCAAATGGATACTGCATTTAAGCGTACCAAGGAAAGCAGTTGTGGTGGGATTAACTGTGGCGGAGCAGGATTGCACGATAGCTGTTCTCACTGTGATTCTTGACAAAAAGCATCTGTTCTGCCTTTGGAATTGTCTGGAGGCCTCTGCTCACCCAGATTACTTCAGATGAACACCCTTCATGGAACTCTAGCACTCCGCAGTGTAGGGAGACCTTATGACTGCCTTGTCACTTTGCAGCACACAGGCACTTCCAGATGAGGCCTTGCTGCTGCCAGGTGAAGCACTGCTGTCACCGGGGGCCGGTTCAGGGGAGGCTCCGCATGCGTGAACACCCCACTGGAGCACGTAAAGTAACACCTAGTCCTGTCTGCGTGTAGTTATAACCACCAAAACATGACTAATATGTTACATTCTTCACCTTGCAGCTGAGGATTCCGAAGTGTTTTATAATTCATTAACTAATTAAGTCTAAAAGCATTTCAGTGTAACGTGTTTTTATATCCCTTTGCTGGAGAGGCACAGGGAATCGGAGGGCTATCCCAGTGCCGTGTCCCCGCGCTGCAGGGAGCGGGGCCCCAGCCCCTTCACTGGTGCTCGCTAGCTCTGCTGATGCCCAGGAATTTGGTCTTAAAAGGGTTTTGGGAGCTGCAGACTGATGGATGTTGCCATTATGTAATATCAGCAACAAGTCCCTACCTGACCTGAGAACTAGTAAAAGAAATGTGAAACAGGTGAGAGAGAAGGAAAAAAGATGAGCGTATTTGTGCTTCTTTATCTACAGCTCGGGGAGGCGGGTTGGAAAACCTACAAACCTCATTTTCAGCTGAGATGCCGCCCGTAACGGCAGTGGCTGGAAGCTGTGGCTGTCCGATGGTGTGTCCCGTGCGCAAACGGCACCAGCAGCCCCTTGCCACTGCCCTGGGGAGCTGGTTTGCGGCGAGGGGCCTTGCTGGCCGTGGCTCTGCTGCTGGCAGGAGCCGGCTGACACCGATGGAGCAGGGCCAGCTGCGGCGGAGACTACCAAGCCCCACAGGTCACGGCAGCCCAAGGACCGTGCTTACCCTCGCCCTGCTCTGTTGTGAACTCCGGCCACCACCCACCTCATGGGTGCTGAAGATGGGAGATGGCTGCTGGGCTGCGCTGTTGCCCACCCACCCCTACACCCCAGCACCAACAGCACAGCATCGCTCCGTGCCTGCAGGGACTGAGCTATGTCTTGCCTTAAGCTAAGGCATAATTCACAGCTGCCGAGGTGCATGAGGGAGAAACGGATGGCCGCTTCCAGGCCACCCCAGGTTGCCCACCCGGCCCAGGCTCTGCCTCCGTGCGCGGGCAGCGTGCCTGCCTGCCTGCCAAGCTGTGGGCTGGGCAGGGCTCCCAGGAAAGGCACCCAGTTCCTGTGTCTCAGGGCCATGCTGCCCTGTTTCCCAGTGGGAAAACCTGAGAGGTGCCTGGTTTTGATGTGTGATCCATCCAAGACGCCTTAACACTGCCACAGAGGTTCCCTGGGATACGCACACCAGCTTGTGCCCACACGACCTAGGGGGTCAGCTCCGCCGCGATAGCCACACACGTGCACCCCTGTAGCGCAGGTGAGAAAACCTGTCCTATGTCTGCCTGGGAGTTTATAGCTCTGCAGTTGTGAAAAATGCTCTGAGAATTAACAGCCGTTTAAGCAAAGCTTTTGAATATTATGGAGAGGTTTGTGGAGACATTGTACAGAAGAATAGTTTGGGTGGGAGAAATGGAAATCCAGGAATATTATGCAGGAAAGGTGAATCCACAAGTCAGTCTCTGCCCCAAATTCAATCTGAGCCAAGCTCCTTTAACAGGTCTAATATCATGTCCTCGTTATTTAAGAACAGCTTTTGTACTGTTAAAGAAAATGACAGAAACATCTTAGAATTTTAAAATCAGCCTAGTTTACTAACATAAAGTTGGTAAGTTAGTTGAGTTTAGTATTTTTGATTAGTAAACCTCAGAGTATTTTGCCATGGACATAAGCATCATTAGGTGTTCTCCTTCCTTTCCAATGGTGGGGGAAACTGAGGTGCAGCAATGGGAAATACCTTTCTCTGCCTCTTAACAGTTACAGCTTTGCAATTACTGATTTAATTGCTATCATTCAAAAATTGTTACATTGCCTGAAAGTCAAAGCACCTGAAATGCCCCCCAAAAGTCAGAAACCACCTGAAAACTCCTAGGGAAAACAGCTGCTGTGAAGTTTTTGTAAGGAGAAGGGCAAGCTGATTTTGTCTCAACCTGAGCGTGCAATTACTGCTGTGATGAACTTTAAATAGTCAAATACACAAGGAAATAGCAGACAGATTTGCAAACAAAATGATCTCTCTTACTTCAAACATTTCTGCAATACTGCTAACAGGAAAGTTTCATAGCTTTTGGCACACAGATAGAAAGCTTTCTATGCTTACAGAGAGAGTAAAGAACGTGGACCCTCCTTACCCCTTCCATGTGGATCCTGGGATTGGTCAGCAGCCGGTGCTGATGAAGTTGCAACCCCCTGGGGACTCTCCTGATGGAGGCAGGGGAGGACAGGACCCCTGACCTCTGGATTGAGCCAAACCTGGTAACGTTTTGTCCACACCTGACTCCATCCAGGAGGCGAATGAGGAGCAGGTTGGAGGGCAGCTGCTCGATGCTGCAAAGGACAAGGGTCCTGCACTCGGGGCACCTGAGCTCCTTCTGGGTTTTCAGGATCCTCTGCAGACAGGGCTTGCAGAAAGTGTGCTGGCAAGGTAGCACCTTTGCTGTGGCATCGAGCTTTTCAAAGCACACAGGACACTCCAACAGGTCAAGGAGCGCTAAATCATCCATCTTCAGTGCAGAGCTCTGTCACAAGCAGAGCCATCCACATGCCCCATCCACTGGAGCAGGCTGATATGCCTTCCTGCGCCTGCAAGAACCACACCAAAATCCTGGGCTGAAACAGCTATCCTGCACAGAGGGAGAGGGAGGAGGGAAAAAAGAGCAGAACTTGACTGCTGGAGTATGTAATACATCCCACCTACATTGCAAAGCAGTGCCTCACCAGCCAATTTGCAAATGTATACTTTGCGCTCACATCCAAGTTTGAAGTGAGTCACTTGTGACTCAGTATGCGCGAGGGGACGACGTTTGGGCTGGCACCAGAGGCAGGTCCTGCTCGCTGGGCAGACAGATCCCGCAGCTCAGATGGGGCGAGCTGGCTCCCCACTGCCGGCTGGGGCAGCGCTGGCTGCAGCAGGACAGGATGCTCAGCCTTACTTACACAGTACACAAAGTTGTCTTTAATGCTTCCTGGTCTGCGGATCATAACTGACACAACAGTAAAAAAATTGCTAGCTCAGGAGATGAGTCCATGATAAACATCAGACTGGACCTGTTCACACTGGGCTCCGGCTGAAAGCAGCCACTTGCTGCATACATCCCTCGCACACCTACATGCCACCTCGTTTTTCAGATCAGTCCCAATTAAACTTTCTCTCTACCCATTTTGACAGCAGTTCTATAAAAAGTCCTTCAAACACAAACACTCTCCGGAGGTACCTGGCAGAGACGCGAGGCACTCCGCAGTGCCATCCTCGCCCAGTTTGGCTGCCTCAGCTCTCTGAAGCAACCCAAGACGATTATTCCTCCCACAGCCTGAAGTCACTCAACCTGTTCAGCTCCCCCGGTGCTGCACGCTGGTTGAGACTGAAGTGCACACCACGTCGTGATTCAAGTCTGGACTTGCGGCAGCCATGCATCCCCACGGCGCAGAGGACGCCCCGTGCCCACCGCTGGCCAGCTGCTGGAGCAGCCACGTGTGCCAGACCTGACCCAGCCTCGGCCTTCTGTGCCCTCGGCACAGGGAGCAGCCTCTCCAGCTGCTCATCCCTATGGATGCTCGCCTCAACAGCAACCGCTCTGTGCGGCAAGAGGGAAAAGCCGAAAAGCATGCGTTTGTTAGCTGACTCCCTGTGTGACCTTCAGTGCCATCACGACGCGCTCCAGCAGCTCCCGGCTGTTCCCACTCCCGGGCTGGTGGGGCAATGGGTTCTGTGCTGGGGTGCGGTGGCCACAATGAGGTGCCAAGTGCGTCCAGCTCCTGCCACAGCTCCCCGCAGGAAATGTGCCCACACGCTGCAGTGGGACCCAAACCCAACAACAGCAGTGTGGGCTTTGCGCCTTCTCACCCCAGTGAGGCACTGGCTGTGGCATGGGAAGGCCAGGGGACATTTCATGGCATCTGTGATTTGCATTCACTTTATCAGCTGAATTCCTGTCTTGAGGTCTGCCTTGCTCACACATACTGATGGATTGCCTAATGAGAGCAGCAGATGTAGTGAAGATCCAAGATAGTTTTCCTTATAATCCTTGCCATATCTCAGTTGTGTGTTTACAACCTACAAGTACGACAGATATTAAAGGAGGAGAGTTAAATCTGAAGGAATGGTTTCTCCTTGATCCTCTCACAGATAACGCTACCAGATTGCACATAACGTCCCTTCCCTTTTCGCTGGAGGACTCATTCAGAAGTACAGAGTGGAAATAGTTAATGTGATTTTTCAGAAGTTCCTCCCCCCAGATCATGATTTTGTCAAAACAAAGGGTTTTTTTCTCTCTCTCTTTTTTAAAAAAAATAGTGGCCATTTGCTAAATTAAAATGTTGACAAACATCTTCAGGATAATGCAAGAAACCAATGACCTCACTCTGTTTCATCTTGAGTTTCCTTTTACTTTGGTATTTCTTTGTAGTCTGTCATATGTTGATTTGTGCTTGGCTGACTGAGTGCACACTTTTTAATGAATGTTGCAAATAACATCATCTTACCTACTGGTATTTTTAAATGCAATGCGTGACATAAACTATTTTGAAAACAAAGGTTTTGAAGGTTGTTTTTCTTTCTTACATATTCTTCCATATTTGTGCTCTGTGATTAACACTCATGTCATATTTTCATCTGATTAGAAAGGAAACAGAATCATGAAATATTTTGCAGTGGGCAAGTAGTGGTGGAAATGAAGTTGACCGGCTAGTTTTTTGCACGCCAGTTAATGCTAATCTCTGATCAGATCTGTTTTGTGAGTGCTTCTTCAATTTTTCCTAAACTTTAAAGGCCAGTCTGCTTTAGTTGTGCTACCAAAACAACAGGCAGGACTGAAACTGCTGGGGAGCAGAGTGTGCATTTTGCAGCACAGTTCCTGGCAAATTCCCAAAGGAAATCAGCAGCTGCTGCCCGCACACCTGGCACCTCGGGAGGGCCCAGCCCAGGGGATCCAGCGGCGCTGAGTGTACTCGAGGGATCCAGGGGGATCCGGGGGGTCCAGAGAGCACTGTGCCTGCAGGGTGGCCAGGCCAAGGCAGCAGTTACTCTCTGGGCTCCTTGCAGGGCTGGGTCTTGCCCCTCAGTGCAATGTGCAGCTGTGGGAAGCATGCAGTGTTGTCCATCGCTTCAGAATGCCACCAGGTGCTAAGCTTGGGGCAGCCTTTCCCCCTGAAGCTGAGAGTGATTCCATCCCCCTCCCTGGAGCAAGCAGGCTGCAGGTCACCGAGGCAGGGACAGGGGCTTTTTCCAAGCAGGAGTTTCTAAATTGCCTGGTACAGCGAAGCGAGGCTCTGATCTTGATTGCAGTCTCTGCATTCTGCTGCAATATAAAAGTTGATGATGCTAACACCTAGCATTTATATAACACTTTAAATCTTCAAAGCACTTTCCAAATGCTAATTCATCTGTGGAACGCCCCTCGGGCTAAGCATCACCCCCACTTTGCATGGAGAAAACCAGGAGATGAGGCCACACAGCATATCAATGTCCAATTTGGGATCATGATGTGAGGCTTTCCTGGTTCTCCACTTAACACTCAGACCATCCCATTGAACTTTATTATCTGCCTCCGCCTCTCCCTTGCAATGTGTCTCGTAATTGGGGTTAAAAAGCAAAGGCAGAACTAGAAAGCTGCTGGTCCTTCCCTTTCATTTTAAAAGTCTCTGTTTGATGCTGGTGTTGTAATTAACTCCAGGCTGGATGCAGTGGGGTGCCTGCTCTGGAGGACGCTGCTCCTCGGGCAGCAGGCAGCACTGTCGCTGCAGAGAGCTCCTTCCCCGGGCACAGCCATCCTGGCCCCGCTTGGCTGCAGGAGCTCTCTTCGGCTTACCAGTACCACAGGGATGAAACTACTGAAATACGTATTGTGAGTCTTGTAATCAAGGTGGTTTGTCGTGAAGCTGGAAACTAAGAAACAACATTGAGAACAGAAATAGTTGTTCTGCTCTGACGGGCCTGTTCTTCACTTTGGTGCTGAGTGGCTGTGCATCCGTGTCTCGCCAGAGAGCTGCATCCCTTGGCTTCCCCCACCTCCACAGTGGACTCAGAGAAAGCTCAGACAGGTCCCAAATAGCAAATACACTTTGTCCCCATTGTCCTGCAGGAGCCGGGCTGTCCAGTAAGCGCTTCTGTGCACCCAAATCACGTCAATGCCGGGGACAGGCTGAGTGTGCCCAGCCTTGCAGCAGCTCATCTGTGTGCTCCCCCAAGGAGAAGGCTTGCTGTTACCAGAGCACACAACGCATGATGGGAAGCCAGCCCTGTCACTCCTGAGAGCACGGAGGGTTTACGGCAGTATTTTTCACTGCTGACTCTTGAGGCTTGGCGATATGTGCCATGGTGAGAAGTGTGAGGTTTGTTTTCTCCACACTGTCATGGCAAGTGCCTTGTGAGAGCCACAGTCTCTCCCACCACCTTGCTCCAAACCTTTCTCTGTTTGTTTTTTCCGGGAGAAAAATTGGACAGATTTCTGTGTTTACCTGAGTGTGTGCAGCTCCTCCTCTCTCTTTGACCAGCAGGCTGTGAGCATCCAATGCATAATGAGACCAGTGAAAAAGTATTGCCTTTTACCAGCTTTGAATTTCATGTTTTAATATCGTTGGCTATTGCCAGTTCTGGTGGTTATGAGACTCCGACATATACAGAGGCTTTGTATTTAATACCTTTAGATCACAAATAGCTCCGTGAAGTTGGATATAATTACTTCCATTTAAAGAGGAGGAAAACCAGAGGTGGGGTGACTCTTCAGGGTCATAAAAGCAATCAGTGGCAGAGTGGAGAAGGGAGCTTACATCAAACAGCCTCTGTGATCAGCTCTGCCTCACTCATGGCCTGATGCACTGGGATGCATCCTTACAGTATGAAAACTAATTTTATCACTTTTCCTGTGGCTGTCTGGGCAGAGTTACCAGAAGATAAGGCACTGTTACAAGAAATGGGAAACTCCACTCATTTCACATGTATCATACAGTTTCAATATTGAAGGGCAACAGAACATGGGGAAACTGATCGTGAAAACCCTGCTGTTGCAAAGCAAACAGTTGGTCCGTACAGCCAAAGCCATTTTTACATGTCTGGTCTGTCCAACCAAACAGGTTTACTTTGACCCACCAGAAAGTTGACTCACAGAGCTCTGCGACCTTCCGTCTTCTGGCTGAAACGATGGAGACGGTGCATCTGTGTCTCCACTCTCCCGGCATAGGGAGTCATGCCGGTGGGACTATTGCACCTCTAGGATGCCGCGTTCTCTACGCTGCCTGCCGGTGTGCAGGCTGGGCAGCACGGCTCTGCGGCAGCACCGACATCCCGCATGGCTCTGGCAGCGGGCTCCCGGGAAGCCCCTTTGGCAGCAGGTGGGGCAGCTCTTGTTTCTGTGTCCCTTTGGGCTCCCTACTCGAAATAACAATGGGGAATAATGTGAGCAAGTGAGAGGAGCTTCTTTCTGTTACCCCTCTCCTCGTCTGCTCAGGACCATCCTCTTCGCCCCATCCTTCATCCCACCACACAGCCCAGTGCCCGGGCAGCCAACCCTGTGGGTGTCAGGGACCCTGCGCCCCCCGCCAGTGCCACAGGGGCACCAAGCTGTGGCTGGCTGAAGGCTGCAGCACTGCCTCAGAAGGGGACTGTGCATGCTAGGAGAGGGCATGGCCACGGCAGCGCTCCCTGTGCCCTTCCTGGGAGTTATAAAAAGCCTCCGCTACTCTGCATCTTGCGAGTGGATGGCACATGCCTCCTCCTCTTGGGAAGAGGGACCTTTCAGGCTGTTTTTAGCTCCCGGAGGGCAGGGAGAGGGGGTGCCTCTTACAAGCTGCTACAAATTATAGATCTGAAGCTAACAGCTTGTCCTCCTACCCACCCACAAACATAACGCCCAGTGTTGCCACTGCAGGGGGGCGAATGGCAGGACCTGCCCATGCCTCCAGACCCCGAGCAGCGGGACGCAGAGCAGTCCCCTGGCACAGCATGGGGTGGCTTGCTGTGCCACTCGGCTCCCCAGCTGACAGCACACCTTTGGCTGCGGCAAGCGGCTGTGCACAGCTGCAGCAGTGGGTTTTGTACACATGGGCTAATGCTAATTTAGAGAAGCCTGCACATTTAGTAAATACATTGCATTTGTGTGAAGGCATAATTAGGCCAGTGTGAATCTGCAGGGATGTGCACAGCACAGGGACCTGCAGCCAGCAGAGCAAAAGCCTTCCTAAAATTTTCCATCTCTCAAACCAGCGCTTGGTCCCCTCTGCTACGTCCTGGTATGGCAGGCAGCCAGCCGCCACCACCTCTCTGCTTCCAGCACCCAGCTCCTCAGCCTCCGGAGGGACACACAGCAGGGGCAAACCCACCAGCAGCTGGATATGTAGTCTTTCTTTCACCTTCTTCCCTTTCATGAGCTATGCCTGAGATGGTGGATAGAAGCCAAACGTTGAGAAGATATCTACCCTTATGTAAGAAGAGTGGTTCAAAGAGCTGTTTATTAATCTCGTGGAGAGTTGAATGCTGTATTTTGCCCATAAAAGCCTTGTGCAGTCTTGCTGTTGGGTAATGTGAAGGCTTCAGCCAATTCTGAAGTAGCTGGAGCAGAGCAGTGCCTATCCAGAAATAGAGAAGTATTTTTAAATGAAATTTATTCACTGGTTTTCCTTAACACAGATTGTTATGTGTTTGTTGAAATATCACTAGAAGTAGCTGGTGGTGGAGCTGGGTGAGCAGCAGTGAGTGGATGGATGCTATCCTCCCAGTGCCTGGGGAGGTCACCCAGTCCACCTCCTCCTCCTCCTCCTCTTCCTCCTGCTGCCACCTGATTGCTGCACCAAGGGCTGCAGCGCCAGTCCAAGAGGGGAACGAAGGTGATTAAAGCTGAAACCAGGCTTATGAGATTTTGGGGCAGCCCCAGAAGAGGCTTTGACACCTCTGAGTGAGCACCTGCGAGGTCTGAGCTCAGGCACTGGGTCCCAAGTGGGTGCCGCTGGCAAGCGATGGGGCAGCACCGCCACCCGTCCAAGGGCAGGTACCCTGGGCGCCATGTGCTGCAAGGGCTGGTGCTGGAGTTTCCTCTTGGGGAGGGAAGGGCACTGGGCAGCCTCTTCTCAAGTAACCCCAGTTTGGACCTAAGCTGCCTGTGCGGCTGTGGCCCCTGCAGCAGGCAATGCCCCGGGTGCCCTGGCACCAAAGCCAGGGCTGAAGAGGTCGCTGCTGGCAGCCTCTGCTCCACTCTCCTGCTGCGGCTTTCTCTCTCTCTGCTTGCTGGTACGTTTATCCTTTTTCCCTACAGTGCAGTGAAGAACCAAAGAACACAAGCACTAAATCCTGCTTCACTGGGATTTGCCTGATAAGGGCTGAATCTGCAGAGATGCAATTTTCCATTTTTTAAGACAAGAAGAAATAAGTGTTTCCAAGTGGCACTAGAGCTGAGCACCACTTAACAGGCCTTTGCAAGTTGCTTTGAGCACTTCTCAGCTGTTCTTCACATAGGTTGACCACAGAAAATATCAGGCTTCAGTTACCTAATTAAACACAGATGCAAATAACAACACTGCTTGCCACAATGCATCACCTTTTAGTGTTTCCAGGTGCTTCTGGCCAACAGTGTGTGCTGCAGCCCAGAGCAGGGCCTGGAGCTCAGCCAGTGAAGCCAGCCAGGTTATAAATACTGCTGCTGAGGAAGCACTAGGGTGGGATGGTTGTGGGAGGGAGAGTGAGCATGATGGGGGTAAGTATTTAGTGGACTGCTGCAGATGTACCTCTGCATTATTGAGTTAAGTAGCAGCTGGATGAGCTGTTTGCTGCTGCTCTGTTTTGTCACATGGTGATTTGAGGGCTGGTGGTTTGAGTTTGTGTCTCCAACTACTTGCAGAGCAGTGCTCCTTGTGGAAGGAGGTCTGGAGAGCAGGACCCAGGCTGCCTGTAAGCCTTGTGAAGAAGAGTGTAGTGGAAAGGCACAGTGGGGTTGGAGTCATTGTGGTAGAGTTACTCCACACTGGCAGGCCAGTTTCCATGTCTGCAGGTGCCTGGGAGCTGTAGCTCAGCCATGGGACAGACCTGTGTTCCTTATGCACTTGCCTCTGATGTGAGGTGGTGTTTATCCAAGCACTGCCCATTTCTTTCCTGTTGTTCTTCTCCACAGCTGTAGTCACTGAGTGTTTCTGGGGGTGTTTGTGGTGCCATGCTGTTGTTGCACAATGGTGGTCTCTGCTGCTCTGCTCTCTACCCAGAGCACATGTGGTGTTCTGCACTCCAGTTTCAGGTTGTGCTGCTGCTCTCAGCTGGAGCCAAGGGATGTTTGCCTCTGTAGGTAAAACTCAACCCTTGGGAATTTCCCTCTTTGAAGTGCTTTTTCCTGGTTTTTTTTCTTTGTGACTTCAAGATTTTTATGCTTACTTGGGACTCTTACCCGCACATGTAAGAGTCTCTAAGGCTAAGGTGGGTGCTAAGTAAGCTGGCTTTCATCAGGGAGCCTGCACGCTCCTGGAAGTGCTGGGTGTCCTCCACTCCCACTGAGCTCAGCCTCCAGGAATGCACGGCGGGACCTGCCTTGCGCCAGGCAAGGCAGCAGCCAGCAGAAGGAGACCTTCTGAGCTTGGGTTCCTACAAAAATGGAGTCTTACGAACTCGCAGTGTAGGTGAAGGTGAGCATGTGTAGTTCTGTCTCTATGCATCCTTATAACTTGTGAATCCAGTTCAGCGGAGAGTAAAAGCATCCAGAATTTTAAGTATCCTGTGACTTCTGTGAAAACAGGAGGCCGAGCACAAAAGAAGGAAACCCTGTTAGCCCTCTCGTGAAGGGAGATGATGCAACATGTCTTCATGCCTTATTTCAAATCTAATTAGATGCTCACAACTCACCACAGGAGATGGTAAAGGTGCTCCAAACAAGAGAGGATGTTTGCCTATTAACGGACATCAGAGAATCCAACTGTGAGCTAAATGCATATGGAATCGGGCTTGCTTTAGCTGCTCTACACATAAGCCTGCTAGTTATTACCATAATACCAATGGCTTCATTTATGCTGTGTCCTGGTCCTTTAGCCTATAGGGGGTGTATTGACCCGTGATTTCAGCCCTCTGTAACAAGAAGTTTGGATGCAGGATGAGAAAGAAAAGTGAGTTAAGAAGCCCCATGGTCAGGATGCTCAGCAAGGGCTGGTGGTGAATGAGCAGCAACTGATTGCCAGTTGATGCACATGCTCATCAGCAAGTGAATGAACACCTTTGGGGGAGCAGACTGGCACTGAGCAACCCCAGCCTAGAGGGGAGTGGGAGTGCTGGGGCTGCACCCACCAACCCTCCGCAGCAGCATGGGTCCCTTGGCTGTGGGAGCCAGGGGTGTGCCCTGCCTTAGGGAAACCCCTGCTTCAGCTCCCTGGAATTTCAGCAGGGTCCATGCTTGCCCCTGTATTTCGTAGCAGGAACAAGTTGCCTGCCCAATGCTTCAGGGTTTTTTATGTAAATCTTTGGTAGAGGATGAAGATGGCTGTGGATTTCAGCCATGCACTGTGCAGGTCAGACTGCTCACCATCACCAAATGGAGACAACACGTAGTGCTTCCTGATCTGACCATCAGAGCTTACACTTGCATCCAGGGCTGAGCCAATCTCGTAATGATTTCCATGATTTTGAAATTGTGTTGTCAGGCTAATTAGTTTCACTGGTACCACCCATTTCAGTTGCTGTGTGTTGCTCTTTTGTGCCTGTTTTCTGCTAATACTGTTAAACAAATTCACTGCTATGCATATCTGTAGGAACAGAGAATAGTGAACAGATTGCTTTGAGCAGGAGGCTGGATTAGATACCTCTTGAGGTCACTTCCACCCTGGTGATCCTAAATCTAATAATGAGCGTTGTATAGCTAGCACTGAGCACCCTGTGACCTCCCTGTTCAGTCAGATCTGGCTGGGGCAACTCATATTAAGAAAATTATTCAGACTTTTAAATTGTTCATTTAAAAAATGATACAATCTTTAATGTCAGATAGAAGATTACAAATACTATGAGCTGCTTGCAGAGATAAATGGAAGATATCTAGAAGCAGACCTTTGCCTGTCTTTTCTCATGTAGACTGGTTTGTAAGGCCCCCAGTATAAAACCTCAGCTAAGACTTTCTTGATGCTGCTGAATAGGAAAATACAGAGCAGTAATTTGCAGAATACTTTTATTTGCTAAAATATACTTGTAGCTGCAGATGCCAATATCTCCTGATACTTTGGGTAAGCAGAGGGATAAGGTTATAGTCTTCCAGATCTCATGTCCATGCTCTGCATCTCCACCTGCGTTCTTCTGCAATGTATTTGCACTGTGTCACTGTCATGTCCCCAGTGTGGAGGTGGCCGTACTGAACTGATAGGCTCTGCTGCTGGGGACCACGTGAGGACAAAATGATGCAGCCTGGCATGCCGTGTTGCTGCTTGCAGCGATGGCAAGTCTTCTATCAACTAATCTGGAGGGAAATATCTGGGTTTAAGGAGGGCTTTGGGTGATTCAAGTGCAGACCTTGTCCGATCAAGGTGGTGATCCAGTGTGAGCACTGGAAAGGTTCAGTGCTTGAAATGAAAAGATGGTGATCTCACTGCTTGACAGGCACTGTATTGCATTGTTTCTTTTACATGGGAACATAGGACTTTCTGAAACACATTTAAGGCATGCCAAAAGGGAGAATTTTTTTCGCTACGTATATAAGGACTGGTCTGGTCCTGTCTTTTTTGCCATCTTTCCTCAGAATTGCTGTGCTTTGCTTAATTACTGTAACTTTCTTCAATACAGATCCATGTGTTGTGGTAGTACTTAATGGAAAGAGGAATGGTGAAATGTGATTCTTTGTATCAATGGCATGCTCCCATTTACTGGAATGGAAGCCTGGCTGGAGGAGGCTTGTGTTTCACCACTTCTTCAGCTAAAAATGCAGGAGGGTGTTTGACAGACTTGGGTGAAGTAAGGGGAGCCAGCAACAGTGAAGACCCCTAGTTTGAGAGCTTTGAGACTTTGCACCAGACAAATCAATACATGTTTACTCCAGGTCCCAGTCTAACCCCACACACTGTACTGGGAGGCTTTTTCTGCAGATGAAGAAACAAGTGCTGTATTTAGGCAACAGCCTCATGGATATCTTCCTCACGCTGGTGGGTGAAGTAGTCTGGTCTCAGCCACTCCCTTCATCAAGCACCTGCTGTGGCACTATATATGGTGCAAGGTTCCTGTAACCAGCATAACTTCCTAGGCTGTCCTGCATCAGTGGGCAAAATGTCTTGTTCCATGTGCAGACCATGTCACCGCTCCCCGTGTCTGGTCCGGGTGCTGTTGGCCTGGTCGCCCATCCTGTCACGGCTGGTCCTCTGCAGGCTGGCCCCAGCAGTGAGGGAGTATGGCTGGTGTACAAACATCAGTCTGTGCTTGCAGCAAGTTGGTTTAGAAGGGAATTAACTGTTTTTTTCTTTATTTTATGAGATCAGAAATATGAGGGGTTTATTGTAGCCATTCTGCCTGCTGGGTGGCAAATCCTCCTGGCTGGCAGGTTTGAGTGAGTGAGTCCTGCAGAGCAGATGCTATCAGGAAACTGCACGCAGTCTGTTCAATGATATATGGAAAACCCTCATTTTGTAATGAATGATGAAATCTAAGCACAGGCTGTCAGGCCAGGTGGAGCAGTGACCGTGCTGCCTGCAAACACCCTTCTGGGAATCCCAAGCCCTGCTTTTTTTCATTGTCATGTAGCATGTTGAGAAACATCCTCAGTTTGCTGGCACCGTGCTGTGAACCCTCCCACCGGCAGCAAGCACGAGCCTCCCCGTGGGCAGCGTGGCTGTGGCGAGCAGCACATCCAGCCCCGCTGCGCACATCGATGGGCCCAGGGCAGGAGGAGAGGAGGGGGTGCCCCTTGGGCAGGGACAGCATGGATCCCCCAGCTGCTGGCAGCAGCAGAGGAGGGAGAGACCTGTTCTTGGGGCACAGAAATGCCTCTGAAACCTCCTGATGGCAATTCTGAAATTTGGAGGAAAATGGAGCATGGCAGAAGGAGGCCTGAAAATTGGACCAAAGGGCAAATGTGTGAATAACCACCAAAGAGCCAAAACCCAGCTCTGGCTTGGACAAACCCCCTGACGCTCCCCACCTTGTTTGGTTTTTCTGCTTTCCAGTGACTTGTCTCAATGCCTGAGCCGTCAGCTAACGGGCTTGCTAAGCCCAGCAGACGAAAGGCTCAGAGGGGATATGACTGCTCTCTCTATTCATCAGGAGGTAAAAAATAGCAGCATAGAAGAGGTATTAAACTAAAGGACAGTATTGGCACAAGCATAAACGAGTACCAATGGGCTGTGAATAAATTTAGGCCAGAAGCTAGAATATTTCTAACTGTGCAACAAACTAGCATCTGTAGCAGCCTTTCGGACAAAGCAGCAGGGGCCAAGATGTCAGGATGCTCCCGGCTGCCTAATTAGCTCATGAAGGGGATGGTGCAGTATCGCAGCCACGGCAGCACACAGGCTGGGCAAGCCCAGTGTGGTGCAGACCCCTGTATTCAGGGGTTCAGTAACTCACCCTAGAAGAGATGCGCTGGTGCGAGCCCTGCCTGTGCTGGGTGTGTCTAACTGTGCTCCTCTCTCGTGAGGGACAGGCTGTCCCCCTGCTGCAAGGAAACCCAGAACAACAGGGGAAAAAAGTTTCCTTCTTTTACTAACGGTCAATTATGGTTCACATGGCATGCCTCACAGTTCCTCATGCACACCTCCATATCTACGGTGGTAATGCCGCTGTCTGTCTTGCCATTAAGTCTTGCAAATATTGACTCCTTCCCTTCTTTCTCTTCATGCATCCAAGATGTGTCTAAATGCTGGTGAGTTTTTCCTAGCACATATCCAAAATGTACTTTTTCCTTAGGGCAGCAGCAAGCAGCTTTGTTTGTGAGTTCGTGCAACATCTTTTTGCTCCTGCTTTTACTTGTTGGCCTCTTCAGCACACACAGAGCCTGCTCCAATTCCTTGAAATTATCAGCTAAAATCTTCTTGACCTGCTGATCTGAACCTTTCTGCTTGCTACTCTCACACTGAGGCAAATGTAATGCTTGTGTCCTTGCTTTCAAGCATTTGCTTTGCTCCTTTGCTTCTGTCGTATCTGACCTGCTGTCTTATCCATGACCTCTAGCTCTTCTCTGTAGCCCCTAATGCTGTCTCAGGCCCCCTTTTTTTCTCTCCTCTCTAGCAGTCACCCAGAGATCTTACTTTGATGCTGTGCATGCTCAGAATTATGTGAGCAGTGGGGTAGGACTGAAGCGTTTGGGCATTGCTGCAGCTGAAACCACAATGCTCTTCCCCATCCCGATGCACTGCCTGCCCTGTGCTTTCCTGAGGAGGATTGTAGTACTTGCTCCAAGGGAGTGAAACACAACAAAACATCTTTCAGCAAAACTTGCAGGTAGAAACATGCCTTCAAAGCCTTACAGTCCAGTTCACAATAGCTTTTCTTTCTGTCCTTTTTTGTACATACCCTACTTTGTTGCAATAGATCTAACCCAACATGTTACACTCCTTAGGGCAAGGGCTGTCTCAATTTGTTCTGCAGAGCCTCCAGCACGCTTCCAACAATCACTTCGTATTTCCTGAGATGGGGAGGACAGCGAAGAGAGGGCCCGTTTTGAAAGACAGATGTCATTAAAATACAGAGTCTGAGGTAAAGCACAGTGCAGTGATGATCTAGATCATGAAACTTAATGATTTCACTGTTGAATGCAAAATGATCATTGTTGTATTATTAGGAAGATTTGTGCTAGCTGTGGGAAATAAACCCATGCTGACGCGAGAACAGCATGAATGCTGCCAGGCCGGCAGGGCTGTAGCAGGCAGTGTCAAGCTGCTCATAGACCATCCATCCATCCTTCACCCGCCGATACCCAGCTCTCACAGCTGTGCCGCTTGCCCCCAGCACGCGGCAGGTACGGCCTTGGAGATGGCCTCATGAAACACCACCTGGAAAGTCCCTGTTTGGGATATTTAATGTGGAAAGGTCGAGCCAAGTTGTTCAGAACAGCTAACAAATGCAGAAAGGCTGTTCAGAAATCTTTTCTTTGCAATATTTATCTGTACAGGGACATAAAATGAAGTGCGTGCATAGGTGAGTGAGGAATCCCTCTGCAGCAAAGCCTGGCGAGCAGCCTTGGTGCGTTGACCGTGGCTTTACACGGGGAACATGTGGCTGTAGGACTCTGCACTTCTGCAGAAGGCTGGGTCTCCCCTGCGCAGGCAGCCCCGAGCTGTTCAAGTAAACAGCACATCCAGCTGATAGTGCTGCAGAGGATGGGGTGGTTCTAACCTGAAAATTACAGGGCCAGGGTAGATTTCCTGTGTTTTGACAGCAGCCGTAGGTAACTGTAAGGATGGGTTGGGATGGGCTGTTGCTTTGCTTGTCTTACAAGTGCGGAAGGCGGCAGTGGTGCTCGCGCTGTGTTCTCTCATTGCTGCTTTGAACTTCATTTCCTGTTTGATTGTTCCCTTAATCAAAAGAAAATGAACTCCAATTAAGGCATCTTACAAAATATGATTTATGTCAAATTAAGACTGCTGGTGTACCTTTGAAGAAGCAGTAATGCTGAGGCCTGATTCACACAGGAGTTAGAAGAGAAAGGGATAGATCAAGCTTCTCAAGAAAATGCAGTATGAGCTGAGTTTGATTCATGCAAATCAGAGTTTTCACGTAATGCAAGATCCTCCTGTTTGAGATAGGATAGGAGACTGACATGAACATTATAATAGTGTTTTGGAAATGAAAAGGGCGTATCTGTGGCTGTATGTTTACCCAGGCATGTTCGTGCATGTTCTCTTGGTGGAATATACATCTTTTATGTGTACTTACAGTGAGGCTTTCAGCAGCCCAAGGAAGCTGCAAAATCAACGTCTGTCACAACAGAAACTGTTTTTGGCACCTGAAGGCTGGCTGGTTGGTTGGAAGGTCTATATGGTGTATTATTAATATACAGCCTTCTAAACTGTTGTCCTAGTGTTTAATGAAGAAACTTTTAATAAATATAATAAATCAATCTATTGACAATATTAATCTTTAAAAGCACTAGGTTTGAATTAAAAGAACATAGCCTTGGCAGGATGTAGTCAGAAAGCTGAAGTTCCCACTCAATGAAATTGCATTTAATAGTGGAAATTTACTGAAATCTTGGCACCTGAAAGACTTTACTCCTGTTGCGTGTACTTGGTACAAGTAGGTATCAGGAGATGTTTAAAACCCAGACAGCAGTTACCCTCTTGATGCATTTTGCACTAAACACACTCTTCATTTTTTCCCTCAAAAGGAAAGCCAAGCCCTGCGTGCGCAGCAGGGGATGGTGCAGGGAGCGAGCCCCGCTCTGACAGTCACAAAGCACACGCTGGTGAGGTATCAGTTTCGCCATAACCAGCAGGCACCTCTAACAACAGCTGTCAAGGGACGGTAACTTGGGTGACTGCCATCAGGATGGAGGTTTGTGTGTGTGTCGAGGAACTCAAGCCCCTCAGCCAGCGGCTGAGCGAGGCTGGCTGTAACCAGCACCAAGCAGAGACCTGCCGGAGGCAGACGGCCCTTCCCCAGGGTAGCCAGGGGCCCCATCCCTTCTGCTCAGCCCCTCTGCAAACCGCTGCTTTGCCTACTGGAATCAGAATGGCTGCACTGCCATGCTCCCCGGGCGCCTGCACAGGACTGCACATGAGCAGAGGGCTGGGTCTTCGGTGGCTCTCGGTAGGTGACTGTCTTAAAAATGAAAAGCAAACCTAGAATGGTCAAAAGGCCCTGAAAAGGCAGCAAGAATTACAAATAGGGATTGAAAGCTAAAGAGAGAGAAAATCTTAATTAGATCTCCACCAACCTGTAAAGGAACACATTTGGATCAAAATGAAATGGAGCTTTGTACTCTCGGGGC
Source organism: Falco biarmicus (assembly GCF_023638135.1). NCBI lineage: Eukaryota > Metazoa > Chordata > Aves > Falconiformes > Falconidae > Falco > Falco biarmicus. The sequence goes on from NC_079295.1 coordinate 65,392,949, forward strand.
TTTGGTGCAAGAATGGAAGAGGAATTATTCGCATTTTGCTATTTGTGAAGCTGGATTGCTTTTTCTGTGAACCTGTCTTTTTAACTTCTCACCTTGTCAGAAAATTGTGAAGAGCTGCTGGGATGGTGTATTTGGGGTAGTTCTTATCACATCACATAGCAGAAACATTTCCATGGTTTCAGAACATGGGCAAAGTTTCCTATTTAATTCTGTCCTCCCCAAGTTAACCCCTTTCCTCTTGCGGTAAGCCAGCCTATCCACTATTCACTAACCTGCCTCATATTTCACTACCATCGATATTTTCTCTTTGTGAATATCTATCAATATTTAATACAGTGGTGTCAGTTTTGCTGTAAGATGAGAGGGACTACTAGAAACCTTGAATTATACATTGTGTGGCTGGGAGAAGCTGGGGAGAGTTTTCTTTTGGACCCAAAGCTCTTGCTGTTGATCTCCAGGACCTGCAGCTTGAAATCCTAATAATGGATGAGCACCAGAAGAAACTCAATCAGCGGCATGAAGGAAGGCCCCGCAAAGTGAGGTTCAAAATATCATCAGCTTACAGTGGTAGAGTGTTAAAACAAGTCTATGAAGATGGGCAGGCACTCGAGCCCCCAGCCAAAGAGCGCACTCGGCACTTTCTGCGCCACAGCTTCGAGCCAGGGGACCATTTCTGTGGGGCTGGGGAAATGCCAGAAAGCAGGTTTTACTCGACAGCCAAGATGACTGCCCAGCGGATCAGCATATTCAAAGAGGATAAGAAATATGGTCTCACCAGTAACTCACCTCTCCTCAGTGACTACCAGTCTAGCGACAGCCTTTGCAAGGTAAGTAATGTCAGCCCAGGGCTGTCAAACTGTTTGGAAACCAACTTTGGACTAAACAACTGTTATAGTAATATGGTAACAGGAGTCTCAAATTGGAACCTTGTTCAGATAAAACTCAGTTTTGTCAGTCCAGGATTTTAAATCTTGTAAATCTTCAGCCTCTATCCCACAAATTCTGTGTTCTGCTTACTCTTCAAATGGCAGGATCTGTGTGTTTTGCAGCAGTGCAGTCAGCAAGTGAACAGCATCTGCTAGCTAGCTGTGCTCCGTCTTCTCACTGGATTGATTTACATCTCTCCATTTTGTAGAGTAAGATATAACATTGCCATATATATCAATATCTATGCATAGTAATCCTAACGCATCTAAAGCAGTCAAATGTAAGGTGGGTATTATCTTAACTAGTTACATCTAACACATCAAAGTTGCATGACTTCAGCTGGCAAAAAGGTTAGTGCCACCGGCAGCAGCATACCAGTGAGCTTCCGAGCTAGGCATCCTCTGGCAAGTCAGAATTCCCCTTTGGCTACTTTTAAACTCCCGGCTTAGTTTCGCTGGATATTTTGTTGACATATAATTAATGTCATTGATACAGAAGTGTCTCTTTAGTCCTACTAAAAAGACAGTACGTGTGTAATAGATGTTAAATTGATTAATACACAGGGATTATGTTCATTTTCTTATCCTGTCAAATTAGATTTATGTATCTTTTACTGCTATTTGGTTTTATCAAATCTAGCTGCACCAACTAAGCAATTCATGTAACAGTGATGGCATATCAGCACTATTGATAACACAGCCACATCACGCCGATATGCAAACTAAATAGAGTACATTATACTGATATAATAAGTAGATTTCTAAAACCTGATGCGAGTCTGCTCAGAGAAAAGATGATAAAAAGGAAGAACAGTGTGAGGCAAGCTGGTTTGCTGAATCAGTACCTGGCCTTTGCCTGGGAGACAGCTCATTCAGCTCCAGTTCAGGCTGCACAGTGAGCAGCTAGTGCCAGCAAACAAGTCAGCCTGTGGTCTGTTTTCCCCCCCCTCATCTGTTTGTCCCCTATCTGCCTTCTCCCCCCTGCCCTGTCTTGCAGTGCCTGTCTGCTGGTGGTGCCCCAGATGCTTGCAGAAAGGCCAAGAATTGAGTGTATCCCCAGAGGGAAGTGTGAGGTCACTCAGGTACACCAACTGCTGCGATATAAAGAAAGTTGTGTCATCATCCGTTGTGGTCTTTGGGTAAATAAGGAATGTCACTCTGGCACTTGCATAACTAAAGAGACTGAAGTGCTTTAAAAAGTTTAAAATGCTTTTTATGGCCTTGATTTGAGTACCTTAAAAGTCTGTTAGTTCTTGGTGCTGATCACAGTTGCACACAGGAAACCCAGATGCCTGATATCAGAACTATATTTAGCTGATACACTGGACATCTAGTTTAACCGAAAATATCAAACCACAATGAATCTCTCCTGCCTAAAGGCAGAGCACTAATGTGATCTTATCCACACCATTAATTTGTTCTGCATTCTTGGGTAATGCTCATCTCTTCCCTAGTTTCCCTAACCAGAAATACTTCGAGTAATCATGCTATCCAGTACTGGTTTTGTTTTGTATCAGCATGCGTTTGGTATGTGGAGACACCATGTCTGTGTAACAAATACAAGGCTTTTAAAGCCTTTTGCTAATAGTGAGGGTTTGTGCTCACCTGCCTCCCCCCCCCCCCCCCCCCCCCCTTCTCCCCAAAGAGAAGCAGGTGCCCAAGTGCCAGGAGAGCCATCAGCCATCTCATGTCAGCAGATGTGACTCTGGTAGGGTATTTTCCCAGGAGAACATCTTTTGCATAGTTTCTTGACACGGGTACTTAAACAGAGCGAAATATGAAGAGTGTGTAAAACAACAGGCTATGGTGACTGCCATAGGATACCTAGTGCAAAGGGAAAAGGGGACCAGGTAAGCAAAATGCTGCTTTCAGAGAAAGGTTTGACCATACCAAGTTTAGCTTTAAAATCGTTAGAAAAGAATACAAATTCAAGTGTGTCTACAGATGGTTATTTAGACTGGTTCCTCATTGTTAGGAACACAATTCAGCATTAGATAACGAGGGGTTTTTTTATCATCTGACCTTTTTGCCAGCATTAATAAATTTCAAAGAAAAGCTTTCTTTAAAATCTGAAAAACGCTTTGATAGGCTGAAGAATAGGTCACCATCATGGGGAATTTCTACTTCTGGCCAAAAACATGAAAACCCCTCTCTATGCCTGCACTCCAACTACTCAGCTTTCATAGAAATGTAGGTTAGTCCCCACTGAGGAGGTTGCTTCTCCATATATGCCAACACCACTGGTCTTGGAGTTTTGCCTTTTTTTTTCTTTTTTTTTTTTTCTTGCATATGGGTTAGAATGAGAATTTACATTCCAGAAAGCTTTCCGCATCCAGAACATAACATTAAAGTGAGGCTACTAAGACTTGACCCAACGTTTTGGTCTGATCCCATAGCCCATTAGGGCTGGGTCTCCACTGCCATTCTGCTTGGTGCACTGGGTGGTGTTGGGGAGCTGGCTTGTGCTGCAGAGCCAGCTGAGCAGATCATTGGGTGAAGGGGATCTTCTAAACGCCCAGGGATCATCAGTGTTTGCAGAGTGTATTTATACAGGCGAGACACTGATACAATCTTTCTACAGGCTTCCCCAATTATAGATTTTGGCAAGATCATAATCTACACTAATAACCTGAAAATCGTCCGTGCGCCAATGGACCAGAGAGAGCTCATGAGAAGACTCATCCAGACTGAGGGAATAAATGACTGGACCTTCATATACCGGGAAAGGAAAGAAAGATTTGGTGGTGGACATAGAAAAGACATTGACAAAAATTTTGCCTGCAACCAGTATGTGCAGGTAAGAGAAAATGGGAAGTGGTTTTTTTTGCCTAAGGCTTTTGGGTCTTTCAGCCCTAGTCAGGCCACTGAGTATTCCCACCCAAGGCCCATCTGTATCTGGCACTTAACTAAATTTGGGTTTAAAGCATCACTTTGCTCCTCTTTCCACTCGGGAGATAACCAATCAATGCTGCACTGCAGTTTGTGCTCTGGGGACAGCTGCTGTGTTTCCAGATGCTCATGCCTCCCACTTGATTCTTTCCCTGGAGATCACTGACATTTATGCAGTTTGGCTGAGGTCCATCCTTCATTGCCATCTCCCAGTGGAATAAGAGCAGGCCGGAGTCTCTCCAGCCTGACAAGGCTAAACACAGCTGCTCTGTGGTTGAGACTGCTGGAGGCTAAAATTTTAATATCAGCTGAAATAAGATTGTGCCTTCCACTTGTTTTCTCATGGGTTAGTCTTTGTTGGTCAGAATCCAAATTAGTCTGACCATAATTTGATCCCACAAAACATAATGTCGTGCAGGGCAAATGCAAAGTATTACAGTTTTGCAGATCTGAGACCAACCTGTGCCGAGTACAGGTTGCCTCAGTCTGTCTGCAACCAGCAGCCTTGCTTATGGCTCACCTGCACAAACACCCCATGAAAACTGGAAACAGCCATGAGAAACTAAGTAGGCATTTTGGCCTCTGTCAGTTTTGAAATAAACTTGATTTTCAGAAAGAGAGCTTTAATGTAAAAGCCAAGATTCACCCCATCTATCAGCAGATATCAGAGTCATCAAAAAATCACTTCTGACTTTTGGAGGAATATGTCAGAAAGGACCTTCAAAAGGTAACTGTCTTCCTCCAGTCGCCCTCACTGGAGCAGCGTGCTTTGGAGAAGGACAACAGCTCCTGTAAGGCAACATTCCAGAGAAATCTGTTAACCTTGGAAAACTCAGCAATGTACTTCCGTTCTCCTTGATGTCTGGGGAACAAAAAGTAAAACCTGAAGGTCCTAAAACTATGATATTATTATTTTTTTTAGAATACTTCTGGACTTTGTATACACTGGTATTATGAACATTCATTTAAAGATGACCAAGTCACAGTAAGGTTATTCTTCTGAGAAGTCAATTAATTTGGACTATGAAATTTATAAGTAGGCACCAACATGAAGCATATCTGGCACCAGCTGCCTATACCTTAGTTAAAACCTCATTCTCTAGTGCCATGTAAAGTAGAACTGCTGCAGAGGAATGATGCAGGACTCTGAACCTGACATCAAAGGGACAAACCTATGCCATGCTACTACGTTCTTCTGATGCAGATATTTAATAATTTGTGGGCTCAGTGGAAGCAGTGAATTTTAAGATGAGATTTGAAAGAGGCTGTCTGGCACCCCGGGGGAAGAGTTGCAGGCACTAGGGACAGCTTGAAAGAAGCTGTGTTTGTCTGTGATGAGGGATGGGGGGGGGGGGGAGGGTGAGAAGAAATGCTTGAAGAAATGAAACTCAAAACTGAGGATACAGAGCTGAGAAGATGGATGTGTTAAGAAATGACAGGAATATGGGTGGAGCTATGTGGACCCTTGCAGGAGGAGAAAGATGAATTGTGTCATAAGCGCAGTCACATTAACTTCTCATTTTCTAGAAGTATCCACAGCTTGTACCCAGATATACAGGGGCCTTTTTCTTGAATATCTTGCTGTACAGAGCTGAACGTTATCATGAGAGTGGCATGTCAGGAGCAACAATTACTTAAAAGACCAGAAGACAGGATTTCCCTCTTTCAGGTAGGCTGCTGACTTTGGTGTCTGATATCCAGTAACAGATTTCTTTTTGTGGTCTGTCTCTTTCAGGAAGGGGATGCTGAACATGGTTGTTCCCAGTGTAAAGGGTCAGGCTCAGCTCCTTGCTCACTGTGCCATGGAAGCAAGTTTTCAATGCTGGCAAACAGATTCAGAGAGTCCTACAGGGCTCTCCGATGTCCAGCTTGCAACGAGAGAGGCCTGCAGCCCTGCCAGATCTGCGCTGCCTGACCAGGACTGCCACCCCTGCAGCAGGCTACAGGCACCACAGCAATATTGTGTTAAAAACTGGTTTATTTAACCTTCAAGCAGCCTCACTATAATGACAAGGGAAAGGCACATGATACATATCTCACCACCACACCTCTGCTACTGACTGTCCCTCTTGCCTGCTACATACACCTGTCTAACTTTCAAATCAGGCCAGATCCCAGTGTCTGCATGGTGAGCATATCCCCTGACAGTAGAGGAAATTATCAGCGTTTGGAAATTAAGCACCTCTGTAAATGTCTCTGGCATCTGGAACCCAGCCTGAATTTGCTGGCACTAGCCCTCAGTCAGGTGTTTGGTGCCCGGCACAGCCAGGTCCTGACCCACCAGGCACTCCAGTAACATCATTAAAAGCAGCAGAAGTAGGTGCAGTCTGGGCACGTCAGTAATGTGTCAGGGTGTAAAGTCTGTAATGACAACAGCAAAGCAGTGCCTCCCCATGGTTTTAATTTGCTGAATGTTTTAAAATTACACTGTTTTTTGCAGTTAACTCTTTACTTTCCCTGCAGTGTCACAAGCATTTCCTGAAGATTTTGCCGACTCTTATATCTGCTTTAGTGGACACAATGACTCCTTTGAGGTCTGATTCATGGGGAAAATTGAAAACCCTTTCTGAACCTGGAGCTATAAAAAAATGAACAATAATTTATTGTTATAGATAGTGGTTATTAAGTTTTCAGCTTACTTATGAGGAACTGCTGAACCAAAATTCCCCTGTACGATGCTCAGCATTTTTCAGGATCAGGCTGATGGTGAGCAGGACTTCTGCTGCTTAATATTAATCCCGTTTTGTAATCTGCAGAAGGTAAACTGTAATTAGTTGAGGTGAAGCAATGATATGGGGATACTTTGCAGGCTGCCACTGGTGGCAGAGAACACAGGGGATTCAAGGAATTGAGGCAAACAGGGGAAACTATTTTTTTCCCAAAGTATTAACCTGTTTCATTTTATATTCGTAAGTAATGTTAATGCAGCCTTAACTTGCACATTGCCTCTGAGACTCTGATGAGGTAAGAGACTGCTCACATGTACTTCGTGCTGAGGTTGCAAGCTTACACAGGGTAGTTTATGGCCAAGTTTGTTTTCCTATGGTAGGTTATAAGATTTCTCTACAAAAACTTAAATTATTAGAAATAATGCTGTTTTAAGTCTTAGACTTCTATGTCTCCTACTGAAATTGTTCAGTGGGTACTGAGGGTTTATTTTTCAGAAAATGTGCATAAATCCAGAGCAGATACTTGGCTGGCTGCATTTATCCTATCAGGATCTGCAATACAAAAAAATGTAGTCCCTGAGGTATTCATTGAGGGCAGGCGAGACCTCACAAATCAGAAATTGTTGTCAAGCGGATCTCTTCCCTCAAATTGGACCTGTTTGATCTCATAGTTTGTTTGGCTTGTTTAAAATTGCTGGCTTAAGATAAGAAAAAGCTACCAGGCAAAGTTGTTGCCTGATAGTTTACTGTTTACAATTAAACTAGATGCAAATACCCATTTATAAAATCAGTATTTATTGTTCTTTGGTAATTATGTCTCAACCACCATTACTCCTCCTGGTGTGTCAGCTATTCCCATCGATCCCGACACGTCCCTGTGGCGATGCTGGCAGCCAGCTGTGCTTTCCCTAGTGTAGCCTGGTGTCCTGCTGGCCCAGCGGGCTGGGGGCCATGGCACTTGTCCACATACAGCGTCAGGGCTGGGCTGCAAGCAGACGCGATCCCAGCAGCACCACCTGGATTTGCTCCCTCCGCTTCAATGTGCTCATTTTATTTTTGCTAATACACTGACTCAATTTGCCCAATAAACGCTCTCTTGTTTCATGTGAAACAAAGGTTTGAGCTTTCCTAAAGCATCGCGTCAAGGCTATGGGTTACTTTTACTGCTTTGCTGGATTTTGGCCCCGCGGGTCTGGGGCTGCAGCTCCAGCAGGGCCAAGGCCTGAGGCGCGATCCCAGCCACAGCCCTTGCTGGCCGCCCAGGCAGCGCTGCCCGTGTGTCCTCCGGCTCGGAAAGCAGTGTCAAGAGAACAGACTTGCCCAGGGCCACCACTGCTCCGGGCCATCGCCATGGCCTGCAGGCAGGCCCAGGCCCGCTGTGAGGCACCAAGGCCGCGGTGCGGCGGATGCGCTCTCTTCCTTCCCTGGGTTTGTGGCTGGGCTTCATCTTTTCCTTTTCCAGCCTAAATGGTCCCACGAGCTGTGGCGACGCTGTGCCGCGGGGCACCCCACGGAGCCCAACGGTGCGGGCCCGGCCCGGGGATGCTGCTGCGGCCCGCGGAAGCCCCACCGGGCAGCCCGAGGCGGCCGCCGGCCGCACACAAGATGGTGGCGGGGCGGGACAGGCCGGCGGCGGGCCCGCGGGGCGGGGCGGGCAGCAGCGGGGCCGGGCCGGACCCGCCATGGGGGTGACGGTGAAGGTGCACCGCGTGTACCGGTACCCTTTCGAGCAGGTGGTGGCCAGCTACCTCCGCAAGGTAACGGGCCCGGCCCCGCCTCCGCGGACGCTGCCGGTCTGCAGGAGCGCCTCACGGCGGCGGCGGGGCCGGGCCGCGGGCTGCGCCCGCTCCGGGGCCCCCTGCCCGGCTCTGGCTGCCGCCTTAAGCTCCGGCTCCGCCCCGTTCTCTCTTCAGCGGCCTTTGTGGCGCGGCGGCCGCGTGGAAAACCGTAAATCCTGTCAGTGGGAGAGTAAACCGGCGTGGGCAACGCGCCGGAGCGGGGCCGGGCCGCAGAAAGCCGCCAGGCTGCTTTGTGCTACCGCAGCGGCGGCAGCTGGCCCGGGCTGGGCGTGCGGGGTGTGCGGGTGAGCAGGGTGTGCGGGGCTGTGCGAGGTGTGCGGGGTGTGTGGGGTGAGCAGGATGTGCAGGAGGGGCAGGGCTCGATGAGCCTTCATGCAGGTCCTGCTTTGGGGCGTTGTGCATGTGCTGGCCCTTCCTGAAGCTGAAAGCTTGGATTTCCTCTTTATCAGAGCTTTTTCTTTATGCTTAGATGAAAACCCGCATTTCTGTGCCCGAGGCGTTGGTTGCGCATCAGTTGCATCCGAGTCCCAGAGCGGAGCGGTTTCCTTTTTGCTGCCTGGTACCCCAGGGTGCCCGGCGTGGGTCCCACAGCCTTGCCCCTGGTGGTGTTCGTCGGGGATGGTGCTGGCCCCAGTGCGGAGGACAGGATGGGCAGTGCTATGGCAGTGGTGAAAAGCAGGTGGCCTTTCTTGGCCAGGAACAGCCCAGCTGCTGCTTGCAGAGCGTGGTGTGGCCAAAACATGCAAGAGGGACTTCGATGCAGTAAAGAAAGCCAGCAAATCCTGCCTGCTGCCACAGGCTCTGCTCCGCTGGTGTTGTGTGCGAGTCTGTGAGCTGTGACGGACTCGGGGATCTGGCACGGCTGCCCTGTGGTACAAGGGGTGCGCACAGCCAGCACAGCAGCACCTGCCCTTCCAGCGGCTCTGCCGTGGTGGCTGGGATCTGTTTGAAAGAAAGATCGGATCAGTAGAAATGAATTCTAGTTTTCTGTCCTTGCAGAATGCTGACCCCTTCGCTGAGGCTTGGTGCAGTATGGCTTTTGGCCTAGTAGTGCAACAATCCCTATGCTTTTTAGTAGGCTTTAAAATGAAAATGTTTTGCAGTGACAGAAGGCGGTGTTAATGGCAGGTAAAGAGCGTTTCTGTGTTGCATCCTAGCAAAACAGCATCCTGCTAAATTTTCCTTGTGAGCACTGTTGCCCCTCAGACCCGAGCTCCAAGCTGTGCATCAAAACTGCCCTTTTTGCTGGTGTTTTCCTTTGAACAGCAGCGTAGAGATAGGCGTGAGTTCTAATCCTTATTACAAGCTGATGCTAGGCTTTTGCCCTCTAGCTGTGACTGTTTTTTGTGAACACCAGGGTGAAGAATAGAGTGGGCTCCATAATCTTTGTTTTGGCCACGTGTGTTTAAACATTAAGGATAGATGTAAGCTGCTGTGTTGTGCAGGGTGTTCCTTGGCACAAAACCCCATGGGTTTGTGAATGTTCTCAGCCGGACAAGGTGTTTAAACAAATGCTGACTTTGGGCTAAATTCATCCTTGATGCAACAACTTAAAGCACAAGGAAGGAGTATTTTTTTTGTTTTGCTTTGTTTTGTTTCAGCCAGCTGCCAGTTCTCCATCTCATGTTAACGGAGGTCTGGCTTTGACAAAGGCAGTGCCGAGAGGAACCTGGCGTGTCCCTGCTCGCAAGATGCACAGCCAACTCTGGCACCTGGGCGGCTGTGCGACTGATGCACAGCAGAACTGAGCTGAACCTGCCTGGTGTTGCGCTGCGGTGAGGATGCCTGAGGCAGCCCCAGCTGGTGTGGTGGTGGAGCAGAGCCCCACATGCTTACTTGCAGCTGAGGTAGTCCCAGTGACTCTTAATTCATCAGCAGTGCCATGACGACTTGTGGTGTGCATCCTTGCTTCTGCTGCAGCCACCCTGGGCACAGGGAGGCAGAGAGTGCCCTGTGCTAAGTAACTTTTTATTAAGAATTGTCACATCCTTGAAAACTGGATTGGTTTTATGGGTAGGGTAGGACTGGAGAACATATGTTGCACTTCTAACAAGTTTTTCCTGTTTGCTGAAAGCCTGTAAAGACAACATTGGGCTTGCTGAAGTCACCAGGCTTCTGCACAGGATCTCAGTGGGGTCAGCCACTTGTCTTCAGTGTCCATCTCATGAGGAAATGACCGATAACGTGAATCTCTAAAAGATGTGGTAGCATGTTTTTGTTTTAATTGATTGACTGGTTTTTTTCTGATGCTTGATGGCTCAGTACAAAATGGAATTGGATCCCTGTAGTGGTGCCATGCCCTGTTCTGAAAATCAAACTGTCATGTATGTGAAATTCTTTTACAAAGGAAAACCCCAAAATATCCCCACTAGCCAGAACTTTGAACAGTAAATATAGACAAAGATGCTTAGTCTGGAGTCTTTCTGTTTCTCTTTGGTTTCTGTTAATCATCTACAGCTATGATTTTTTTGCCCTAGAGTAGGACTGTGCAAAGATGTATTTAAGGTTTTCCTTAAAAACCGCCAAAAACCAAAAAGGCAAAAAAGTCTTTTTTTTTTTTTTCCCCTCTCACCCTGCTGCAGAAATCCTGAGCTATATATCTGGCAAGCTTGGGCAGTCAAATTTGCTAACCATGTAGTTTAGACTGCCACACTATGGCTAACCAATGGATGTGCTCTGAAATACTCATTTGAAAATTCCAAACTCACATGGAAAAGTGGAAGCAGGGCCACCTTTTGCTGATTTTCTTGAGTGTTTGGCAATTAAAGGTGAGAGGAGAAGCAGAGTTAATGCTTTTTCATTGTGAAAGATTTGAACCAAAATAGAAGTGCAAATGGAAATTGTATTCTGTAGTATACTTTCATATGACTTGAGGAGGGCAGTTGGAGGTGAATAGTGAGGTTAATTATGACAGCCAGAAGCGCAGAGCAGAAAGGTTAAAATAATCCTCATTTGTGTGTGGCAGCAAAGTGCATCACATGCTTTTAACCGGGAATTTGATATGATTGAAAAAATAATTGCCATAGTTACTCATAAATGCTGTCGTTAAGAATTGACTTCAGGCCTCCTGCTCTTGTTCTTTCTGTTGTGACTCTGCAGGTTGAACCTTTGAATGTTGTTGTGCTGCAAAATAGTGTGGGAAGGTGCAACCAGACGTGCTCTCAAGAGGATGCCAAAGCAGTCAGGGTTCTTCAAGGGCGTGTTTGTGCCACCAAGACCATGTGTTGCCTCGACTGGGGCGCTTTGTGTATCAGCTGCAACGTATGAGGATGGAGCAGAGAAGCCACTCAAGGCTGTGGAAAGTGTCACTGTGGGCTTGTGCATCTCTCAGGTTATGAGGTTAGGTTTAAAACATCCCTGCACTCTGCAGCGGAATTACACCCAGCTTCTCTAGAAACATGCTCTTATACGTCCTCCGGTTTCATTACGTAGAATCAGTGAGAGATAGGTGGTAATCAGGTGGATAGCCTGCTACAGATATTGGGGTATATGTTCTTGTATGTCAGTTCAGAAATATGCTAGAGAAAATATTCTGCCTTTGCCACATGTTTCTAGAGAAAATGGTTGGTGCGGGAGGATGGGCACTGGCAGAGGTCTTGAGGAATGTATTGGATGGGTCGGAAGGATGGTGCTTTGCCAAGTAAGCCTTTCGGGCATCTGCAACATAGATGAGGAAAAATCCTGGTGGAAGTAGGGGCATTAACTTCCGTCATACCTGCCTGATGTGCCTGGGCTCGTGTGGCCAGTCCCCAGGCAGAGCTGCAGAAAGCCAGGCTTTTTGGGCATTTGTGGCGTATGGAGCCAAGGGGAGTGTCGTCCCGTGCCAGGGGCCTGAGCCTGCTAGAATGGGCAGCAGGTTCTGCTGGCGTGGCCTTTAGGTTAGCACAGGTGATGTTTTAAAGTGAGCCTGTGAACTGTAAATCAAACATGACAAATTGATTTGTATTTGAAATAATTGTATCTGAAAGGCTTTTGTATTTATTGATCTGTATCACAGCAGGTAATCCGTGCAGTAGGTTTGCTAGACTTTTTAATTTATTTATTTACATTTATTCACTATTACCACTTTCCCAAACCAATAACAAAGTGGAGGAATCTGGAAAGGTTTAGCTGATTTTGCAGTGTCACTGCTTCATTTCCTTGCAGTTAAAAAAGAAAGAATCAGAATATTTTTGAATTCAAATATTATTATTTTTCGCAAGACTTTGAGGCTGTGATTTTGATTTATGTGGGCTCCATTTGATCTTGCATGTAAAACCAGCCCTTCATTGCTTTGAAATATGTCATTTTTATACAAATCATTATGTGTAACCTGCAGTGATTCCTCTCTGCTTCTAAACACTCTGCTGCTTTTAGAGGCCTGCTATTTCCCTCAAATAACTTCTAAGAAACATTGCTGTGGTTAGGAACTGCTGCTTTTGATAAATGAGCGTACATGTTCTAGTTTGGAAAGGTATGTGCAGTTCTTAATTCCTTGGATTCAGAATAATGACTATATGCAATTAGTTCTGCTTGTTATTTGTAGAAAACAGTCAATATGTTTGCAGCAAGAACGAATGAGCTCAAGCACAAGAATTCTTTAATTTTAATTGCCAGGTTTTTGCAAGTGGAGAATGAAGTACGTCAGTTCCTGTTGGGGTGAATTGAGGGATAACCCTGTACCCTCTCGGGTACCTCCGTGCTGCGGTGCTGAGGGCTTTCTGGGTACGGAGGTCTTCGTGCTTCCAAACTGCTGTCTGCTGGCACCATGCTTGCCACGCCACATGTGTAAAATGGGCTCTGATATCTTCAGGAAACACTCATGACTGGCAGCTAGGATAGAAAAAAGTCATCTCAAAGCTATGGATAGCTTAAAGGCAAAGTCAGCTTTGTGGCTTCTGCTGTCACTGATTTGCTTGAGGTCCTCTTAGTGTGATGGAGGAGGAATGTCTTTAAGATGGGCAAATCAGTCTGGAAAGAAATTTACTACAGGAACTCATTGGAATTATTCAGTTTTTTCAAAATATGTGCACTTCGCCTGGGTAACTTCCTTTTTCATAGAAGTAGAGCATTTTGTGTTACAGTGTTCGGCACTTACTTCCCCAGGTGCAGTCTGAGATACAGGAGCCAGGTCGGCTGCAGCCAGGGATGCATTTGATGAAGGCAAGGTGTGAAGGTCGAAGGCAAGGTGTGAAGGTTGTACCTAAGCAGGCGGAGGGGTAAGATGCGCTCCTCTATCCGATGGTCAGGCCCCGTGGCTTTCCTTCACCTGTGCCTTTCCAGAACAACAAGAGGGTCGTGTTGGTCCCCTGGGGTGGGACCCTTCTGCAGCTTGGCACACGCCAGGCTGGGGGCTGGGGCCGAGGAGCGCTGCCTCAGCTGGGGGGCAGGCGGAGCCCCTGCCGCTGCCCGCACCGCTGCCCACACGCTGCCCGTGCCATGCGCTTGCAGGCAGCACCACGAGATGGCATTCCCTCCTCGGCCGGTGCCGTCGGCGATGCGGGAACAGCCTTGGGTGTTTCTGCTCAAGCGGTGAAGAGGTTTAGGCTCGTTGGCCTGTCTGCCCTGCTGCCCTAACAGCAGGCAGGAGAGCTGCCCTACGACACCCTGGCCGGATTCTGCCCAGCAGTTGCTGGCCATCCTCTCAGCTTGTAGCCTGGTGCTCCTGGCACCCTCTCCGGTGCTGGTTTGCAGGTGCGGGCTGTGGGGACAGTAGGTGTGCCCTGATTGCTCCCAGGGATGTGTGGCGAGAGCGGGTGGGCAGCCCGTCCCTGTCCCAGCACCCTGAGCCCACTCTCCTGGTGCAGGCGTGCCCTGCGGAGCATGGCCAGCAGTTGTGTGCTCGGCAGCGTGGTGGGAAGCTGCCGTTGTTGGGCCCAACCCAGGTTAGCAGCACAGTAGTAGCCACCTCTCTTCTGGCAGTTCTGAATTTCGGAAGTGCTTGCTCAGTCCTGCGGCCTGACACAGTTGGGGATTTGGGGATGGTAGGGATGAGGATGCTGGAGCCGGTGTTACATGTGACTGCTGGCAGTGACAGCTGTGCCTGCCCCGTGCCCTTGCTTAGCAGGAGAGGTGATGCAGGGCAATGTGCATTTGCACACTTGGGCAAGGACAGGGCAGTGCTGAAGCGCTTGGGCTGGTGGGAGCCCTTTGGATGGGGCTGGGAGTCCTGTGCCTCTGGTGCTGGGCAGCAGGGTTCGGAGTTGGGTTACTGCAGGCTGAAATACCAGCCAGGCTGCGAGCTCTGTTCTGTAGTGCTGTTAACTTTGGTGTCCCCAGGGAATGGAAACCTTGCAGGGAGGCCGTGGCTGGCTGGAAACACTATTTTTGTGGCTGTTAGACTCTCTTAGCTGTTACATCTGCTTATAGACTAGTAATGTTATTTCTTTTACTGTGCAGTATAGAAAATTGAGTCTATTTCTGTTTAAATACTGGGGTAATAGAGCCTGCTATTTAGCGAAAGATTTATGTAAATGGCTCTTTGTTTCACACGATTGGGCCTTACAGAGTGTAAGTTACACTGATAATGTAATTATGCCACTCCTGCCATTTGAAAGCAGCACATTGTGGAGAAGCCTCCAAATTCTGTATAGAACAGGACTTGAAAACCTTGTGCTTTTTAAATCAACTTATGTTCTGCAGCAAGAAGTAGTAGAGCTGGGTTATAGAACAGCCTATTCTGGAATTGTTGACATTTTTAGCTTGGAACCTGAGATTTCTTTTATATCAGAATTTTGAAGCACCTATTATTGCACACCATAATTGCATTATGTAACTGAGTTAGCCTTAGGATGCAATTCCCCCACCCTTCCTAAAGCTTCGTATTTTGTTTTATGTCAGTCTGGTGGTCAGTATTTCTTCAGTCTGGCATTTTATTAGTGTGGAGGTTACAGTAACTTTGAGTATTACTTGAGATCAATACATTATCTTGTGCTTCACAATTTGGAGTTCATTATTCAGTGAATGTTGATGACTTTTTGCAATGGAGAGTAAGGTACTTGTAGCCTTCTGTGTCTGGTTTCTAGCCAGAGGAGTTTTCTAAGTTCCTAACTAGACTATTAATCCTTAGAAGTCCTGTTCTTGTGCTTATGCTTCTTATATAGGATGTTGCCCTACAGGCAACCTGTATAATTTTGGCATAATTCCTTTTCAGTGGGGGTCTTGGAATGAGAATCTCTTTCTTCCAGCCTTGAAGTGATTCGTCTGTATGGCCGAAGGAAAATGAGGCTGCCTTGAGCAGGAACAGGCAGTAGCAATCGTTTATCCTTGCTGCACCCCAGCCTGCACCCCAGCCCCTGAGCAGAAGAGCATGCCCTGCTGCCCGGGTGGACCCACACAGCAGTCTGAAGTGACGTCCTGCCCTTGCAATCTTACAGCAGCTTTTGCAGGACAGTAAAATGTTACGTACCAGAGTCTGCATTCAGGTGACACCGCACTGTACCGTTCCAGCTTTTTGCTCGAGGAAATAGGTTGTGTGGCTGAATGCGCTTAGCGACAGTGGCAAGGCATGAGCTTGCTGCAGAAACTCAGGACGCCATGGCTCTCTGCGGCCACAGTGCAGGGGCTTTGGCCCGTGGAGCTGCCACGCTGCTGAAAGCTCTGCGGAGCCCTCGTTTGAAAAACGTGATATGGGTCAAGAGCTTGTGTCTTTGTTTCTGTGCTACAGAGGGTGTGTGGAAGGTGCCTGTATGCTGCAGGAAAAGCTAGCATCTCCCCCTTCAAGCAGTTTTTCTCATAGCAGGATTGTGGGTTTTCTGTTCATTTTCTATTCTTACTTACTAAGCTAATCTTACTAAATTCTTCCTCTCCGCTAACCTGAATAGAGACTGCAGATTGTTAGTATCAGGCAGCTCGGCTCGTGCCCATTGAGAGAAGCTATGCAAGTGCTTCTGACTTGACAAGTGACAGCTAGTGATTTTCTTTTACCTGTATGAGAAGTGGTAATCTTCATCCTATGCATTTTTATCCCAGTATCCCAGTCCCATGGAGAAACACATCACAGCTGTAGAAACAGTGGAAGAGAAAACAGGTAAGCTGCCTGAATATTTTTACAGAGCTAGTTAAAATTTTTCATAACCTTTAAAATTAATTATGAAATACTTCTATTTCCTTAGAAGCCGTGCACTGCAGACTTGCCTGGGATTCTGTGTGCTGGACATTGTGTAAGCAAAACGAAGAAAATATAGTCTACTCCCCACCCCAAAGTGTGGGGTTTAACTGCATTAAGTATTTGAATTTTCAGCTTATTCCAGGGCCGTCAGACATGTTGTGCCTGTTTCTGTGTAGATGTTCTTTTGTGTTATGGTTCCTTGGTGTTTCTGTGATGATTTCCATCTGCAGTGCTCCACAGATCAGATGTAAGGCCCCTGGAAGGAAGCACAGTGAGTTGTATGGATCGAGCCTCAGGCGCTCTGCAGGCATTGTGCTACTTGGCTTTCATGATCCCTGCCTTCGGAGGGATCTCTTGCTGTTTCACCTCCTGGATGAGGAGGTAGTTCCAGGAATCACACTCACGTGGTGGCCTTGTAGGATGCTGATGCTCAGAAAGCCATCACACATCGTCAGTCTCTTGCTTCATCAGTCAGAATTCCTGAAACACTGAAAATCAGAAGTTACTGTTTCCCAATCATATTGAGAGGAAAATAAATCTGCTTGGGCTGGAGCACAGTTGTCAGATCAGGTCTGCTGGTACCACATGGCCTTTTGTTTTCCTGTTGCTGAGCTTGCAGGAATTGCTTGCAATTAGGAACTTAAAGTAACATGCCTGTGGGAGGGTGGGTTAAACAGTTGTGCAGCCACGTGGGAAACAAGTACTATAGGACTTTGTGTGGAAATAACAACCTTTCTTCCTAATATGGGAACTCTGATCAAATACCTATTTGGGATGAAATAACTTGTAGACTTTAAACTTTTAGTCCCAGACGCTTTGGAATTAAAGTTTTGATGGAGTTGATGTAGCTCAGAGCAGCCTGGTCTAGTGGGAGGTGTCCCTGCCCATTGCAGGGAGTTGGAACTGGGTGATATTTAAGGTGCCTTCCAACCCAAACCATTCTATGGTTCTGTGAAGTTTTAGTCCCTAAATTCTTTATCATACATTTAGAGATGTGTTCTGTCTTGCAGCTCAGGTTTAATGATGGCTCTTAATTCCAGGTTTATGCTCTCTAACCAAGTTGTTAGTGAGGTTGCCCTGGGATTCAAGAAAGCTGAGCATTAGTGCTGCTGTTGCTGTTTTCTTCAAATGCAGTAAACCACTCTTTCCAGAGAATGCTTTTCTATTCCATGTTGCATGGAGGTGCTTCATATTATTAATGTGGTGTTTGTTAAGAATTCTGAAAACCAAACCCCATGAAGTTTTCATTTCACAGATCCCACCAAATGCAACTATTCGAGAAGGTACTCTTTTTATCCCAGAGAAGTCTTTAACCTGGGCCGCCTGCCAGTTGGCTTCTTGTTCAGTAGCGTTCTGTTCTTGATCTGGGTCATTAAATATTAAAAGGCAAAGTGATTCTAAAAGCCAACCATTTTTTTGGAGGTACTAAATAACTGTAATTTGTTTCCTAATAGATAGTTTTGTCCTTGTCACTGGGTCCAACTCAATACAAAACTGAATGTGTGATGAGACAGGACTGTTCTGTAAAACTTGTACACAGTGTGTTTGCCCGGAGAATGAGCCTGAGAATATAAATTGGGGTGGGGATAGAAATAAATTAAAGCCTAAGCCTGTACGTTGGTCTGGTAGCTGCACGCTCCCATGCAGCCTGGCACTGCCTGCAGTGTGCTTTGCTACCCAGGAGCACCAGTATAAATGCCAGTAAAATGTTAGTACTGTGTGCTGGAATAGGGGAGTCTGGGTTACAGTGATGGATACAGGTGCCTTCCTCCTCAGGCAGAGCACAGAATGCCCATAGCAGTCTTACTTAGAGCCCTCTGTCTGGCAAAGCAGGAGCAGTACTGGGTTATACTTAAAAAACAAAAAAACCCAACCCCCAAAGCAAATGACCCCCTCCCCCAGCACTCTGTTAATTTGCCAGCATTTCTGTTTGCACATTTGCTCTGATGTGAAGTCTTTCAACTACTTTGCTTTTGTTAAAAAATGGTAATACTAGCGGCTGTAACTCTTCCTTTCTGATTTTCTTTTATAATCAGATTTGTCTACAGGGATTATTTACTGGAGGAGAATTGCAACATGCCAGAATGTAATTCCTGAAATTTTAAGAAAGGTAACTATTTAGAGAAATTTAGTCAACTTGTAAAACCTTAATGCTTCACGGTGTTTTATCTTGTTTAAAAGAATCACATTTCCAAATGATTTCTTTTTTTTTTTTTTTTTTTTTTTTTAATTAGAAGAGTTTAAAAGATAAGTTAAGAGAAAAAAACCCTCTAGGAACCGATTCTATACTTAACTTGAATGGACAAAATTGCGGCCTTGAGCAGACTAAGATGTAACTGGTGGTGGTGGTTGTTTTACATGCAGATGGGCTTTCAACTTTTGTACCTGGAAAAAGTAAAGCTGCTTTAAAAGCTTACCTGGGCCACGGTGAAAGTACAGCCATTCCCCCCATCCCAATATAATGATCATATTGCTGTCAATACGATTTTTGTGTGGTAGATGGTATTTTTACAAAAGCTCAGTCTCGTGGATCTCGGCAAAAGGGTGGCAGCTAGTAATAAAAACTAGGTAATTCTAAGATGAGCTCAGGTGTTTTGGATGTCTGATCCATGGCTTCTGAACATGTTGGGTTGTAATCTCTCACAAGACTATTCTGTAAGTGAATTCAGAGGGAATGAAAGAATACTTAATGTGCCTGTAGCATGTTGCAAGTTAAATACGGCATCGTAGGGTTCCAATGAAGAAGATAAGACAAGGCTGTAGAAAACATTAGAACCTGGGTTGTGCAATCCCTTAGTGTCTCTTTTAGTGACAGCCCTTTCTTCACAGTTTGTTATGGGAGGAGAATTTGCCTTATTTATTCTTTGGGTTTTTTTCAGAGTATCTTGCAGCAGATAGTCTGTATACAGAAAAGTACATTTACATTCATGCATGATCAAACAACTACTATTTCACTGTCTGCATGCTTAAACGTGTGCATGTCCTCTTTTTCTGGTGCTGACAACTCTGTATGTTTTTGCCTCTAAACATGTGTTTGTCTCTTCCAAGCCTCACCTGCCAAGGAGAACATATCATTGTCCTATACAGGCAGAATGTAAATAAACCGATGGTGAGATTTTTATCCTTTCTTTAGCCCACGCTTATTAGATCAAGGTCACTCAGTTTGAGAGTGGGCTCTTGGAGGAGGAGGAGGCCTCCTGGGAGAAAGGAGCTGGAGCAGGGCAGAGGTGCAAGCTGTTCTCCTGCCCTCATGGTTTAGCTGGTGGGTTTGGCTCCCTTGCATTTAACGGTTTGGAAGTGGCTTCTCTTATCCTTCTTTGTCATAAGTTAGTTGTCATCAGCAAGACAGGAAGCATGAAGTGATGCTGGTAAGTTGGCCTGCAGTGGTCTTGGAAGCCTGGCTGGGGACTGAGCCGCTTCCCTAAATTTTGGAGCGTTTACATGGCCTTCAGTAGCTTCTGAACAATTTGAGTGTTCATATTTGGGCTATCCACAGCTGTTGTGCCCTCCTGCTGAATCCTCAGTCTTACCCTATGAGGCTAGTAACACTTTAAAAGTACTGGGAAGTGTTTCTACCTTTTTTTCTTAAAAAGCTGTAATTCTGTTTGCCAGGTCGGTGTCTTAAAAGTGCCCGACATCTACTTGGAAGAGGAATCTTGGCTTAATATGCGGAAAAGAAATATGACTATGAAAACTCATTGCCTTACGTGGACACAGTATGCGTCTCTCAGTGAGGAGTCTGTCTTCAGAGAGAGCTTGGAGAATCCAAACTGGTGAGTACTGGCCTCTGGGTACAGCAGCATCCCTGTGCTGGCTCTGGGCTGCTGCTGCAGGCCCGAAGCCCTGCAGATGGGTTTTCTGTTGCCTTTTGCAATGAGAGGGGTCTGAATAACAATTTCTTTGGTATGTCTTGAATGCATTTGAAGCAGCAGCTGTAGATGTCCTGTAGCTTTCCTCTGGCTTGTTCAGACGTAAGCTTAGGCTCTGGCCAGAGCACAAATAATCGCTGGAAGTTAATTTTCTATGTGCTGCTTTGCAGTTACAGAAGGCTGCCCTGCTGTTCCTGCACAGCAGGTGTAGCCAGAGTGTTCGTTTTGCTCTTGCATCTACCAACAGATGCTTGGACAGCAGTTTAAAAATTATCAGCTCCCTCCTGCTTGCCCACCATTGGCATGGAACGTACTTGTTCCCAAACAATTTTCTTTCTCCGGTGTTTGGCCCGCTGTGACCCAGAGATGTGAGCTGCTGTGGGACTTTGCCTGGGAGAGCACAGACTTGTGTTTGTACACAGTGGAGCCTAGAAATGTCTTTATGCACATTTACAGCAGGATCAGAGTGGAATTTCTAACTTCCATAGCACTGAAATGAGCAGGTATGTGATAATGTGACTGTCTTTAAAAAAAGATTTATTTCCAGCTGATGTCAACCCCATTAATTCTTTGTTCTAGTGTCTCTTGTAATTTGTTGTTACTTTTGCCTTGTGATGTTCTCTGGGAAGTGTGGCAGGGATGTCCAGCAAGGTCCATGTGACTTTGGAAAGCTCTAAGGGTGTTAAGGAAGAACCCCAGCAACTTCAGATGAAATTAAATTCCTTGTGGCTGAGGCATTTTTGAAAGCCCCATGCTGGGACATTGCTGTTTGAGGACATGTTCCTCTGGCTTTTTAAAATGTTTTGTTTCAAAAGTTTGCTGGGACCCTCTGTCCTTACTGAGGCTTCCTCTGCATCAGACTTGCATTGCAGCTGTAGATGTTGGTCCTGTTGGTGTAGAAACTGATTTACTGCAGCTGTTCGGCCACTCACACCCTATTTTCAAGGCTTTTCAGTTCCAGTTTAGGAGAGATGCTGTCCTTAGCATGCTGTGTCTGCTCCTGCAGGCTTGTGCAGGGGAGTTGTGCGAGTTTGGCATCACCACTGCTCACTCTTACCTTGAAGCACACTGGCAATGGGGAAGGCAGAGGCATACCTGGGCTGCCAGGGTGTGATGGCAGCCTCAGCAGGTTCGCTCATGCAGGTTTGCAGCACCTGCCGAGCTGCCGGTGCCTCTGGAGGTGCGGTGGGTGCCGGTGCAGGTCAGCAGCGGCAATACTTGGCTGCAGGAGCCTGCAGCCCTCAGCCATGCAGCCCTGGCTGGGTAGGTTCAAGGATACCTGGGCATGCCTGTGCACACCACTGTCA
The DNA here is from genome assembly GCF_023638135.1 of Falco biarmicus. Classification (NCBI taxonomy): domain Eukaryota; kingdom Metazoa; phylum Chordata; class Aves; order Falconiformes; family Falconidae; genus Falco; species Falco biarmicus. The sequence continues at coordinate 65,414,497 of NC_079295.1, forward strand.
CCTCTTCAGGGTTCTTATGAAGGTAATCGGATCTAACAAATGCTGGCTGCCAAAACGGGTGTGAAATTTCAGCTGCATGTAGTGTACATACGGTGACATTTACATTTTAATAGGCGAAGGAATTACGCAAAGGGCATAACATTAGCAGCATACTGTTGTAGTGGAGAGAAATAAGAAAACACACAGTGAGGAGACTCAAGTGATCCTGATTAGTGGGAAAATTGTATATTATGCCCCTAAAAAGAGAACAGTGTTATGAGAGTGATAGTAGCCTGAGTACAGAGAGAAACTTGTTGTTCTCCCCTACTGTGCACTGCTGGGCAGATTTCAATAGCGACCTTGTGAAACTCTTTAGGTCGCTAGAAGGGTGTGTGATGGGCTCTGTGCCAGGCATTGCCTGTTCCCAGCCCAGCAGGGAGCTGGTGGCTTGGGGGGTTGTTGGGGTGCTGGCTGCAGGCTGCTTTGTGGGTGTTCCCTGGGTGCGTTACAGCCATGGCACCCACTGCCCTGCTCTGTGCCTCTGCAAGGTCTCTTGCAGTGGGGTTGATTACGGAGCTGCTGCTTTGGAGAGCTGCAGCCTGGTCCCACCTGTGGTGGGATGATGTTGATGGGAATCTAGAATATTTCTGCCCTTGTCAGATGAAGTTACAACTGTCTGTGCTGACTTCAGCTCAGCTACTTTGTAGACCAATATGCTGTAGAAAATCAAACTATGAATCCAGTCCCTAGGCGCCTAGGAGAACCTCTTCCAGAGGACATGAATTAGTTCACCCAGTTTGAGATTGGCAGTTACATCATTTATTATTTTCAGTGAGAGAGCTGCAAGTCAGGGAAGGGAGACTGTGACATTCCTGGTGTCCCTAATAGAACTGGGGCAATTGAAGTGATGCTTGCTTAGTCCCAAACAGTTCTTCCTTTTAGCATCAGGTGGTTATTCTGTTCTAGATAAATGTGAATGCAGTGATGCCAAGTGCTGCATATTCTTGCAAAGTGAATTATTGTGGGTGCTTCCAAGTAAGAGTATATAAAAGTCTGAAAAGATCTAGTAGCAAACAGACATTACTGTAAATAAATTATAAACCATTGAAAAAGGCACGATGGGGCATATCCGGATATTCAGAGGCCAGAAAGCACCTGTTACCCTCTTGGCTGAACTTCTTTGTGACACTTTTTATTTGGTTTCTGTGATTTAATTGCTGTTACAGACAAGCATCTCCTTTTGATGCCTGAAGTCCAAAGAAAGCCAGTTAGTCCCTGCAGGCGAGGCTGTGCTGCAGGTAGGGCAGGTCCAGCCCTGAGCAGTGTTTGCCTGCAGAGGATTGGGGCTGGTTTGCTGGCACTGCCCAGTGTTCGCCAGCACTGCCCCGCAATGCAGCTCCAGAGGGCTCTGGGGCTCACGGCTTTCACTGCTGGTATATCAAACCCGTCTGAATCTTGTCAGCTGTTCCCCTCTGCTTGCACGCATATGTGTTTGCGTTGGAAATTCCTAGAGTGATTCATTTGCACTTACCCTAAAAGTGTATATTACATAAATTAGGTATGAGCCTGCTACCCACCCAGCTGAGATGGGCAGTGTCCGTATTGACGGGGAGGGCTCTGGGAAGAGTTGTCTGGTGCACAGTGCCAAACTGAAAGGGAAAGTCAGTGGCAAAACTCCCTTGTAGCTGCCTGGATTTATGCTGAAGTTGTGTACTGGCAAATTTCCATGTGTCGGGACACATTATATCTGGTTTTCCACAGTGGAGAATCCCTGTGTACCTTGAATTTTGTCTCTGGTGCTGTTTGCCATCCCTGCGTGTTTTGGTTTGACTGCTTTCCCCCTCCCTGCCAGGAGCATTTTGATGCTTTTTCATGTTATATCCCTCAATTGCCATCAGATTCCCTTTATTGCCCAGCACTTTCCCTCATTTCAGAGAGCCCAAGGGAGCCACAGTCTCTTGCAGTGCGGTGGGCGCAGGGTGAGATGCCTCCCTGACGTGGAGAGAGGCACGTGATGCATGAGCAGTGCTTGTCAGCTGGAGATGGGAATTAAAAAGATCTTCCGTACAAAAGCTCCCTCTTTTGAAGAGCCTTGCATTGGATGTAACTTTTAATTTAATTTTGAAAGCCATGCAGGCTTTGGAAACTCTCCCTGACACTATCGGAGCAAGAATATTGCTAGACTTTTTATACTAAAGACACTTTAATTAAACCCCCATCATGAAAACAATTAGACCAAATTTGCTGTACTTAACTAGTCAATAATTTAGTAGCTGGATCTCATTAATAGACTTCTCCCTGTGACTGTGTTGTAATGATGCGGCATTGCTAGCTGCGTGCTACAGAAATCAATTAGAGATCAATATTTTCCTTGTAGGGGACAAAAAAGAAAGAGGCTCAATGGTGAAACTGCAAAATGAATAAATAAATTCCAACCAAAGCGGCTGAGTTCAGTGGTGGATTTTTAGTGCTGACATCCATTCTGTGGTTGGGGCAAACTTCTCATGTTCTCCTGCTTCTTCACTGCAACTCCATGTGTCTGCATTTTTACTGAATTGCATTGACAGAAATTAAAGATGTTAGTGGCACACCGAGGGCATCAGTGATGGTGGTTCGCCTGCGTGCTGCCGGGATGGGACTGCGGGGTCCTCTCCTCACTGGTATCACCACCTCTGCTTGGGTGGAATGATGTCCTGAGGACTCTATAAAATTGTAGAGGTGTATTTTCCTGTGTCTGCCGTTGGCTTTCATGATTCTGGGGACAGCTGTTGTGTCTCCTTCAGACCTCTCTGTGTTGCTGCTCTTTGGGTTTCTCCAGTAAACGTGTGTCTTGTGTCCTCCCTGGAGCAGAGTCCAGCTGGACCTTCAGCAGTGCTGGCGGCGGGAGATGCTCGTCACAAGCATCTTGTTATGCCACTGGTCTGCTGTGTGTTTGCCTTTGAGATTGTCATACAAAATGTGTGAATGTAAGAGATTAATCCTGTACTTGGGTATCAAAGACTAACTTTCTAACATACGCTTAGTGTTTACTAAGTAGACAGAAAAATAAAAGGATGTTCTGTTCCTGTTTCTTAGGACAGACTTCACACAAAAAGGCCAAATATCAGTCACGGGGGCAGGTTTGCTCAACTGTGTGTTGGAAGCTTTTGCTCAATCATTTTTAAAACAGGCTGTGAGGAAGGTAAGTAATTTTTTTGCTTGAATTTCCTCTCTGAGTTATATTCTGTATTTTTTTGAATCACCAGATCATCTTGGGTTCAAAATTAAATTGAGTCTGGATTCTTTGTATCTTTTAATTGTTGAAAGAATATTTGATATTTTGTCTACAGAGAATAAGCAGAATAAAAATGGATTTAGTTTTATTATGGTAATAGTTTTATTTCAGATACATCTTAAAACATGGCGTATATGACTGTATCAGTTTCTGTAATTCATTCTTATTCCTGATTTCCCCCAGGCACTGGAACAGTTCTTCTTCCTAATGCCTCATTGTACCAGCTAATACTGTAGTAATAATTTGCCGTTCTATAGCACCTTTATACTGAAGTAGTCAAAAGTAGTCAACATGAATTTATATCATGTCACACATTTTTCTCCAGTAATGTCAGGGGTTTTTTTTTGGCAGCTTGATGTATTTACAATAGCCACAGTCAATCTCCCTGTAGCAGTTCTGTATACTTCAATAGTTCTGTCTTTCAGTAAGAATTATGAAAGAGGATAAAAGCTATCCAGCAGAGCATCCCAAGGGAGGTGGTGTTCAAAGGCTTTTCATTTCGGGGAGTCATGTCATATTGATAAACTAGGTTTAAGAGCCATGTCTCCTGAAGCATTTGTTCATTGGGAAATGAAGTTTTGTGGAATTCTTGTTCTCTGCGAGTTTATACTTTGAAGAGATTTGGGGGTTCAGGTTGTGCTGTGCAGACTGTTTAAAATCTACATCTGCTGAAAAGGGAGCAAGAAGGAGAAGGAAGGAACATTTCACTAAACTTTTCTAATGAGAAACTGAGAGGGTTTTTGCCTTATTTCTTTTTTTTTTCTTTTTGTTTTGGGTTTTTTTGTTTGTTTCTTTCTTTCTTTCTTTTTCCCTCCCTCCAGTTTATATCTTGTTTCAGGTGAATGAAAGCATGTGTATGTGCCTGAAAACATGGCCATGGCATTTTCATGGCTGCGCTCATGAATCTTATGTACTGCAAGACTATAATGAATTTAGATTTACCATTATTTATCATTTTTTAGTTATCTAATTGAAAAATTTGTTTTTCACATGAACTTAGATGTCCATGGTTCAGATCATACCTTATGCCATTCTTTAATTATTCACAGGGACCAAGAGGTTAATACTCTTGAAGGTGGGGTTTTTGGTTTTGGGGCTTTTTTGGTTTGGTTTTGTTTTGAAGTGGCCTTAGCAGTGTCCTGCCTTTTCTTGCACTGAAGTCAGTGGGAGCCTGGGCAGCACCCCACCCGCAGTCCCTCGGGACTGTCTCCTCTCTGCCAGCCTAGGGGCTGACAGTCCCCACCTCTCATTTGTGCTTGAAAACCTGATTTTGGAACCTGTGTCCCAAGAGCTGTAGGTAGAAATATATTTGATTATTCTTGATAACTGTAAGATACTTTTGTTGAGGCTTTGAAAGAAAAACCCCAGAAATCGTGAGCTATGCTAATGTAAGCAGTGACTGTGAGCAATGGGACACATCTTGCTGGCTTGTGGCAGCGTGGAGCTAGCGGGTAGAGCAGACTAGCTCGCAGTATCTCTACAGTGCTGCATTAGAAATCCTTTAGCAATTTTGGCTGTGTCTGCAGAACTGTGAAAAAGAAAAATACAAGTGCACCAGATCTGGTATAAATGTGTGGTCTTGCCTGGTTTTTCCCCCCACCTCCAAAACATCTGTCTCCCTAAGGCAGAAGCTGTATCTAGGCATCTCATTTCTTCTAAGCTCTTAGACAGGGTTCCTTTGGTGGCTTGGCCATAAGAGTAGTTCTGAGGCACATTATACCCAAATGTAATAAATGGCAATACAAAGACAATATTTAAAGTTTTAAAATGTATATGTTGCATGTATGACAATGCTTGATAAATGCTGTCTAGGCTTCCATTTACTACTTCCAGTACCTGATCTCCATCCTTCCTAACGGCCTGACCAAAAAGGCTCTGCACCTGGTATAATTGGTTGGAATAGGTAAGGATGTTACTTTCAAAGCCAAACCATGATTCCTGCTTTATCTCCTCTATCCTGACAGCAGTGCACTCCTCCATCCATCTGTTTGGACAGGCTCAGATGAGATAAGGGAGTAAGGAATCAGTGGGAGGCAGCAACGTGAGGGGGCAGAGGAAATGGAGTAGGGGATGAGCTACATGAAGAGCAGGAGGAAATACTGAATGGATATTAAAATCTGTTTGACAACAATAATGCTCATGTATTCACGCAGTCAATATTAAGTATCTTTATTTTGTAGAAAGAGAGGGAAAGTTACTATTCATGGATACCAAAGGCACTTCTCTTTTGAATCATTATTTTTGTAACTGAGATATGAGCCTGTTCTGTGGGTAGGGTTTTTTTTAATGCCTAGCAGAACGACAGTGACATTTTATGGCTCCTCATACTTGTCATGTTTCCCTTACTTTGTTCCAACTCTGAACAAAAATGTAGGAGAGAAAATCTTTCTGCCCTGCTTTTGTTTGTATAGAAGTTGTAGTGCATTTGAGTGAAAAAATTACAGCATTTATGGTTATTTTTTTTCTTACCTGTTCAGAAAAGGTATTAATGCATGATGTGCACTCACATTATTGCCAATAAAACTCTGCTCCTGAATAATTCAGAAGTCTGAGCAGATACGCTGGTAAATGCCAGCTACCAGCGCAGCCTGTGCTGGGTCTGATGGTGAGAGCCTGGCTTCCTTCAGAGAGGTGAAAGGATGCTCCCTTGTCTGCAAGAAGTTTCCAGCCCAGGGGGTAGTGGTGGCCCCTGAAGTCGGCCTTTGTGTGTTTGAGTTTTTAAAATTTGTTTAAAGAGTGGCCTAATTAGTTTGTACCTGTCTAAGTTACAATGATCTCTGGCAGTGTGAAGCAGTACAGATGATGAAGTTATGAGTGATTTTAAGGCCACACAATAAAGGAGCGTTTGTAGTGGGAAACTTTTGTTATGTTGGTAGGTGTTTTATTGTTGCCTCTTAAATGTTGCAACATTTCTGTCATTTTCACATCTTGGTTTCTTATTTTTTTGCTTAACTTGAATATATAAGGAGATGGAAGTTAAAAGCCATGATGTAGTGTTTGTTAAATGGTGGCACTGAGCTCAAATAACAGATATCTAACTGAAAAATGTTTTGTCGTGGTAAGAAAAAGATTGAAAGGTCTTAGGTGCTCTTTTCAGAGACAGCATAAAATCTTCTGCTAGTCTGTTAAAATGCTACCCTGCTTTTGTGATGGCAACAGAAATGGGGTGTGCACTGCAATAGGCATTGCCTTCATCACATTCAAACAGGCCATTTATCTTTTTCCTGTACATCACTTAACCTCTTCTTTAAAACTTACAGTGTTTGGTAAAGCTGTGGAGTTGCTACAGATGTGATATGTTCTGACTGTCCCTGTCAGCTGGCAGTCCAGTCTGGCTCCTGGCAGCTACTCCAGATGCAAATGTAGGCTGCTCAACAAGTCTGTAGTGCTGGAAAGTCCTTAGACTGCCATTTCTCATTTCCCTCATTGCCCTGTCACCCCACTGCTGGGTCGGTGTGGTTTCCACGTACTGGCTGTGGGGACAAAGTGGCACTTGCTGGAGGAGTTGCCCATAGCTGTTGCTGGACTGGGATCTGCTGGGCTCCCATCCCTTCGAGTGCCTTGGGGTATTGCACTGATAAGGGCTGTATGTAGACACTTACGGCAGGAGAGCTCTTACACTAGCAGAGCACTTCCACCTCTGAAAATAAAACTATTCTGTGTCTTGTCCATCAGAGAAGCTTTTAAGCTGCAGCTGTAGAGGTGCAGAGTGCAGTGAGTAGGCAATGTTTGTTCTGCATTTCAAGTGCATCATTGCACTCTAAGCAGTGTAAATTTAGCTCCTTTAAGCTTGATCTCCTGGGGCTGAGACTTAAGTGTTTGGACTTTAGTTGAAAGGAATATATTGATTAGGCTTTGATTTAGTTGTTCCTAGCTGAAAAGATACTGGGTAATGACTTGTGCCTGCCCTTTCATATTTTATTCATTTAATTGAGTCCCCTCTCAGTCCCCTTTTCTTCCTCAACACCACATTGCCTAAAAGTCTGCAGCGCTATGAGGAGAAATAAAAGAAAAAGCTGTTGTCACACTGTGAACATAATTGATTCAATAAGTAACATTTTTAAATTCCCTAGGCAAACCTCCGAGTCTTCACTTACGGCAATTAGTGCTTCATTCTGTAAACAGTGGCATGTCCAATTTAGGCTGATAGACTAAGGTAGCCAGTTTATTGCCTTCTACAAAGAATAGGCATGGAAGATGAACTGTTTTTTATAGGTATAAAATACCTCGTCCATTTTGGTTTTGTAGAGATGTGAAGAGAAATTCTCTTGACCTATTTGTTAACATTGCCCTTTTTTACCTCCTCTCACAGTGACTCAGAGAAATCCTTTTTCTTTTATCTTGACAAACAGAGAGCCTACTAGGGTAAACCTTAGCCCCACACAGGTTATAGCTAAGCTCAGAGCTTGCTTTAGTCCACATGATCTCACCAAACATTAGAGGCAGGGTTGGCAAATCACTACAGTTTCAGTACACGCTGCTTCTCTCTCACTTTGTACTGAACCTCGAACCTAAACTAATTGCAGAATAGTAAAGCATCTGGCTGTGGAGCAGGCTGTAGCCCTGACGTGGGAAAAGCACTTGGTTGAAAGCTTCGCCCCAGTTTTTGGATGGCTGCCCTGCTGTAGGTAGTTCCGTGGTTTGCACCCCTGCAGCCGTTGCTGGTTGGTGAGCACCCAGGTTGCAGGCTGGTGAGCTGCTTGTCTGCAGCAAACCCCCTGCCAAACAAACCCCCTAGATTCAACGTGCATTTTGCTTTGATTAATAGTTCATTGTTTAGAATTTCCTCCTTCCTTCATAGATCAGTCCTGGAGAAAGAAGTATTCACCTTCTTGGTCCTCTGATGGCATTTTTTACTTCATTCCAACATGAATTCCTTCATTATAGAAATAATCATGGGGCTTTTATGGGGCGCTTTCATACTCACGCTCCCAATTGCTTGCATGCAAAGAACATGAGTGATGGTATATCCCTCTTTAAAATGGAAATACCAAGGTGCAGGGATGAGTAGTGGTTTGGTGCAAGCGAAGCAGTGACAGAACTGGAATGAAATGTGTGACCTGATCAAGCGCAGTCTTGGCCTGGAAGAGCTTGCAAGCTGCTAAGGGTCCTTGGTCCTTTCTAGGTTCCCCTGAGCAGCCTCTGCTGTAATGTTCCTTGTGCTTCCCAGGCAGAGGGGAGACCCGCACTGAGTTTGTGCAGGACCATAATACGCAATTTCTTTTAAGGCTTAATGGTATGTTGTGGGATGCCCTTTCTAATGTATGAAATACTTAAGTTGTGTGCAAAACTGGCATTTTTTTTGCTTTTTTTCCAGGGTATTAAAATAATGGAGACGCTTCTTCAGGAGCAGTGTAGGTGATCGTGCTCTTAGTGAGCAGCTTAAGTGCAACATGCATCTACAGATTGTAAAAATTGTTGAGAGTTAGTGACACCTATTGCACATTGTGCTCCTTGTAGTTCTACAAATAAATGTGGGGGTTTTGTCCATTATAAATAGCATGCAATTTTTGAGGAATTTTCGAGAAAAGTAGTGATCTACTGCAGCATTAGGCTCAATACTATTGCAGAGTTACTGAATAGTATGTTGATGAAAATGACTTATGTGTCCTGTACTTCATCCTCTGGTTTTTGTTAATTTACCATGAGTGTAATAGCCTTAGTAAAATAAGATGTTGGTCCTATCTAAGAATCTTTACTGAAAAGTAGTATCTTCAGGGGTTATCTGTGGAGAGAAGAATTGGTCGACTCTTAAATTAGCGTTAGAACAAGAGGAAATGACTATTGATTACCTCCTAATAAATTTCTTCTAAAAGCTATTTTCTCTGCTTTTGCAGGAGAAAATGTATTTGCATAAGAGTTTCCTCGGAACCACATATCTTCATTGCCATGGGAATTCCAGGTCCATTGTCTGAACTTTACTGGTACCATTTTTATTGAGGAAAGAGCGTTTAATATACACAGCTGGAAGAAAAGACCACCACAGACTGCAAATGTTTTACAAAAGATTAAGGAATTGTACTGCTTAAGGGAACATTGATAATGAAAGTCATGGAGGATCAACTGTAAGCTTGGAAACAGCATCTTCCTGTGAATTGGTGCTATAATCTCTAGAGACTGAGAATTTGGTAAGGGAACATAGAGCAACAAAACAAAAATAGCCCTTGTTGCTCTGAAGACACCCTTGCCTAGTCAACCAGTTGCTTTGTGCCTTATCAAGGGAGGCGCAAGCACACCCTGTGCCCTCTTTATTTCACAGCTTAATTCCTTCTGCAGAAATGAAGCTGAGTGGTAGCAGCCGAGTAGGGTTACTGTTCCCCGCTTGAGTCACGCATTACTTCAGTTCTGATGGCAGTGTTGGAAGTATTTGGTTATTATACTCCTGCCAGCTTGATTATTTTCTGCTGTAAAGATATGCCTTAATACAAGTTTTGCATATATTTGAATTCTTTCTAAAAGTATTTCTCTCGTATTGCTTCTGAGTAGAAGAAGAAGAAACCTGGAGGGGAATTGATCAAGCGCAAAAGATCTTGACAAAGAGCATCTCTCATACGCTTCTCTTCCTTCTGTTACACACACCGCATCAGGATGGTTTTATTTTAAACTTTTCATTTAAAATTCAGATAAGCACAACCTGTCTTTGATACCCTTTACTGTGTTAGGGTAATACCACACTTTACAAATAGCCCCATGAGAGCCTGCATGTGTTCTTTGTGAAGATTTAAACCAGGCATTTGATTGCCCTAAAGGAAAACAATGGGCTCTGCATTTTTCAGGGTGGGTTGTGCTTTATTTCCTGAAACGTCATGTAAACTCTTAGTGGACTCTTCCTCATACTATGCCTAAGTGCTGTGGTCCTGCTTATTTCAATATTTATTGGTCTCAACCATCCTATTCTGAAGCTAAACAAGCATACTGCTGAACAGCCCAGCCACAGCCTGTGGCCACCACCGGCTCTCCAGCAGTGAAATCCACGAACCTTTGCTTCCGTGGGTGGCGCTACAGGTTTATGCTGTGGGAGATGCTGGCCCATACTTTGTGGTGGAAGAGCCGCAACACAGTCCTTAGGAAATGACTGTATTCCATACTGGCACGGTGGAACAAAATACTTCATCTTATTTTGGTTGTTAAACGATTCTTGCAAATTTGGACTCTGAATACGGAACAGTAAATATTTATGAAATGTAATGGCCAAGACTAAATATATTCATTAGCATATTTATTTTTATTGAGTTGCTACTTTGTGTGCCTGAGGAAATAATCAAATTTCTTCTGTTTGAGCTGCTGTGTACAATTTTAGGACTAGCATTTTTCTTCTCGCATCAGTCTGGATTCTGGAATTAGGACAGAGGAAGCATTTGCCTCCTCCCCCACCCCCAAAGCAGAAGTAGTTTGTGAATAATGGAAGTCAAATACAATCCAGTCTCTTCTTTGAAGCCTGTGTTGCCCATCTGCTGGGTGCCAGAAAGAGAAGGGTTGAGTCTTCTTCTGGGAAGCGGGGTGCTCTTTGTGAGGCCAGGGCACATGGTCAGGGTTCTGGGATTGTACTACAAAGTCTGAAAAGTGAGCAAATGAGGGGAGAAGTTAGGGAAGGCTCCATTGTAGCTTCTGGGATCAGTTGACGGGCTGAACCCGTATTCTTCCCAGTAGGGACGCCTGCTGGTTTAGAACTTTATTCTGTGGCTAACTCATGCTAGCTGTTACTAGGTGTGTTATTTTAAGCTTGCTTTGCAGTCAGTGTGTTATCACCAGCAATCTTCAAACCTTAGTCTGTCACAAACTTGCATTTTGTATAACAAAAATCTTCAGCTGAAGTTCATTTTGTATAAATCTCCAGAGATTTGAGTAGTTATTGTAAGGGATGTGACTCAGTGACGCTGTCAGCAGGGGTCCCTGAATGGCTTAGCAGAATCACCCTCCAATACAGCGGGCTGTCGGAGTGCAGGGAGTGGGTGGGCTGGTTGGGCACAAGGTTCTCATCTGTCTTGGGAAACTGACAGGCTGATGGAATATGAAGGGTTCTAGGAAACCCCCGTCCTTAACATGAGTGAAAAACTGACTGTCTCTGCTCGTCCCCAGGACCCAGGTCTGCCCTGGCCCGCTGGAGAACAGCCCCAGGGCTGGGGAGCCGTCCCGCTCTGGCTGCAAACCAGCAGCCACCTGCAGCTTTTGCTTTGAGGGTCTTCCAGTGCTGTGTCCCATGTTGGAGCTTAAGTCACTGGCTGATCAAAGGTGTCCCCGTGCTCCCTGCCACAGCGGCACATGAACAGCTTGAATTTGCCTGCAAGTCTCTGCCGGAGGGCTGCTCTGTTACCGGGAATGAGCTCTCCCGTGTTCAAAGCTGCCTCTTGATCCTGTGCTGCATTTTCTGTCAGCTGCCTGCTTCCCTGCTCCAGCGGCTGAGAAGTCCTTGTTTCTCTTTGCTCTAAATACACATGATTGTTCCGAACGTTCCTGGCTGGGGTTGGGTCAGCACAAATGCGGAGAGAAGCCCGTGAGCTTCTGAACCCTTCCTTGCCGTGACATAGGCACAGCTCTGCTCCCCCGGAACCATGGCACACATTTGATGAGCAGGGGATGAAACATTTGGCTCCATGAAAAATAACTGTGCTAGGAGCAGATTTCTGCTGTAAATACCTACCTACAATCAACCCAGTGTCAGGATTTAATGGGTGGCTTTGGTTGTTTTTATATCTGAAACCCGGGCACCTTGGGGGGAGCAGGGTGGTAGGGAGGGAGGGCTGGGTGCAGCCCTGGAACTGGCAGCTCCCTGGGGAGGGGCAGAATGGGACGACCGAGGGTCTGAGGGGGAGCGCTGGGAATCTGGAGCCGAGAGGAACCGAAGGTCTGGAGGCAAAAGCTTTACACAAAATCACTCTATAAGAAATGAGGCTGGATCATGCATCGGACTGAGTAGCAGAGGAGCAGGGAGTAAAGCCGGAGCGGGAGGGAGGAATGTGCGTGGGGGCTGGGGGTCCGTGTGGCCGCAGCATCTGACGCGGTGATGGCAGGACTTGCTGTGCGTGGGTTGGGCACTGCTGCCACTGCCAGGGCCCAGCCTCGCTGGTGCTGCAGGAGTGTTGCTGCCCGAAGTCAAGCACATCTGGAAAGTTTGCCTTCCCCAGACCTGGTGTTTGTTTCCATGCTGATGAGCTGACAGCTCTGAGGACACAAATTCAATGCACGATAGTTTTCCCATGATCTAAACCCATCGTTTTCAACTCTATTTCCAGCTTTCAAGCCTGTGGTTTTTTTTTTCTGTGTTTATTTCTTTTTTTGTGTATTCTGTTTCACGTCTGTCTCACTAATGGGACAAACATTTCAGTAAAAGTGGCAAGATTTAGAGCACTTAATCTGCTTTAATATTAATCCATTGCCTTATTTGGAGGGATAACAGGGCCTTGGGGAAAACTCCATTTCTAGTTACCTTTGCAGCTGGAAATAATGATGCTCATGCCGGGCATGGCCACTGGTCTGCGGCTCGAGGGATGTTTTCCTGGGTGAATTCTTGGTTCCAGCTGAAGAGCCCACCCTCCCCTGCTCTGCAGCCGAACAACACTCTGAACCACAGAGGGATGTGAAAGGTGACAGGTCATTAAAGCTTTTCTAGGGAATCCTGCTTAGCAGAGGCAAAACTTGAGAAAAGCAAAGGATTTGGTAAGGGGAGCATGGGGTGGGGGTGAGTGCAGCAGCAGCATCACCGGAGAGTGGGGCGGGCAGGAAGGGCAGCAGGAGGGGTGTGATGCGGTGTGGCGCTGTGGTCCATGGTCTGTACAAGCAGCACATGCACGGGAGGGCAGCAGGATGCCCAGGTGCCCGGGCTGTCACAGTGCACCCAAGAGCTGGGGGTCAGACCCTCCTGTGCCCCCGAGCTCGGGACCGCGCCCGGTGCATCTCCTGCTTGGTCCAGGACACTGCACAGGCAGGCGGTCACCTGCTGTCATGCTCCTATTTTTTAAACTTTGTGCTGAATCTGACTGAAGCTTTGTTTTGTTTTGGTTTTTTTTTGGTTAGGTTTTTTTGTTTGGTTTTTTTTTCTCCAGTGAATAAACAGCTCGCCTTAGCTACTGGCTGGAAACCTGGTTTGGCTGAGAGCCTAAACCAGCCGACACTGGCAGGCAAGAGCCAGGTGCAGACAAGAGGCCAATTAAACGCAGAACAGTAAATCCATCTGATGCCATTATGCTTTAGTTTGCATTAGCTGAAGAAACAAAGCGCCCAGATAAACGGGCTTGGCAGAATGGCACTGATCTTTTGTACTCTTTAGAAATCAAGTTTTTAAAGTGCTGAATACCTGGTGGATAGTATTTGCCTTTAAAAATAAAAAGTTATATTCTATTTTCAAAGGAATTAAAGAATACCCATGATTGGATCCTTTCAAAGAGAAAATAATTTAATTTGCTCCCAAGATCAATTAGGAAAGGATTGTGAAAAGGGACATTGCTGTCAGGAGGCAGGATGCAGTTCAGAGCAAAGCATTGAAAGAAATTGCCACATTTGGTGTTGCCTTGTAAACAGAAAGTGTTGTAAATGTTCCTGTCATTTGAAGTGACACTGCTGTAATCTTAGGTCACTAACACCATCTTTGGGGGAAGAGACGGTACATTTCCACTGGGTTTTTTTGTTATTTTTTTTTTAACTGCCAGGCACTCATCATGTGTTCTAAATGTCAGGAGCCAGCTCTGCTTTGTGCAGGAATCACATTTTGTTCTTCATAGGCATGTTTGCAGGCACAGAGCTGCTGACTGCCACCAAGGGTCAGCCCTGTGCGCGCACTGCCCCCAGCCCGGGCGCTCCAAGTGCCTGCACGGGGGACAGGGAATCACCCTCCTTGCCTGGTGCCCCTGCCCGCTGCGCAGACAGGGTTGGCGGGGTGTACGTGCCCGAAGGCTGCAGCTGGGTTTCTGGCAACACGGGCTGGTTTTCAGTATGGGAGGGCGGCATGTGGGAACCCACTGGGGGCTGTGGTGGTGCTGGCTCTCAGGAGCCAGGCTCTGCGGAGCATCCTCATCTCCTCGCTGGGATGGCAGCTCCTTGGCTGGGAAGCAGGTACTTGAAAGCATTGATAAAGCTGCAGAGATTTAGTTGTGGGGTTCTGTTTCCAACCAAGCCCCAGAGACCGGGGGGCTCAGCAATGCTCCCCCTGTGCCCTGGCAGGCAAATGGCCAATGCTGGCCTGTGCCCTGGCAGCCCCTTGCCACCTGCTCGGCACAGCAAAGGTGCCCTCGTGCTTTCAGGCTCCCATCCCCACAAGAGCTGCCGCAGCTCCTCTGTCAGCCCTTGTTTGGTTTCTGCCCCGGTGCCCCTTGCTCAGGCCGGGGCCGGGTAGCTGCCCTCCCGCCTGCCAGCAGAGGTGTGCCTGCGATGCACGGGCTCGGGCTCTGGGCACAAACTTTCTATTTTGGTGTCAGTTTCTCCATTTTGTCTGCAGAATTCCCTCACACCTATTTTTCTCTTTATTTCTGCTTCGATTCTCATTTGTTTTACACATCAGCAAGTCTCAAGCCAGAGGAGTAGACTGGACTCCCTTTGGCAGTCTTGGTCTCTTGCAAACGATGCAGAGAGACCATTAAAGTGCCAGAGTTCTATATGTTTTTCCCATTGATACCGCTCGCAAAGACCTTGCAATCCAATTGCTCTGTCTTGATTGATTTGTTCTCATTATCAGCCCTCAATTATTTGCAGATGTAAATGACAAGGCTCTATTTTCTCATAGTGCTTTATCTTTTCACAAAATGCATCCAACAAAGTTGCTAATGGAAAAGCTTTTAACCTGCCGAGGCGGAGGGTGATCCTTGTCTCTTTGGGTGAGCGTGTGACACGTGGAGCTGACTAACGCTGCAGGCTGCAGAAAACCCTGCTGCCGCCTTTGCAGTCCTCCCTCAAGTTACTGGGAGATTTAATAGACACCCCAAGGTGACTGGCACAGCAGCGGGGATGAATTGTTTACTTCGAAAATTGAAGAGAACAGAAAGGACAAATCTATTTCCTTGCTTCGGAGGCAGGGATGCTTAACCAGCGCATCTTGGCTTCACTGCTGGGAGCCTGGACAGCTGGAAGGATGGTGCTGGTTGTGCTCCATGACAGGATAATAAACAGATTCCCAGGGATGCAGGAGTGAATACTGCTGCAGGGCACGAGCAAAGTGAATTGGTCTGGGCTGGTACCCCCAGCGCAGTGTCACACTGTCCATCTGTCCGCCTCGGGCAGCTCTGCACCATGTGGGTGCAGTGTTACTGCTGGCAGAGGCTCAGGAGGGACCTGGGGATCCAGGGAGCATTGGCTTCAGTAGCAGGAGAAAAAGCAAACTGGTGTATTTGGAGGTAGAATAGCCAGAGCAGTGTAAATGCAAAGAAGTGAGGCTTGCCAGGCCCATGACATTTATTAAAAACCAAAAGCAATCAAACAAGCAAAAAAAGCCAAAGATCTCATTTTCCAAGTCCTGAAAAAAGCATTTCACTGTCCCCAGGTCTGGGTGTTGCAGCGGCCACAACCAAGGGAGCAGAGCATGTGGGAGCATCAGGTCAGACCCGCTGGGTACCATGGGCTGAGCATCTCCCTGGGTGAGTTCCTGCTGCATGGTCAGGCTGGGCTGGAGAATATATTTTAGAGAAAAGTATGTGATATAAAGCATCTGGTGATGAGGAAAGCACCCCACTCACCCTGGTGCTCCAGTCCCCTTGCTGCTGGGAGCACTTCACCTTCCGTTTCAGATCCCTGCTCCTGTCAGACCTTTGCACATAGCCTGGAGGGCTCATCCTCACCAGATGCCGTCTGGTGGTGCTTAGAAGTCATGGCCAAGGCATGTTTTCAGCCTTAGATATTAAACAGATCGATGGCCTGGAGTACAGGCATTCTTTTTGAACTCTGCAAACCCTGCTGGCCTGTCCCTGGTCTGCAGCCCTCCCCAGTGTGCTGACACCAGCCAGCCTGGGGACACATCCCCGCAGGGGCTGCGGCTGCCCCACTCATGTCTCCCCTCGCACTGACCCAGCAAGTCAGCAGTGCAGCAGCACTTCACCTCCCAGCTGCAAAAATGTCTCTGGAGCAATCCTGCTGCCTGGTTCTCCAGGGACAGAACTGAACAGGAGCGGCTGTGGTGGAGGTGGGTCCCACCACAGGACCCCCACGCTGGGGGCTGTTGAGCTCCCTGGGCGTCCCCTGCCCTGGGCTGCCCTGGGGGTTCCTCACCCTGGATTTGAAACGCAGGGCATCAGTGGTTCCAGGGCTGCTGCTGCCTCCAACCTGAGCTCAGCCATCACACAACTGCATCCTTCTTCTGACGATTTCATCCCATTGCTGGCTCCTGCATTTAAATAACAAGATGAACTTTCAGTTTATATTACAATAATCTGTACCTATTGCACTTCTTTCTGTCCTTTATTCTCAGGGTGGGAATTTGTCCTGCAGGGATGGAACAGATCGGGGGGAATATTAGGAAAACCAGATCAAATGATGGTATAATGGCGTGAGATGACTCAGTTCTATTGTGGCATCATCTTACAAAAACAGGGCATCGAACAAAACGTACTTGTATAGAAAAGTTTTTTTCATGTTTTTTCCTTTTAAAAGCTGAACAAAAAAAAAGTTGAAGAAAAAAGAAAAAAAACACTCCTCCTGATTTATATCTTTATGTAACTTTGGGTTTTTTTCTATTTGGGCTCCTTATGCTCTCCGTGATGCCTGTGAGCAGCGGGATGCCTGCAGGTACCGGTGTGCCAGAGCATGGGTCTCTGGCAGTGCAGTTGGGGTCCCACCCCGGGGCAGTTTCAGCTGGCACCAGGAGCACCCCTTGAGGACACGTGGCATTAAGCTCTTTCATGGTTAAAAGCAGCGTTATCCTTATATTGCTCTATACGAGGCTATCAGCTCCCTGCTACCCTTGCGCATCACAGGGGGCAAAAGGCCAATTTTGATCATCTGACCCAATGCTAACTCTTCTTTTCTTGCTGTTGGCCAACAGAAAAGGGCTTTGAGGTGGGGGATGGGCAGGCGGGAGCTCGACACGGCACCCTGCTCCATCCTGAGACACCCCCAGCACCCGTGGTGTGTGTGGGGCCGCACCACCAGCCCCACTGCCTCTGTCGGCAAGCAGAGCACCGGAC
This sequence comes from Falco biarmicus, assembly GCF_023638135.1. Classification (NCBI taxonomy): domain Eukaryota; kingdom Metazoa; phylum Chordata; class Aves; order Falconiformes; family Falconidae; genus Falco; species Falco biarmicus. Next base: position 65,431,855 of record NC_079295.1, read on the forward strand.
AAGCCAGGGGAGGTCTACATGTTCCCCAGGTTTTGCCCTCAAAAATGGCACTTTTCCAGAATTCCTGCCTATTCCCAACATAATTCCCAGCAACATGGCTGCATGTTGCAGCTTTGAAGCCTCATGTTTGCTGGGAGCCCTGGAACAAACGAACGGTTTAATGACCTGACTGCTTATTTCTTTGGGCCAAATGGAGCTGTAACAGGGGGTCTCATGTGAAACCTGTCCTTCCTAGCTGGGCAGAGTGCAGGGTGCCCATAACAAGGCATTGCCACGTGTGTGTGCAGTGCTAATAACGCTTCTCATGTTGTTACACTTTGTTGGTTTTTGTAGTTTTTTAGGCCTACAGCATTTTCTTCATGGTTAACATGAAAAAAAAGCAGGCTGGCTGAGCATCTGGGGAGAAAGATACTCTGTGGAAGAAGATAAAGAGCTTCTGCAAATATTTATGCACAGAAAACTGATCAAATGTTAACGAATCTCATTTACACAAGAATTGTGTGTATTTGTGTGGTTGTAGCTCCTGCAGCTGGTTCAACAAGGGGCAGCTGTTTGTCACAGATAGTTTAGGGGTTACCCACTGACATGCTTGTCTGGGGGGAGGATTTGGTGCTGTTGCCCCCAGTACATAGCCCTCAGGCTCCCAGGGAAGCAGGTCATGCTGGGCGGGTGTGTAGGCTTCAGGTGATGCTGATGGCTGTGATAGAGGCACCTGGGAGTATCACACTGCGCCTGCCCACCAACTGTATTTAATCCTCTAAATTAGCAGGTGGGCTGCTGGCTAGTGGGTGCTCTGTGCCTCTCTGGGGTCTGGTTCTGCAAGAACTCTCTGTGCTGGGAGTTAGTTGGGCTCAAGCTTTTAATGCCCTGTGTTGGGGAGGGGGACAGCGTAGAGCTGCTGCATGTCACGTCATGACTGATTTCAGCAAAAACATGTGTGCCCCCATCACATGCTTGCTAATACATATTATAAAGGAAGGTGTTACTTTGGAGATAAGAGAAAACCTAAATAGCCTAATTCCTATTTAAAGTAAAGTTGACTTAAAGTAACTTTCTGTGCAAGGTTTATAAGCAAACTTTACTTTCCTTCCCCCTGTTTAGTTTTTGCTACCTTAATGCTTTTGAAAAGAGTTTTAAAATATTTAAAACTGGTCAGATAAAAACGTGTGTAAAGGCTGCCCTAGCTCTGAGTCAGTGCATTATAAATAAAACAAAAAACTAGAATAAATCTTGTTAACAAGTAAACATAATATATTTTAATCTAAAAGCCCCATAAATTCCCCTCTACCTGTCAAGAGTGATGCTGCTTTTCTCTGCAGGCAGTGCAGAGACCCACAAGTCACCCTTCACTGGGAGGAAATGTGAAGTAAAGCAGGGCAGTAATTAATAATAACCCATCACGACTGAAACTCTTCTACCAGGCAGAAAAGTGTGTTTAAAAAAGGGGTAAGTTCCTTCTACTACATCTGCTGACTTTGGATCACTGGGAGAGTGTACCGCGACTGTATTCAAAAGCACAGCAGTAAATTACTAACAAGTGCTATTTAAAAGAGAAAAAATAAGTGGTTTTTTTCTTTAATCTTTGTAGCATTTTTGCCTTTGTTACATTACAGAAAAACCCTACTAGCAGCTTCCCTTTATAAAATAAGGGAAGCAGGGTCATAAATACAGGTGTTAGGAGCTGTCCCTGAGAAGAGGTCTGGGGATGTTCGGTGGGGAGTGATTTGGGGCTGTGACCACCGTCTACTGCCAGTGCCTGTGTGGCAGGGGGTCCCCAGGAGCTGGGCTCTGCTGCCCACAGACCGTCCCCGCGGCGGGGCAGGGGGCAGGCAGCACCACTGTGCCCCGCTGGGTGGGTGTTCCTGGAGCAGCCAGGCTGATGCCATCTTTCCCCTCCAAGTGGGGTAAGGGGCAGCACCGCTCTCCAGAGGGTGGGGGGTGCGGGTGCTCAGCAGGGCAGAGTGCCAGTGGGCGCAGCGCTGGGCACGAGGGGTGTTGTGCAATGGCTTGTCTGTTCCCTGTGTTGCCACCCTCCCGCCCCAGTGATGGGGAGCACCTTGCCCGTGCCTTGGCCAGGCGAGTGGCTCGCTGCCATGCGCGGGGGGCAGCCTGCTGCGGCATGGATTCAGCTGTCCTTGGGTGGTTTTGACGTGTGTTGGTGCCGCGGGCAGTGCCCAGAGCTGATACACCCACGGGTTGCAGCCCTGGCCATGCTGGTAGGTGGAGAGCTGCGAGCTCAGCCCCTCGGCCCGAGCCTGGGGCCCCAGCAGCTGCTGCAGATGTGTCAGTGGGTACCGGCCTGGGGCTGGCGTGTGCCACCAGCCTGGCATCCCAGTGATCCACAGTGCCATCCCTTGTTAGATGGGCAAGGGGGGTTATGTCTGGGAGCACTGCGGGGGCGTTAAGCCTCGTGCAGCATGCAGGGGTGGTGGGATGCTCCAGGACCAGAAGGGGATCCTCCAGCACACCAGCAGCCACGTTTCATATCTTCAGATGACCCTGAGCCCGTTTTTCACCCACAGTGGAAATTCGTCCCTTCCAGTGTTTAGCTTTCTACTGAAAGGTGCAAATATCTGGGAAATTCCATATTGTACAGTGACCTACTTTACAGTTGCGGTTTTTTTTAAAAGTACCGGGAAAACTGCCAAAAAGTTACGACTTAATTTTTTGGAAGTTGGCCCGTTAGCTCCTGCCTTCACAGGAGGGGGAGCGGGGGGTGAATTTGCAGGCGATGCTTTGCTTCCCCGGGTGAGCTGAGACCTGCTCTGGCTCCTGACCATGTGGTGCTGTGGAGATGCTTGTGGAGGATGTTTTGGTTAAGGAGCTGCAGTTTTAACATTCATCCCTCCTTCCTCAGCTGGTCCAGCCTGGACTTACTAAGAGCTGGATAGGAGAGTATTTGGTCAGTTCTGAGAGAAGCTGATTTACAGGGACACATTTTTATATGTAAAGAATCCTGGGTTTGGAATTGGCTAATAAATACCCAGGAACGTACATGAGATCCACGTACTTTCCTCTGTAAGATCAGCCCTGCGTGACATTGGCACAGTGTGTGCTCACTGGAAGTACAGAGCTTGTTGCTTCACGAGCAGGTCTGGTGGGTGCTTGGGGAGGGTGGCAGCGCAGGTGCCCTGGCTTCTCTGAAGCAAAACATTTTGGGGAAAAGCTCAAACTGTTTCACCTGGGAGGCTCTTGATTGTGGTGGTTGTGGGAGTGTGAGCCTGAATGGAGACAGACTTCTCGGGGGTCTCAGCTGGTGCTCTAATGAAGGTGAGTTGTGCTTTGTGTACATATAAAAAAAAGTGTATGTTTTTCCCCCTCTCTGCCCAGCTGGCACTGCGTGCTTGTAACTGCCTCAGACTTGCTGGGATGCTGAGGTTTTCTGAAGACCTGGTGGCACTTGTCTTTGGGAAAATTTCAGTTGTAAAGATTAAAAAACAGAGGGTCTGAGTCCCTATTTTCTGGCTGAACACCAACATTCTTGTTAGAAGTGATGCACTTTGGAAAAATTTCATTTGGCCAGAAAATGAAGATTTCTTTTTGGTACATTAAAAAAATCAGAAGCAAACTGAGCTCAAAATCTATTATGATCTGATTCAGTATCCCCAGGGAGTTAAGTGTCCTGCAAGTGCCTTTTAGTAGCGAAACAGCAATGCTGGCTGCACTGGTTGGTCTGACATGAATTCACAAGTGGGTGACAGATGGGCAGGGGGAAGGAGTTAGTGGGTTTCCACTGTTGCCTTTGTTTTGCTGTGGAAAATTGTGTTCCAGCTTCTGCTGGAGAAGTTGGGATCTTTCCATCAGGTTTGGTGGCAAGGGCCAGAAGAGGTGCTTCAGTGTTTCACAACATGGAAATGCGGATACAATTATTGTTATTGGTTGTGGTTTTGGATGGGTTTTTTTTCCCAGTTCTGGTGGAGAACACTCATCCCTTACACCCCCATGGAGCACAGCAGCCTCGGCTCCATGGACCCTTACTGGGTTTTCTGCCTGTTGGTTTTAAACCAACTTCTAGTAACAAAAGGTAGAACTTTTAAGGAATGACTCATTTAAAATTGCCTTTTGGCCCCTTGGTGGCAGCGACTCTCTGGGTGAGAAGGATGCTGCAGCAGAGCTGGTGGGTTCCACTGTGCTGGTACCCACCCCTGAAGGCAGCCATGGGGAGCTGGCTGGGGGCTCCTGGCTGGTCTTCCTGTTGTTTGCTGGAGTCTCTCTCGCCACTTTAAAGTAGAACTAGGTTGAGCTCATCAGGCAAATTAATTTTTCCTGGGTGCACTTTGTTATTTGTCTTTAAAAGGAAGGAAAAGAATTATACTGAACATTGCAATTAATCTGAGTAGTTTTCTGTAGCCGACTTCAAATCCTGCTGGAAACATAAATGAGCAGTAGGTAAGAGGTTGCAGTGCTGTAGTTCCAATTAGAGTGCCTTCTGTTCAAGTTCATAGGCTGCAGGTAATTTATACAAAGTGCTTGTAGTGCTTTGGATGCTTTAGCTTGATGGGGAAGAAAAGGAGGTCAGCGTTCACCTGAAATATGCCTGTTATTAGCTGCACTTCTCAGTGTTTCTGCAAGGCATAATTTAAAAACAATTTTTCTGAATTGCACCATCTGGAGGAAGAAAAAATCAATAATGTATTTACATGAGGTTCAGTAGCTCTACCCACCTCGATCGCGTCAGTGGATGCAGCTCCTCTTGCTTTGCCATGTTTAGGTTACGGATGGAGATAACGCACCGTCTGGTGGGGGCATGGGAGGTACAGCCTGTGACTTCGGGTGGATGTGTGGGGAGTGGAGGGTGCCCTTGGCTGGGGAGGGGGTGCTGTGTGCTGCCTGCCTGCAGCTCCTCTGCTAGTGCTGCCCTGCCTTGTGCCTGCGGGCCTTTCTCAGCTGGGGTGGCAGCTCATTAGTCAGTGAGGTGAGTACCTGGTGCTGGGTGTGACCTAAAAACTGTTGGAGAAACAGAATGCAGCGATTCTTGCCCGTGCAGCGGCTGGCTGCCACCTTTCTGATCCAGCATTACATTTGGAGTTTGACCTAGTTAGATCCATCCCTTGTGGGGACGTTACAGGTGACATGTACAGCCGTATGGCTCCCTCTGGTCACAAGACAGTATGTATGGCCCCATCCCTGCAAGCTCCATATGATGCCTTCCAAATCCAAGTGATTGGAGGAAAAAGAATTTTGTGACCCTGGGGAAAGGTACAATCATAGAGCTTGTGCTGGCATCAGTGCAGAAGTGATACCATTCCATGATTCTGCAGTATTCTGGTGTCCTGAAAGATCAAAAGAAGGTTGGTAGTTTTTATTGTATTACTGCAGTGAGAGTCCACTTCTCAAGTTTAAAATGCCACAAACAGGAGAAAAAAAAACCCAGAACGTAACTGAAATTCTGGTGCATTTACAGCGGTGGCTGAAGCAGAGGGATCCCTTCCTCCACCATGGGCTGCAGCCGCAGAGGGCAGTGCCCGTTGGACCCACAGGAGGGATGGAGATCCACAGCGTGGGGGGATGCAGCCAGGTATGAAACTGGTATTCTATCCTGACAGATACTGGTGAGGCTATCAAGTTGTGCAGTTGATATTTTTGGTATTTATATATCAATAAGCTGGTGATCCACATCGGTTTTTATGAAATTTAGCTTTAAGGCAGAGGGAACTGTTGTTGTCTCTGGGCAGGTGGCCCATGGCTGATCCCTGAGGTGCTGCCACCTTCAAACAGGTTCTTGCAGGACTGCATGGGGGTCGTGTCCCTTGTGAAAAACCAAGCAGTGCCTTTGGGTCCAAAATGACTTCACAGAAAAGCTGTGTCTGATGTTGAGCACTTTAAATTCAACCTTGGAGTAGTCTGATACTGCTGACACTGAGACACGGGAGTTTTGTTGGTGATTTGCAGTGGGAGAAGATGCAGACCTCTCGGCAGAGCAGGTATTTCTGTCTGCTGGGTGCTCAGTGCTGGTGGCTGGGGCTGCTGCCGCTCCCGGATGCTGAGCCAGGACAAGGGGGATCTGACGGACCCAACGCAGAAGCAAGGGAAGCTACAGGAGACATCAGGAAAAGAGGAGGAGGAAAAAGGAAAATATGGCTGCTTAAAGCCATGGTCTTTCTTCCTGAGCAAGGACAGATTGACCTGAGGAATCTGGATCGCCGTCCTGGGCTGAGGACTCAGCAATGGGGGTGTCCTCTGAAAGCTCCAGCAGGAATAAGGGGTGTGAGTAAATGTGTGCCCGTGCTGGGCTGCTTGTACCAACTGCCCTGTGGTTTGGTGCGGAGCAAGTCCCTGAGCATCAGTGTCTCCGTTTCTTTGTGTTGCGCAAGAGGTAATTATTTACTCTGCTCTCAGCTTGCTGTGAGAAGTAATTAGTTAACAAGGTGACAGTGCTGTGAATGCAGCAGTTGCTCTTTGGTGCTTTTTTCAGACAAATGAGGTTTGAGAACTTCCTCTTCTGATCACCTTGATAGGAAGGAGGAGCACTTCTGCTTAATGAAAGGAGGCTGAACCCCAGTGATGTTAGTTGCTCGGAGATAAGGCTAAGTCTTGATTTGATGGTGATGGAGAGCACTTGTGCATGGTGGCTCTTTTTTTTTTTTTTTTTTCTTTTTCTTTTTTTTTTTTTTTCACTTGGGATGTCAGGAGCATGAGCAGTGCAGGGCTCCAGCGTTACTGTTGGCAGCTCCCCAGCTGCGAAGGGTCTATCGCCTTCATTAGCTGGCGAAGGTTGCAGGATTTGCTGGATGATTTGAGATGCCTTTTTCAGGTGTCACTGAAATATTGCTCTTGTGGTGTTGTTTGGGATTTCAGTCTTGCTGGCACTGCAGATAAACTAAAGGTGAACAAAGGAAGGATTTGAAAAAGGCCAAACCTAGCTTTACCTTTTGCTGCTTCCCAGCACAGTATCGAACATGCAGCTGGCAAACTGGGAAATATGAAACCTACAGCTGTAATTACCTTTCTGAGGGCAACTCTCTAAGCTGTGAAGTTGGTGGTGAGTCTCGCCTGAAAAGCAAGCCAGCACAACATAGCTTATTCTTACACACACACACAACCTGAAAACAACAATAAACCCCTCCTGTAGTGTGAGTAAATTAATTTGGTTTTTTTTGTATGGTGCTCCCATAAACATAGTATAAATTGTTGGTGTGTTGTGCTGCTAGTGAGAAGAGGGAAAATGCAGCTGTTTTCTTAGCAAGTGGATTCCTTCCTTTGGTCAAAAAAAAATAAACCATGCAAATTTCTTTAAGTTGCTTGCTGCTATGTTTTCTGACCAGAATAAAATTAAAACTGTACCCAAGAAGACGCAGGCTGTGCTGTGTGGTGAGGACCAGCTGGGTCTGTGTTTTGCTGTGCAGGTGATGCTGCCGTGCTCCTGCCTGGGGGACTCCTGCATCAGAGAAGATGCTCTGCTAATGCTGCGTGCTCAGAGCTGTGCATCTTGTATCCCCAAACCCCGTTTTGTGTGTGAGCTGTGTGAGCCAAAGGGTTATGTCTGGCGTGTGTCCTCAGGCCTTATTCTGCAAGAGGAAGAAACCTAGTGGGTGCTCAGCCTCGGGAGGGGGCGGCTCTGGGGGCCTGGTGGCTCCCTACGGCCACCTGACAGGGGGGCTGGGCAGGGGGGGTCGGTCTCTTCTCCCAAGTAACCAGCGACAGGACAAGAGGAAACGGCCTCAAGTTGCGCCAGGGGAGGTTCAGATGGGGGAGTAGGAAGAATTCCTTCACGGAAAGGGTTGTCCAGTGCTGGACCCGGCTGCCCGGGAGGTGGTGGGGTCACCGTCCTTGGAGGTGTTTAAAAGCTGTGTAGATGTGGTGCAGAGGGACATGGTTTAGTGATGGACTTGGCAGTGCTTTGTTAATGGTTGGACTCAATGATCTTAAAGGTCTTTTCCAAGCTAAACAATTCTGTGATTCTGATTGATTGATTATTCCACTTTTTAATGTCACTGTAACTGAGAGCCCAGAAGATCATGAATTCTTCTGTCTTCAGTTTTCCATTTTCCTTCCATAAAATCCCTTGTTAATGACAAGTGATCACAGCTTACCCTATAAGAACAGGCTTTGTAAAAGCAAGGCTGGGAGCTGGGGGTTGTTTCCAGCAGTAGCGGGTGATCATTCAAAATCCCATTAAGCATGCAATTTCAGAGAGAGCTCAAAGTGTGTGAGCAAGGAATGTACGCGGGATAAATGCTCCTTTGTTTCACTTGCAGGAAAAGGTCCCCAGGAAAGAATGACCTGGTCTGTTCAGCGTTACCTGTGATGATCAGCTGATTGAATTTCATTGACCAGGTTAATATTGAGCCCTTGTGCAATTACCGGGAAAGAAGAGAATATGGTTTCTTTTTGCCTTGCTTTTGTGATGTAGAAGAAAGGTTTGTATTTCAAATGATTTTGTAATTTGTGCAAGCAATCTCTTGAAAAAGACCCTTTAATTTAGGGCAGACTGGAAGAGTGCAATTCTTGAGGTTGTTCTTAAAGTAAGACTTTGATTTTTTTCAAATGTAGTTATAGCTCAGCATTTAAAATAATAAAAATAAAGAAGCCACTAGTCTTCATCACAGAATAAGCTATATTTAAATCTGCGTGGGCTCTCTGAGACCAAAGTAGTCTACCTGCACAGCTCAGGGAGTGGGATTGGAATAGCTTGTGGCAGTGTGGGCTTGGGTTTGGTTTTGTCAGTCTTGGTTTTTTGGCTGTTCAAAATCTAACCTTAGAGGTCCAGGTTTGTTTTTAAAATGGAAATAATCCCTGCCTTCAGGTCTCCCCTGCGATGGAGTGGTCTCTGTAGGCAGTCTGGGCTCTGCACAAGGGAAGGATTTGCTGCGTGGGGTGGGTTGCAGCAAGGACAGGTGGTACCAAGGAGGGAAAGAGGGAAGGTGGTGTTGAAAGTCCTGTTTCTTCTGTTACTTCTAGTTCATGTGTGCTTCCAGAAGGACTCTCAAATGGTCAGAAACTGGCTATTTTGGCATTAAACTTAAATGCTGAATTAAAGTGAAATTTTGAAAATCTGAGATCAATCAAAATGTTTTCTGTGCTGAATCTGTGTTGTATTAAAGATAAAAAATGTGGAAATTGGAAACTAATGCTGAAATGCCTTGTTTTGACAATTTTGACAGTGTTTAAGTGGTTATTTAAAAGCTGTTTTAATACAGTAATATTTTTCCAGTGGAAAACAGGCTTGGTGTAAACTTTCTGTGTTTCCCTGAGCCAGGCTGGCGTGGACAGGGAGCAGCTTTTCCTGCTCGGGCACGGGAGGCTGGGGATGCTGTGGATCCTGGTGGCTAGCAAAGAGGGAACGCTTGTTTCCTATGGAGATAAAACAAAACCAGTTGGTGACTTCTTTTATGCCCATTAATTGAACAAAGTACTAATTAGAATATATCTATACTAATGGAACTGGGTTTTACTTCTGTTTTTGGCTGTCTGCTTCTGTGATCTGGTCTGTCCCTTTGCTCCTCCTGTCCCTGTTTCCAAGGGGATCTTGTGTCCCTTGGCTGCTGCTTCTCACTTCGATCCCATCTCCAGACTGCTTCCACATCTTCTAGAAATGAATAGAAGTTCATCCATATCTCCTGCCATGGGGTCGGCAAATACTGATATTTTTTTTTGATCCTGTTTTTCTGCTCTGATCCTAATATTTGTGGCCTATCTGTGAGTGTCACACTGTTGACATAAAGCCTCTCCGCTGGCCCTTGGGGTGGGTAGGACCCAGCAGGTGAGGCACTGGTGGGTTCCACACCAGCAGTGATGCACCAGCTGCATGGCTGATGGTGCCAGAGCTGCTGTCCTGCTCCGTGGGCATGGTTCAGGGCGGCTGGGCAAGGCGAGGGCAGTGTGATGCTCCGCTGTCACCTCCTGGTGTAGGAAAGCTGTGGTTTTGGGAGCTCCTGAGCTGGAGCTTCTCTGAGTTGTCATGTTGGTTAACCTTTGATGGTCATTGTTCCCATAAACTTTATTTTATTGCTTCTAGTGCAGTGTTAAAAGGATCTCAGTCTGTTACTTTAACTTCCTACTTGTCACTTCATTTTGTGCCTCCTTATTCCTGTATTATAAGAAACAGCAATCAATGAATTCCCTACTTGCTTTCTTTGACACCCGTGATTTGATGTAGCTGCATCGTATCTGTCCTCCTGCAGTTCCCTGTCAGCCAGGGGATCCTGGGCTTCATTAAGCTCTTGTTGGAGCTCTGCTGCTGCTGTGCTCATGCTTGTCATCCCTGTCTGCATCTCTTCAGATCCCCTTAGAACTTTATTCAGAAACAGCAGCCAAAAAAACCCCAAACCACCAAGCCCAGCTGTTAACAGCATGAATTAGTATTTTTTTTTAACTGTTGTCATTCACACAGGAACATGGTGGTTGTGGTGTGTTTGGGGTTTTTTTCTTTATTTTAGTATTAATTTTTCCCTGTGGTCTATACCTGATGCTTCAGAAGTGGGTTGTGGCTGGTGTTTTTATTCTGGAGTATGCAAATGACAGTAGCATGATTGTGACTTTTTTGTGCACAGATTAGGGCATACACAGGCATTGGCTGAGTCCGTAATCTCTTGGTGTGCTGTGGGATGTAGTTACTCTGAGCCAGGAGGGATGATTGCTCAAGCAAGCCAGGTGTTTTCTTGTTGGACAACTTAATACAAACTTCATCCCACTGACAAGCTAGCATTTCTCGAGCTCTAATCTGCTGTGCACTTGTGACAGGCAGGGTGCTGGGCAGGGTGCACAACAGCAGCTGCAAGCCTGTGTCTCTAATTGCATTGCGTCCCCTGCCAAGCGTGGAGATGGCTTTGGGGAGTGGGGGGAAGGAGCTGTGCCTGGGATCCATATGGTGAGAGAGGAGGTGTCTCTGCAAATTGTCATAATAGCTGGAGAGCTGCAGGTGGTCAAGATGCTACTTTTGGCCTCGTGCAGTCTGTCATAGTTGTGTGGGTTTGTTTGGTTTTTTTTTTTTTTTTTTTTATGGAGCTTCCTTATAATGTAGATTTAGAAACAAAGCTGTTTACAGGGTGAGACTTTTATCCTGCTTCGGAGCCTGTAGTCTGCTCCCTTGGCAGTGTACTTCCAGGGTTCTATGTGTCTTTTTTAAAAGCAACAGCACGTGATAGTGGGTTTAGCTTAACTCTCTCTTTCTGAGCAAGCGCTGGGCGCGTGAAGAGGCAGCAGAGCCTCCCAAAGCAGGAGGCTGGGGAGCAGGACCGGTGCCGCTCGCCCCTGCCTGTGCTCTGCTCCACTCTTGCTCCCGTTTATCAAATGATGGGACTTGGTGTAAAGAAGTAAAAAATTCCTGTTGGCATATAATGTGGAAACCTGCCATACCTGGGTGAATATTCTTTTTCTTTTCATGAAAATCAAGAAACCAGAGCTTATGTTTTCCTATACGGTATACAACACATCCCTGGTGCATATGGCACGCGCCACTGCCACAGACCTTAGTCTATCATCATTCCCCTTGCAATATGTAGTACAAGCTGTGTTCTCCAAATAGTTCTCATGTGAGCTTTGCTCTGTTGGTGTCTTTGGTATGTTGCTTACAGAAAAGCCTCATCTCTGAATGCCTTCCACACCGCACAAATTGATACGCCTGTAAGAATATGTCAGCAGCTTTCTAGAATATGTGATTGAGGCAAAATGCCAGTTGTTTAGATAGAGAAAATTGGGAGGGTATCTCTTCATTTCAATTAAGCAGCCTGCACATTAACATTTTCCCAGTAGAAATAGGGCTCATTTCCTCCTTGGAAGCCAGTCTTGGTTCTTTTTGTTATTGTTTACTGTTTCAGATGTGCATTTCCTCATGTCTTCAGAACCTGCTACAGATATAGGTTTCCTCATATCTCTCCTCCTGGGCACAAGCGACTGGAATCCATGGGGACTGGATTTGCTATGCAAACACTGCATTTTGAGTATGAGCCAGTCTACCTTCTATTGCTAAACAGGACCCAGTGCAGTTACAGTACAGAAGTACTCACAATATTCAAACAAACAGTGAGAGCATATCTTAGCCTATTATTTGTCTCAGTTTCTTTAAACTGCTTCTGCTACATACATACTTTATTTTCTTATGTATAAACCTGGTTGTGCTTTGTGGCTGTCAGTTGATTATCCTGTTGTGGATTGAGCTCCTGGTTTAGTACATCAAAGTCCTGACACTGCACTCTTGAGCTACTGGTGGCCACTTCAGCCAGGTACTCCATTGCAGAAAGGGCTGTTCAGTTTGGTTGAGTGACCCGAGGTATTTCTGAACTGACATCCCTGGTCTCTTTGCAAGCTGCTGGTTTGTTTGCAGCAGCTGAAGCTGAGCAATCAGTCGATTACATCTGAAATCAGAACTGCATGCATCAAGTAAGGCTTAAAGTCATGGTTTTGCTCTGGTTGGTGTTCTTCTGCAAGTGTTGTGACACCAGACAGTTTTGGGGTTTTTGTTCTTGAGTAAAGGACTTAAGAGAACCATACTTTCTAAAAATTATTTTTCAAGTAGTTGCACTGAAAAAAACTTTAATTTTTGAGTAGCTGGTGGATCATGAGCTCCTATTAACGTTTTTCTTGGAAGCATTTCTCTTCCTTGGGAATTTGAACACTAATATCATTAGAGCAGCTCCTGGTATAAAGCTTACCTATCATCCAGTTGCATGGCTTGAAGTAAATTACACTTCTGAGTAGGTGTAAATTAATGCTTCCCTATGGATGGCCTTTCTTGCTGGACAGAGAATCTGAATACCTAGTAATGTATTTGCAGGATTTCAGATCTATTTTATGTTCTGAAATGCAATATTCATTTTAGGTGATTTTCAAATGAATGTGGCAGCATGGAAACTTCAAGAATATAGTGTATAGCTTTACTAACTTTTATAGTATTGGACCTGACAGCTTTAACATGCAGCAATGATGATGGGTATAAAAATCTGTGATGCTTCTTGTTGCAGTGTGGTTGCTGCAGCTTCTGCAGGCAGCAGTGTCCTATCACAGCATGATCGGGGCAGTGAAGTTTCTCTGATGTCTGTGCAATAAAACACACCTTTAATTACTGATGCAATTAGTTCTGCTGATGTTCATGGTACATTGTACAGTTCACTGAATGCTTCATGAATATGTATGCCATCATCCACAAACCAGAGTATAAAATTACTTCTGTTGGAGCCTGTTATTTCATCTACCATAAATGTATGCCACTCTTCAGAGCATTCCAAAAAATACCCCTTTTGACTTGAAGAGCTGCAGTTTCTGTTCTTTCATTTTGGATGAATTTGTCTGGGTTTGTGAATATGTCTGGACATTCCTTTCAGTCATTTTAAAATACCAGGATAACACTCTGCCTTCAAACAAAGCAGCTGAATAAAATTATGATCAATCTTTCAGTTTAAGAGTGTGTTTTCTGCTTTTCAGCATGATTGCCCTTTAGTACAATCTTTTCTCTGGCAATGTAATGTAGGCTGCTTACTGCTCTCAGTGAGAGAACAGATGCAAAAAGCAGCCTGGAAACCTTGAGTAAATACGATGGCTTAGGTGGGAATGGGCTGGGATATTGTAAATGTAGGTTGAAGCCCTGGGGTGGTAGGGCAGGAAGACTGACTCCTGTCGAGCTTTGTCCACAAAGCAGGTCAGAGCTGAATGAGGTGATGGAGTTATGGCTGGGGTGTGTGCATCAGAGCGCCATCCAACGTCACTAGGAAGGGGTAAAAGCCAGTCTGGAGGCAGCGGTGCAAAGGCTGTAAGAAAGAACTGCCTGCGGTTCCACTGAGGATACTCTAACTTTCCTAGGCAGGTGATTGTGTTGTGGCTGTATAGCCATGGGCGATGTAGGGACTTCCAGAGGAAAAGGATTGTGGTGGGGACCTCAGGGTCTGCAGACTCTGGAATGAGGCTGCTATTCCCTCTTGTGCAGTTCCTCACAGCTTTCACTTTCTTGGGAAGTGGCAACAAAGACCCAGTCACACAGGTAAGCTACAAGCATGAGATGCCTGTGGTGAGATCCAGGCAGTGCATCACTTGATGTACCACCCTGTACAGGACCTCAGGACACAGCCCTTGTCCACTCCTGCAGATGGCTAGCATCCATTCAGTGCTGTATATGCTAAGCATGGGTTGGAGGTGAACTATCAGTCTGTGTATCGAAAAGCTGGAAGGTTTCTTCCCTTGGACACTAATGGATTTGTAAACTGGAAGCCCTGAAGGCTAAGATTTTGAAGGGAATCAAACTGTGTGCTCAGGAGACTGAAAGATCCTAATTTCATTAATGAGTAGTGCTAGAGACCCCAAACCAGCCATTTGGAAGTGAAGGCAATCAATCCAAAGGTGCCACAGCTCCTTACAGCATGATGTTGTTGAAAGATTTTAGGAACAATGTTAATGCGAAGCCAGCAACCCTTATTGTCTGTGTGATGCTGGAAAGATATATGTGCACCCAAGGGACTGCAATGATGCAATCGGCTTGTCCAAAAAAAAAAAAAAAAAAGCACAAACCACAAACATCTTCTGCACCTGCCTTGCTTGCGGTGTATTTCCATTTGAGTAACGGAAAGAGTTGTAGAACTTTATGCAATTTGTGTGCTGCCAAGACTTTGCAGAGTACTGCAGTGCCCTTATGCACTTCTGCATGCTTGGCAGTGAGGGAGCAAACAAATGAATCTGGCCTTTCTGCTGCGGCAGCAGGCTCTTCATTTTGTACTTCAGCACACAATGATCTCTTTATACACAGCCTTCTGAAAGAAGGAAAGCTTGATACAGCTATTAAAATGGAAACCCTTCCTTGGGACCGTCCATATTTCAACAGAGATGGATGTGTGAAGGTGGAAAATATATTAGTGTGATGTATGCATCTCTCTTCCAGGTTTAAAAACTGAGAGGAGGAAGCCCTTTCAACTGCATAGCTGTTTCCCCTAATGGTCGGTAGATCTTCCCTCGGGTACAGTTCTTCTTTTTGGTGTAATTAGTTCCTTATCACTGGCTATTCACTGTCTGTCTCTGTGCAGCCTCCTCTGTAAGGTCTGAAATGGCGAATTAACCAAGTTAAATAAGAATGTCAATGCACTTTGTCATACCTAATCACACTTTGGAGACCTAGCAAAAGCTCTGTGAGGATCAGATGTTGGTTATCAGAGGGAAGGTAAAGCCCAGACAAACTTGAGACCCTGTGAGAAAAGCAGGCTGCTTTACCTGTAACGGTCAGGGTTTGGCACCTTTGAAGTGCGTAAGTGTTTCTGTGTTTCTCTTCTGGGTGAACGGGTTGGTTTGCCCGTGTTTGTTCAGGAGGAGAGTTACAGCCTTAAAACAGACACATTATCGATTGAAGCCTGTGTGCATCTTTTACTTGTACAGCTGTAATTCTTCAGATGGTTGCTATCACAGCTGAGCTTGAGATGGAGAAATCCCTCCTGGTTCAGTTCATTGCCAAGATCCTGCGAGGCCCTGGGGAGGTGGTATCGATGCCAGAGCAGCGTCTGTTTGAGGGCTGCCCCATGCCCCCTGGTCGCCCTTGGGTGGCACCACCCAGTCACCCTGCCTGGTCACGATCTTGAGGTCTCAGCCCTGGACTGCTTCATGCCTGGGAACAAAGAGCTGATTACTCTGGGTGGCTTTTTCTCTTACCTTCTAAACACCTTTTCAGGAGGTGAGTCCCAGGATATGGTGTGTGGCTCAGTTAACCCCCCCGCCGGGGCTCTCATTTTCAGGACTCTGTGCAGGTGGTGTGGGTACGTGAGCAGGACAGCAGCCCTGGCCAAAGCGTTCGGGTGTGAGTGGATGAGGCTGAGCAGCCCAGACCTGCTTCCCCTTGCAGAGCAGAAAGCTCAGGTATTTAAAAACCCACAAACAAACAAAAAGCCTAAACCCAGACGTGCATACAAGTGTTTCCAAACAATAAAGTCATTCCCTTTATTTACAAACTCTGCTGTAAGACAGGTTAGTAGATGGAGCAGCGTCAGAGAGCCAACCTTGTTTGCAGCACAGTGCTTTAAATAGGGGCTGCTACTCCGCATCAGCAGCTGCTTTATTCACTGTCGCTTTCCCCTCCTCTCCCCCTCTTATTCATCCATGCTGTGATTCACCACATGGGACTTGATAGGAGCGATGCTGTTTGATGCCAGCCCGGCAGTGCGGCTTGCCTCCCCTGGAGAGAGCCCCCTCCCTCCCACCTCACTGCCGGGGTGCATGTGGCTGCACAAAGATGTACTAGAGGATGTCACCACAAAATGCCACAGGGATGCGAAATGCCATGTGGCTTTCTGGTGGCAAGTGTAAAATGCATGCCAGCTGAGCTGATAGGGACCACTGCCTGTCGTGTAACACATTGTCCCTCTGCTTTTCTGGGGACCCTGGTGCCACCTCATAGTGATAAGCTTGTTTCAGTGTGCATGCAGCCACTGGTGCCTGAATTGCTCATAAATAAAACCAGCTGGCTGCAACAAAAGTTGGTATTCCCAAAGCTTCATAATTATTTATGAGTCAGACCAGCGAGGCGAGTGCTCTGAAGCAGAGCAGTAGTAAACAGGATCTTACAGTCTCTGAGAAAACTGCTGACTTACAAAATGCAATACCTCCACACAAACCCCCAAAATCACTAATACGTTTATTTTTACATTGTTGTTGTTATATGGTGATGGATGATAAAACATGGTGTAGTTCAGCCCTTGTGAGATTGCATTCAAACAAATACACTTCTCACAATCTAGCAATTTTAATTATCGTCTCTAAGTTTGGTTCCTGGTGTTTTAACGTTGACTTGTGTTTGCCTGAATGAGGTTTGGGTAGCCCAATAGTTGAGTAAATAAGCTTTTGAATTCCATCACTGTTAATATTGTTGGTATTTGTAATCACAAACACAGTCAACCTTACCTGGGCAATCCTGCCGCTTCAAATTTGTGTTTAGGGAAAGACTTTTCCTTTCTTTCTGTGATGCCTGTCTTGCTTCTACTTCTGTAGTATTTGTTTAACTTTAGCTGTCACTAGTTACATAACGTTTCACTTCCGCCTGCAGTTTTCAAGGTCAGATTCAGGTTTTACTTGAACAAACAGTAAGTGCCTGCATGTGGAATAGGAGAGCTACAGGCAGAGTGTGTGCACAATGCAGTGCGAGTACCTCAAGAAGCCAGTTGCTAAAAGCATTGCAGTAGTTGTCTGCCTTGCGTATTTTGGGAGGCTTACTTCAGAGCTGGGGTTTTGCTTGTGACAGCTATGTTAAAAAGCTTGCCTTAATTCCAAGATGTAATTTGTTGATTTGTCTGTTTTGGTCAGTGTGCTTTCCTGCGTAAGTGCATCTCTGCATTACCTGCTCGCTGGTGTCATGGACAGCACAATCTGTTTCCTTAGAACGCAGGGAAACGAACGGCACCTGTGTGGCGGGCTGTGTGCCTTGGCATTTATTTGTGAAGTTGGGGTGGGTTTGAGTTTAACAGCACCAAGTCATCTTCTGTGAGTTCTGCCTGATTCTTGGCTGAACTTTGGGATGGATCAGATCTGTCCCTGTTTTCCAGCTAATTCCTGCAGTGTTTGAAAGGTGCTGTGACACTTGAAGGCTTTGGATGCCAGAGCTCCTACACCATTCCCCACGGTTCTCATTCCTGACTTGGTGGCCCTGTCCTTTTGCCTCCTGCACAGGGTCTTCCCAAAAGTGCAGTCAAAGCCAGAGAAGGCCAGGTTACTCAGGGCGGTTTCTAGGTGGCTCCCAGCTGTGGTGGCACAGGGTGCTGCACGGGGCTTAAGAGATGGGAAGCACAAAATGGGCAGTTTTGGTCCTGGCTCAGAAAATGGGACAGGGTGGGAAGCTGGTTTGGGCAAGCTGGGCTGGTAAACTTGGCTCAACACAGACTGCAAATTAATTGTGGCTGCACCCCTAAAAATTACCAATTATTGCAAAATGTAATACAGCTGTAGCAGGACCTTTGGTTCCCTTGGTGTCCTTGGTGGTGAACACTGGGAGAGACCTCATCCTGCTGAGCCCTGAGCCTGCGGCATGTCAAGGCTTTCCCAGGTGCTGGGGAAGAGGTGTTTCATGTTAGTCATAATTGGCAGTGGGTATTTAAAAGGTGCATGAGACTTAATATATCTGACAACATCACTTTATTTTTCCAGCTGTACAGCTACGTGGCCAGCTGGCTGGAAGTTGATTGACTGTCTAGCTTGAGGGAAGGCCACGATGAGTCTGTCTTCTACCCATCAGCCCTAAAGGAAGAATGTGATAGATGGAACCTGAGTTATATCCCAAAGCGAAATCTCGCTTCCTTTGTGTGGGGAGCTTGCAAAACCTCTTCCCTTATGAAGTGGAGTCCCTGTCACCAGAGCTGATCTTTGCTTTCAGGAGCAGTGGGGCGCCAGTCCTGAAATAACTCCGTGTGAGTCGTGATCAGAAGCAGGATCAGGTCTCTGTGTTCCCATTCATTTAAGAAGAACAAATACCACATGTTCTAAATCTCTGTGAACTTCAAATAACTTCAAATAGCTTGGAAACTTGAAAAAATATATTGCTGCTACCTTTACTTCCTGACAGACAATTTTATTCTCTTATAGTTGGCTGGATAGCTGTAAATACTTCATATAGTATGGATTAATATTTTGAGTATAATGCCAGTCTTGGAGGGGAAGAAGAGCCACAGAAATGGAACATGAGATGAAATTTATTATAGTAGTCAAATTGCTGCTGATCGACTTCTTTTCATCTCTCAGACGAAAACTTGTAAACCACTTTTACTCTAAATAACGTAGCAAATGAAAGCTGTAGCTTTTTGTATTTAATTTGCTGTTCCTGTAGGTCTTCGCTTTGACCTTCCTGGAGACTCCCCCAATCCAACAATGCCCAGGGAGGGGGGATCTGTTATCTCCATCTTATGAATGGAAAAACGAGGCAAGGAGAGGCAAAGTGGCTTGCTTAAGCTTATGAAAGTCTGGGAAAGTTAAACTTGACCAAACTTTCCAAGATCCTAGGTGGATGGCTTAACATAGTCTGTTTCAGACTTGGTATTATAAAATATCGTTGGAGGTTTTTTTTCTACTACATAATGACTACTAATTTCCTGATTGGAATTAGCTGGAGGAACACAAATCCATGCTGCAGTTGTAATTTAAACCAATTTCACTTATGTACTTTCAGCTGTAGCAGCTCAGGCTCTCTGATTAATCCTCAGGAGCAAGGCAAGGCTCATATGGAAAGTATATTAAAATGAAGTTAATAAACAATGGGGTATTTCCAATTACATGCAAAACTACATATTGAGGTTTTAAATGCTGGCTGTGAGAACAGAAAAAGTCCATAGGAAACCCAAATCCTTTAAAGCTTTTAAAGCGTTTAAAACTTCAAGTTTTAAAGTGTTGGCTCTATTATTGATGATGTGTGGCTTGGAGCGGGCAGGGAATGGAGCTTTGAGGATAGTAAGGGGGGCAGTGACTAGCGATGAATGACAACGCCTGTCAGGATTTTATACCCCTCATGTATAACGTGTAAGCCAACCCCACATGACACAGAGCTGTGGGGATAATCGGGGTGTTATTTTGATTCCCAAAAGTGAAGGAGTACTTCTGAGGACGAGGCACTGCACCAGACATGGTGCAGTTGCTTAGAGGTGCAGGAACCCTCCCTGGCGCCAGTGCTGTCCCTGTGGGGCTGGTTGCACGCACATATGCGCAAGCAGGTCTCAGCTCGGTTTTGCTGGAGCTGAGGGAACCTTCCTCTGGTATGTTTTCTGGCCAAAAGACTCAATCCTTGCCATGCTGAGCTTGAATAGCTCTACAAGCTGAAAGCACCACAAACATCATCCTGCGCCGTGGCAGTGAGCGGGATTGTGCAGCCAGGAACCTGCATGTCCTGGGGCGAGGGGGTGTTCAGATGCAGTAACATCACCCAGCGACTGCCCTGCATGGTGGACCCATCCCAGCTCTCCAATCACAGCCCAGACCACTATCTTCTATCTCATTATTACTGTCCAGGTTTTTTGTGTTTGGAAAACTTTTTGTAAACTTGGAGTGCTGAACCCTTCCTCCTGCTGTCTTTTCCTCCCAGACAGGAGCTGTGTAGCATGTAAAACAACCTGCGATCACGTCAGACTTTCTGCGAGGGGTTGTGAAGGCAGCTTGGCTATTATGGTAACACCTGTAGGGCCCGAGTGCCCCAAACTTTTAGTTTCCCCTCTGCAGTTTTGATTCTGAGGAACGCCAAGGTGAAGTGAAATGTGGTGCAGTTGGAGGGGTAGGGTGGCTCTGCCGGGGTGGCTTTGTGCATCTGTGCTCATGTGAGCTCTGACTGTAGAGCCATCTCCTGCACCAATATGAAGGGTTAAAAATGCTCAATAAATAATAGCTGCAAAATAATGGGCTCTAATATATTCTGCCAAGATACTGTACTGTTTTCAGTACTTTGTAGCTGACAGTTTTCTGTTTTCAATAACTTAAAAAGTGGAGCCATAGAATTTCAATCACCTTCCATCTTACCAAGAGCCTGAATTCTCCAGAATAACTCAGAGGAATTGACTCAACCATATTTTTCATGTTTCCCAAATGAGCAGTGCAATGCTGTGAAAATTAGGATGGAACAGGAAATAGACAGCTGTACCTTCTCCATCCTTCTAAGAAGATGAAGGTCAAAGACACCTTTATTTTTCTCAACATTTTTCCTCCCAAATGGGTTGTAAATATGAGCACAGCCCAGTGCAATTAATTGTTAAGAAAACCAATTCTTATAGCCTCTTAAAAGGATGGGGAGCAAGTTATTTTGATTATATGAGGCACTGTATTTCGTAGTGTTATCCTTCTACTGTATCGTGGACCTTGAACTGATCTACATAAGAAATAGCAATGTCAGAACATCTTCTTGCATGCTTGACCCTAATTGTGTAATCTCCACTTCTTTTCCCTCTGTTGTATATTCTGCAACATGCACAAAACCCCAGCGTTTCTTAGCTAGTCAGGCTGGAAGAAACCCTTTGTTCCCATGGTGTACAGACCTGTCACCGATTCATCTGTCTTCTATTCCCAGTGCTATATGGCAAAGTTGAAATCACCTGAACTATCCGTCGTCTTCCTGTTCCCTTCTAGAAAGCTTTTATTCTTTCATATGTGCTGCAGGTAAACAACCCTTAGATTAAACAGAACTCTTTAATTTGACTATGTACAGTTTAAGATCAAGTGGAGGAATCACTGCATTGTATCAACCAGAGAAAATAGCTCTCTTTTTATACTGAGGCAAGTGCTACAGAGTCTTGACCTCGTCTGCATGTAATAAATCATTGATAAAATCATTGATACATCCCCCGCCCCCCCACCTTCATTTTCTGCTGGTTCCTTGTCTGAAACTGTACCTTCACTGGTGGTATCACTTTGCTTTCCACATTAGAGAGATTCTCCCTTCCTCACATTGTCTGAAACAGTATGAATGGCTTTCCCAGGAAAGAAAATTAAGACCTACCTTTACCTGCCATGTAACAACCTTCCAGCTTAGATCTAAACTACGATCATTTTCTGTATCTTTTGTCAACTTATTTAGTCTTCACTTGGTTCCCACAGATTCTTAAATATGTGTTAAATAATACATAGTATGCCTGTTTCTTGATGCTGAATCCCAAGGATCAGGTTTGGTCCTTTGTTTTCAGTCAAAGGCATAATTATAATGAAAATCAATGAAAATCAGATAACAAAAAGATATAGGATAGAGTTATTTTCTA
Source organism: Falco biarmicus (assembly GCF_023638135.1). Taxonomy (NCBI): domain Eukaryota; kingdom Metazoa; phylum Chordata; class Aves; order Falconiformes; family Falconidae; genus Falco; species Falco biarmicus. The sequence continues at coordinate 65,453,478 of NC_079295.1, forward strand.
AATAAACTGTATTGTGAAACTTTCATTAGAGGCATCTTGCAGTGCTCTGAAGGAATGGCCATGTTTGCCATTGCAATTCAAGATGCATGAAGTTTTCAAACCTCGTTGCCTTGTGCTTTCTTCATTTGTTTGAAAGAGAGATCTGGAAATTGTATCTTGAACATATTTGAAACGTCTCTTATCAAACAGCTTTCAATTAATGGTACATTTGTGACTTAGCAAGCAAAATTAGCTCACAGTACGAATTTAGACACCAACATAAATAGCCCATATTGGTATTTTTAATGTGCAATATTCACCTGTTTGCCACTGAGGACAGCACAGTGAATGTGCCCATTGTTAGCAGTGAGAAGGTTAAGTCTGAGCTCACTAAAATCTTTTTGAAGCCTGCACTTGTAAAGCAAAAGAGGATTTCTAAGTAATATGCTACTTGAGCTTGTTTTAGCCCTGAGCCTTTCTTAAGGCAAAACCCATCAACTGCATTAGAAAGTATACATACTGGTCATTATTGAAGGATTTTAGACTTCCCCAAGGAGATGTTTAACTAATAAGAAGGCTAACTGTGCATATATACTTGTCAGTCAAGCGAACAGTAGTCTACAAAATCTTTCTATAAAGGAGAACAAATAAAGAAAAAAAAATAGATGGAGCATGCAGTTTCCCACATCCATAAGGCACAATTTCTTCTCTCACTGGATCATTCTGTTTCGTGTCAGGTATTCCATGACTCCTATGAAATAAACGGTTGCCATTAGCGTGACCTTAACAGCTTAATGCAGCATGGTATCTTCTGCATTATTTCTGTGCCTCTTATACCATAATAATATAACAACAATTTTGAGTTTGTTAAGCATATTCTGTTTACATGGTATACATAACTGGAAGTTATTGTTAGGTAACTGGTCACTGTGCTTTTTAGCTTGTAATCGTGCATGACAGCATTTAATGATTTTTTTAAACCAAAGATGTTGCATCCTTTTCAAGGACTGCAGCCTACAGAAATTAAGTCAAATTACTTGCAATGAATTTTATGATGGAAGTCTCTTGAACTTCATACATGTACTAAAGCTTGAAAACAGTCCAAATGAGGACTTTGAAAACACACGCTTGTTTAACAGAAAACATTGCAAGTGACTTTGCAATGTGACATTAAATCTGTATTAATTTTCTATGTATGGACATTTAATCTGATTCCCAAACTCTTAATATGGGCCAATAGTTTGAGCGTGGATCAGACAACTGACAGCATGGGTTTTCATACAGTTACTAACATCACACGTGAGCTGCTGACACCGGTCAGCAAGGCTGTCTTTTAGTGGGCTGTCTAAAGAACCAGTTTGTGCTGCAAAACTATCTTCCATGACGTGCATTTTCTCTTTCCCTCTGTGTCTTTGGGAGAGACTGAGAACGTGGAACCGCAGTGCCAGGATAACATTTTTGGCTTCTTAAATTATTCGTGAATAATTTTAGTTAAATACCAACATGCTGAAATTGCAGAATCCCTGCCCATGCTCATACTTTCACTACCCTCATTTTGAGCTGTTTTCAATATTGTTTTGAATTCTTCAGGTTTGACATCTCCCAGCCTTTAGTGATCTTGTCAGGAAATGGAATGAGTGAGTCACAGGAAAAAGCCCTTCAGGCAGATCTCCTCACAGCCCAATTCCTCTTAATCTTTTAAACTGGAAATTTACTGTTGCAGAAAGCCGGTGGTGAGTGGTACCAGCTGATGAGTGGAGCTGCTCAGCTGGTCCCCTGTGACACTGCAGGGGACTGGGCTTTCCTGGGCGCAAGCGTTCTTTGTCCCATGGCTGGGGAGGGAGCCCATGGGCTCACTATGGTGCCGTGGGAAGGTCCTGTGTGAGCAACTCAAATTGTGCCTTGGTCCATAGTAAAATTTTCCTTGTTGCTTTGAAAGCCAGTTCTCTTTCATCACTGGCAGCAGATGGGGCTGGTACTTGGCTTGATGGCCCTGTTTGAGAAGTGTGTCCAAGGCATGGGTCCATCCCCAAGGAGTAACTGACCCTCTCTGCCTACATGTGAAAAACCCTCCTGAACATGTGGTCTGTCCTGGATAGCTTTTACTTATGCCACAGTTTAGAGATACTGAGAGTGCAAAGCATTTTTCACGGAGACCCGACAACTTTTCTTTCCCTGCTGACGAACTGTTTGATATTGAAATGATATCATCTACCCCACTGGTTATACTGGAATAATGAAGCCTGTGTGGCTCAGACAAAGCACGTCCCAATCACTGGAGCACTCAGAAGGCATTTGCTATCCTAGATTGTTATCTTGATACGACTTTGTCCGGGGATATTACTGAAAGTGATGGCATTCCTGGGAAACAATTCCTGTCTATGACAGAAAGCACAAAATGGAGATGCAAAATGCTACAGCTGGATCCTCTATCAAAATAGAATTAGAAAATCCTGAGCCCTCTCCTTTTGGCTAGATGTGTAATTCAATAAACACAAAACACAGCCTGTAATGGGATGTGTGCAATGAAACACTACTAAACTTAAGACTTATGCAAAGCTGTATCGGTAGGGAATAGATACGCAACCTTTCGGCTTAATAAAGCCATCAGGTTGGTGGATGTGCTTTTGGTTTCTTCTTACTGCATTTGTATTTGTATAAAAGTTGTACTGCTTCCCTTTGATCGAGAGTTTGAAGGCAATGCCTTACAGCGCTGTCGTGGGTGCCTGCTGCTGGCGCAGATCCCTGCGTGTTTGCAAAGCGAAGGGGCGAGCCATGCTGCAAAGCATTCCCCGTCCCGGCTGCTTTGATGTATTGTCAGTGTAAAATCATCGATTACACAATGTGTTTTCCATCCCTGAAATGTCGTGTTGCCAAACTACTTAATAATGGCATTAGCAAACTGGAATTGAATTTCTCATAGATGGTTTGAGCCAAGTTTGTGACAGCTGATTTACAGCATCTGATTCACTGCTGTTCCCCACTTCCAAGACCCTTGATAAATCAAACTCTTTACATGCATTTAGTTGTTTTTAATTTGTGTCTGTGTTACAAAAAGTGGGAAGAAATTCAGTTCCTCGAGGGATGGCAGCACTTCCCAAGAGATTGTTTTGTGTATCTTGCAGAACTCAGGCTCCCATCCCTAATGCCAACCCTTTCCTTTTTTTGTCCCTCAATGTCGTCTTGTGAGAGGCCCCAGTGTCACTTGAGTGGTGTCAGGGAGTTACTACACTGATGCTTTAAAAAAAAATATTTTTTCTTGTAACTCCTTGATGGTTCTGATAGTTATTCCTTAAGTGTTTCCCTCTCCCCAGCCAGAACCCAGGCTCCAGTTCCTTTCCTTGTGACCTTGGTGACCCTCTGTGACCTTTTTAGTGTCACACTTGGCACTGGCTTCCTCGGAGCAGTGGCTGAGTTGTATGGGGGTAGTTTTGGGGTAGCTAAAAGCCACTAGATTGTTTCAGGCTGTTATTTCCTTAGCTTTTTGCTTCCAAAACAAACAACTGACTGACACGAATCTCATAATTCATTTGTAACCTCACACGCAGGTAAAATCCTAGCTGGTTTATCCTAGCTGGTTTTTGTGCTGGGCTGCAGTTGTTTGGGAGAGCGGCAGTGGAGCCCAGGTTTTTGGAAGTTACTCTTTAAAGGGCCTTGTGAACACTTTATTTCTTTTTTTAAGGGTGGAATTTGAACAAACAGTTCAACATAATGCAATGACATGGGACTGGGATAGGACTTGTTCCCCTGCCTTCTGTGTAGCCCTCTTAATTCACATTTTCTTCAGTTAGCAAGCCATGTAAACAGGATTGCCTGTGAAATGATTTGTTTCTTTTGATGTGTTTTGCCTAACTCATCTTGGCACAGTGAATCTGGAGATGGAACTGCTCTTAAGGGTGCTCTTGCTTCTCTCACCCTGTGTCACCTCCACCTTCTTGTTACCTTCACAGCTGAGGGCTTCTCTTAATCCAGGTCATTGGGCACTGGCTGGCATCGTGCCCATGAGGGATATACCCCTGCAGGACTGCTTGTGCCCAGGGTGTGGGAAGGAAAACGGGAACAATTGTATTGCTTACAGGGCTGAGACTACTGTGTGCTGCAGAGGTATGAGGCTGGAGCAGGGCATGGCCACATGCCGGGGTGCTGGCCCCAGCACTGGAGCAGGTTCATCTTTAATCCTGGTACCAGCCTCTGAGGCTTTGAACGACTGCTTGGACTGTGTCTGTGCAGAGGGAGTGCTGGAATCCTCTAGAAAAGATGGGTACTTTCCTTGCATGAGACTTTTTGTGCTTATAATTACCAAGAGGTGTTTTTAGGTGCTCAAGTGACAGAAAAATGTTGTGCACATTGATATCTAAACATAGAGAAAAAGAAGCTGCTGCTGGCTAACAAATGTGTCAACCTTCAGGTGAATGAAATAGCATGGCTTGCTCTTGCATGTCTTGTAACTTTTGATATGGCTTTTTCTTCCCTGCTCATCTACTGTGCTGAGGTTTCCTTTATTGCACAGTAAGTCCAAATTCAGCAATTTACATTTCTCTTAGCTTGAACAACTCTTTCCGCTGCTTATTACTTTGCAGACACCATGATGCAGCGCTACACACAGGCAGCTTTCACCGAGGGAGCCTGTTGTGTTGGTATTTCCTTGATTGCGCTGTCTGCTGAACCCTCTCGCGCTGCTTGTTAAAAGAAACAAGGCCTTTGCGTTTCAAACGCAGCCAGATCGGCCTCTTGCCTTTTGATATGGAAAGTGCACTTATGGCTGGGAAGGAGAAGCTGCAGCAAAAAGGTGCTGGTGGAGAGAAAAGAATAGCCTTTTGTTTTCACCTAATTTCAGAACAGATTTTCTCCACCTCCTGTGAGCTGGGACATGGCAGGAGTGCCTTGGGCAGCTGAGGGCAGGTGCATTTTCTGCCCCTTTGCACCATCAGTGTCTGTGTTTGCTCTGTCAACATGCATCATGAGAAGGGTTTTTCAGTAAATCGTAGCTCTCCTTGGAAAGGACCTTCGGCAGCTGCCAGGTGAGGAGCCAGAGCTGGTCCCTTCTCCTAGGTAGGGCTAAGCATGCCTCACCTCACTGTCACAGCTGGGCTGCCACCAGCAGAAGTTTCTGTCAGGTTGGAATGTCAGTTGAATGTGGACAGTCTTTTGGGGCTAGAGGAGGTTTTGCAGTGCCGCTGTGGTCTGAATTAGGAAGGGAGCATAATATTTAAACTAAATGAATAAGGCTTTGCAGTGGCCTTTGGTAAAGGCAGGTGTGTGGAGGGTAAAGGGTCCCTCAGTTTGGGATGCAGGTGTGAGTGATTGCACAAGGTTACGGAAAGGTCAAGGCAGGAGTAAGACTTTTGATGAATAGTGATTTTGGGAGCACCTGTAACAGTTGGGGTGGAGGACAGAAAACCTCAGTCAACAGATGTTTTGGGAGCTGTCTGATGTCCGACAGATTCAGGTGCCATCACAGGAGTGTGACCGATGTCCACTGCAGTGGTCCAAGCTGTGCGGAGTCAAACATTTTCTGTTTTCCACCTTGGTCCTGAGCACCGCTCACTTGGGCAGCAGGGATGGGCACGGCACCGAGTATGGCAGGAGGCAGCCAACAGGAGAGTCACTTTTCAGGGGGAATGGAAAGTTTCTGAAGCTTGATGGCCTTGAGACAACCTGTCCACATTTTCAAGGGAATCAAGTGGCTCAAGTGTTTGCAAAGGGCTATCTTTGAATTTCAGCTTTTTGGCCCCAAATGAAGTAACAGTAACGGTCTGTCTAAACAACATATGGTGATGCTGTACAGAGATGCATGAGCTCATTCAAATGCTGAAGAGTTGATAGCTTAATTAGCTGTTGAGGTACTTCTGTGTGGATACAGCTGGAAGATACCCAAGGTCCCCTGCCTCTCAGGGGCCTGTGTGCTGGCTGCCGAAATCCCTGCTATGCGCTATGTGCCTGCCCGTGGTGGAGCTGCCTCCGAGCAGCACAGGGACCTGTTGATACTAAAGACCGACCTCCTGGCAAGATTCCTCTCGATGAAAACTTCTAGGAAAATAACTGCCTTTGGCTATGTGAACTGTTTCACAAAGCAATGGCTAGGTGAGGCCAGGTCCCTTCGTACCAGGATTTAGCAGCATGTCCCAGGACAAGTTGGTTAGATGTCAGTGATGTACTCCAAAAGCAGCGTGAAGGAACCTGCTCTTACAGTGGGTTTTATTCTTCCTTTTGGCCACTTTCAACACAATGGCACATCCTTTGATCTTGTTTTATGGTTTATCAGTCTTTGTCATAACAATATCTCTATAGCTTTTACCTTCAGAGAGCCTAATTGCTTTATTGCATTTCTTTCAGTGGGTACCTGCTTATTGATTTCTTTTTTCTCTGCTCCCTCTTCTGTGCGATAACGCAGCAGTACGGGCATCTGTGCGCAGAGTTAAACACCCAGGCTCCACGCAAGCTGAGTGGCTCAGGATAATGTTCAGTGATGTTGCGCAACCTGAATTGTGCCTTAGGTTGTGTAAGTGGTACTGAGTGGTCTTGAGAGAGAAATGGCCTTTATGAAATGTTTTCTTTATCAAGAGCTTCAACGAAGCTTTTTAGTTCAGGTTGCAAGTCAGATCTTCAAATTTATTATTCTGAGAAGTTAAGAAATAGATGAATTGTAATATTCTTTCTTCTCAGGTCATTATGCAGTACTCTCTCTACTTGGTAAGGAGAGATGCTTTTTTTTATCATTTCTGAGTCTAAAGCCAAAGGCATTTTTTGTAGAAGAAAAATAGAATAGCATTGCAGTGAATTTTATTAAAAGCCCGTATAAATGTGTATATACGTATGGTAAATACATTCTACCTGCTCCATGTATTACAGTTTCTGCTGAACTGCTCTTATTAAAAATGGGCAGAAATGTATAAGGTGTAATATGTTAGGTAGTTTAAAGCATGGCAAAAAGCAGCTTAAGGTCAATTTAAAGGTGGGGTTTTTTCAACTATAGTTGGTGGAAACTGTTTACCGAGTCTTGTGTGAAAATTTTTAACCTGCAAATTCCGATTTCATAGTTCATTCATACTTGGGAACTTAATTTGAGATCTGAGCAGTTTTGATCTGATTAGCAGGCCACATGCTCTTCCATTTCTGGATGGAGAAACTGAGATCTCCGAGCTGGGTTTCAGTATGTGTGAACGCTCACACAGGCATTTGGCAGTGGTTTCCGTAGGTAATCTGTAGCAAATATTTTTCTTATATGTAAGCATGCTTGTTAAGATCCCTTCCAACCCAGACCGTTCCATGATGATGTGATTTCTGGCGATGAACTGTTCAATGCAGTAGGCATGGGGGTGAATGTACAAAGACACGGAAACATGCTAGAAATGACCTGGACTGATTTTAAAAGAACATTAACAAAACCTTTTTTTGCTGCTGTCACACGTGGAACATGGGGCAACAGCTCTGTGATGGCAACTGTAAGCAGCCAAGGTGGCAGCTCACCAAAGCCTTGTTTCCTCAGAGCCAGTGCTGGGCACATACCTGAGCTCTGATGACTCCAAAGTTAAACAATGTTTTTCCAAACTCCACAAGCCTGCTGCCTTGCATCAGTCTTGGTTCAGTTCTGGTGAATATCCAGTAAGATACCTTGTTGGGAGAACAGCTGGAGGAGTGAGTGTATTTCATTTATCTGAGGAGATGGGTACAAATGTTTTTCACGCCTGCCAGGCAGGTTGTATGGGGAGCAAGGCCCCTCGAACTGCCTCTCGTATCCAGATCAGGGAAATCCTACCCTGATTTCTGCTCTTCTGCCAGGAGCACTCAATTCTAGTTTCTCTGCACCTAATACAAAAAATGAGAATGCCTTTTTGCATTTATTACCCAGACCATTGCCTTAGCACTCCCAAGATTTTATCCAATGTGACTTTTTCTAACCTTGTGGAAATTGCAGTGATGGAAGATGTATCAGTAATTTTCAATCTTATTTCTTAGCCAGCGGTGCCCGGCAGCTTGCTTAACAGCATAATGAATGAGTTCACAGGTGCTTTTCTTCTACGATCTTTCAGTTGTTTGAAGGGAGCTGTATTTTGGTCAATGAGACAGATGGTAGAGAGGCAAGGTGAACGAAAGTTTACCTTTTTTCATATGTGTCTAACAGAATATGATTAAACGTTAAAACTATGCAGTTAATTCTGCTGTATTTACCAAAAGAAAATTTTCTGAGGATGGTTGTTATGGAAACAGTAGCCCTCTGTCCTTCCAATTGGAAAAGATTTATTTTAAGGGAGCTAAAAACCTTTAAATATTCAGCAAGTATAAAAAGGTGAGATCATAATATTCATCTTGCATATCCTCTACAAAGCTTCAAAAACTTCTGTGACGATGAGAAGATAGTGGGGTGTGGCAGGCAAGAAAGGCTCGAGAGCCCGTTTTTAATGTGGGAAAGTGAGGGCACTCATAAATAAGGGAAATAGGACATTCGTAAGGGGAAATGAGACTGCTCGAGGGGAGCTGCATCATCACGAGCAAGCCCTGCCTGGAGGATGACCCTGCAGCCACGGGCGCTGCGCATGGTGTGGGCAGCCTGGCCCCTGCGGGAGTGGGGCTGGCATGGGGCTTTTGTGGGCTTCTGAACAGGAACCGTGGAATCTGTGTGTGCCGAGAGCACTTCCACTCAGACCGTGCAATGGCTCCACAATGGTTCTCTGTGGTGTATGGAAAGAATTTTAGATTCAGCATACCAGTAGCTTCAGATGACAAGTTAAAATACTGTAATTTGCTGAACAATCAGATGCATTAAAAAAAATAAATTACTGGACTAATAACAAAATAACGTGCCCAAAGCTGCAGTAGATACCAGAAAAATTGTTCCCCAAAGTACTTTCAAACTGAAAATCGAGCATCAGCTTTTCTATGTTCCTGTTCCTCTTGTGCACACTTTCAAAAAACATTTAGGGCTCAACTACAGATTAAAGAATTATTATTTTTCCCCACTGAAAATGAATTATAAATGTATCTTGAATTGGAATTTTCTATTTTTTAGTATTTCTTTAGCTACAGCACACATCTAGGTACATATTGTGTTTCTGATACTTTCCTGATAGGCATTTCTTTCTATATTAGTTGCTTTTAGGTTACAACCTGGATACATCCAAATCTGAGGGTTCTAATGAGGTCTAAACCTGGAATTCTTCTTTATTTTGTCATAGATCCGTAACGAGTGACTGCACTGATTAACCGTAAGGGCTTTCGTGGTGCCAGGGAGCACTGGGGGAGCACAGCACTTCATGCAATGTCCTTTCAGATCTACCATTCGTGGCCCTTGACAGAAAAGGTGAAAAATGGGGAATCTCAGATGAAAGAAGATGCCTCATCTTAGGAGGCAGCAGGTTAAATGCAGAACATCACCTTTTTTTCATGGGCTTCATGTGAGGATGGCCTTTCCATCCTAGTGCAGAAACTGATGGATGAGTGGATTGACAAACTTACAGTCATGATAGACTCTCTTACTTTCATTTCCACAGACTTGTCACTAATACTGAAATTATATGCTGACTCTAGTATTTTCCTACGTAAGCGTTTTGATTATAATTAAGAAAGACACTGCTTGCAAACTCTCATCTGGATTTAACTCACAATATTTCATTGTATGCCAGAAATAGTTTATTAAGCTTTCAGATCAAATAGGAGCTAACATAGGGAATGGAAAATCAATGCTGCTTTAATTAATCTTTTGTTTTTGAGAAGGAGAGGAGGGGAATGTCACTTTCAATAGGAAAAAGTGAAATCAACCTTCTTCCAAACTCCTGCAAAAGCACAGCTTTTGGTAAAAGTCTAAATATTGCAGATTCAATGGAGGAGGAATGAATCATGGCACGCCAATATCCAGGCTTTCAATGTCATGAACACATTTGCTCCCTGCAGAAATAACTATCAGTCACTACAGTTAGCAGATCATCATGCGGAGCCATTGTACCAGCCCATGGCTGTGTTTTGTTTGAGATTTCTTTTGTTTGGGTCAAAACTGGGGGTCTGCAGAAGTCATTAACTTTGCTCCCTGCCACTTATCCTCTGTTTTGCTGGTCCTTTGCAGAGTGTGAATGTCACCTTCTGTGAATAAACTTACCAGCTGTCTGGGGAAGACAGTGAATTTCAGTTCTACCTGACGTGCTTCATGTTCTGTTCCTTGGGAGGTTTTATAATGATATGATATTTTCCTGTTGGATTTTACTCTGGAGAAAATGACGTCGGTGTAACTTTGAGGATCTTTTGTCCTGTCAAATCCATTCTCTACTTTGCATCTGTTAAACCATTTTTTAAACACTGTCTTTTACTTTTCAGACTGTATTCTAAGGGTTCAGCTATGGGAAGTGTTAGCAGCATGCAGCTGCTGAATCCCAGATTCTTCCATTTAGGACAGTTTCCATGCTGGGGTAGGGAGCAGCTCCCTGTCCCATGGCATTTCCCACCCCGCTGCTGGTGCTGGGGTGTGTCCGGGGCTGAGGTTCCCCAGATGGCTGCAGAGGGAGGTGAACTCCTCCAGGGTGGAGGAGGACACAGGTGCCTTCCTGGGGGTGGCACTGGCTGTCCCAGCTTTGCCAGAGCTGTTTGTTTCCTTTTCTGTGTGTGCATCAGCAAAAGGCTTTAGACGACAGCCATCCATGGAGAATAGTGTGGTCTTGTTCATACACCTCCATACCATATGTTCTAGATGGATATGGACCTTCAGCTGAAACCCATCAGTGTTATTTCTCTTGTCACAATTTTAGCAGTCTCTCTTTTACCCTTGGCGTGCATATTGTCAATGCCGTGGCTGTTAATAGAGTTGGCTTGAGAGACTCTTGTTTCTTCACAAGAGGAGAGGCGAACTCTTTTGTGGTAAACTCCTTTACTGCTCCTCTGTTGATGTAGAATTGCAGAATCATTTAGGCTGGAAAGGATCTTTGAGATCATCAAGTCCAACCGTTAAGCCAGCACTAAGTCTATCACTGAGCCATGCCCCCAAGCACCGCATCTTCGTGTTTGTTAAATACCCCCAGGGATGGTGATCCCATCACGTCCCTGGGCAGCCAGTTCCAATGCTTGACCACCCTTTCCATGAAGAAATTTCTCCTAATATCCAGCCTAAATCTCCATACTGTAATATATAGGTATCTGAGGTGTCCTGGCTGCCGTGGTCTGTGCAGCTGAGGGTCCATCCTGGCCCTTGAGTACCCTCAGCTCCTGGCCAGCAGCCATGACAGTGATTTCTGACTGTAGCAGCGTGCCTGTAAAAACTTTTTGGAAAGAGATCTGGAGTGAAGTGCAGCCTTGCTATTAAATTGGGTTGTTAATCTGGACTGGATCCAGAACAGATCCATCCAAGGGGGATGTTGCGTGCTGTAAGAAGGAAAAAAAAAATATTCTTTGCAGAACTTCTCATAGATTTAATTGAAAATTAGGCAAATAAATTTCCAAGGAGACTGTAATGAACTCACAGATGATGAATCTGGGTTTTTTAGAAGCGCATTAGCTTTGAAATCCTAATAAACCTGGAGGCACAGATGATCTCCCAGGGTGCACCAGCCTCCCTGAGCTATGCAGGTCTGTTACGTGGGCTGATAGAGGCACGTGGTCTGTGCAGGCAGCTGGTCTGGATGTTAAACATCCGTGTATGTGCTGCCAGTGCACAACAGCCCTGTGTGAAGGGAACGCTCCCGGCCTGGGAAAAACAATCTGGCGAGTGGGCAGGTGGAGAGCAGAGGTGAGTGGGTGCTGGGCACCCTGATCTTGCTCCGGGGATGGTGTCGCAGGTGCCGTCTTGGTGTGTAGCATCACCTCTGATTGGGCAGAGGAAGGTGGAGACCTGGTTGCTGGATTCCCTCAGATGGCTTTAGGTGGGGCCTCAGAGAGGTTTGCACCCACTGCCAAAGCATGTCCATGGTGGGGGGCATGCTGACATGCTCCCAGCCTCTCCTGGCCAGCTAGGAGTCACAGAATTGCGGAATGGTCAAGGCTGGAAGGCTCCTCTGGAGAACATCTCGTCCCACCCCCTGCTGAAGCAGCTTTCCTAGAGCAGGACCCACCATGTCCAGGCGGGTTTGAATGTCTCCAGAGAAGGAGACCCCCCAGCCTCTCTGGGCAGCCTGTGCCAGGGCTCCGTCACCTGGCAGGGTGGAGAAGTTCTTCCTCACGTGGAGCTGGAACGTCTCGTGATGCAGTTTGTGCCCGTTGCCCCTTGTCCTGTTGCTGGGCACCACTGGGAAGGGCCTGGCCCCATTCTGCTGGCAGTTGCTCTGAAGACATTTGTAGAGTCCCTTAAGGAAAGCCTGACATTGTCTTAACAAAAAGACAAGGGGCATTGAACCCCTTTTGCACTTGTCAGTGGAGTTCTGGGGGAAGGTAAATCGCAATGAAATGGGTCGCTGTGCGAAGCTCCGTCTCAAAGAGCTGGGAGATCACATTTATGTCTTGGACCATGTTTAGGCCTAGGCTGTGTGATGTCTCCTGCAAGCTTTTTTGGGGGGTTTGGAGGCTTTTGATGATCATACTGGCTTTGGGGAAGGAATTTGCCATGAAAAACCCAGCCCCGAAGTAGCAAAAGGCCAATTTCCACACTTATAGTCATTTAGCAGTGCCCCAGACATGTGTTCTACCCCTCTGGTTATCTGCCCTCCTCTGCCACCCTGGGCTTGCTCCTGTTCCCCTGGCAGCAATCCCCTCCCTCTGCTCCAGTTTGGAGGCTGAGCCTTCTCATAAAGGAGCAGCAGCAGTGCTTGAAGTCAGGTCCTGAACTTTTCCCAGTGCTGGTGAGGAATGCAGAGCTGCCGTGGAACTTTTCAAGGGAATGATGATAATATCCAGATCTTGATCCCTGAACTCCTCTGCTTTAATGACCATTTCTGGGGAGTTGTGCCCTTGGTGGATCAGCACTTTCCAAAGGGAAGCAATCCTGAACGCATTGGTGGGTGTGTGTGGGAGCCCTCGCAAGGAGTGCTTGAGCAAAGGGCTGAAAGTCTCTCTGCTGTTTTCTCTTTCTGTATCTGAAATGCCGGTGCAGATGCCCAAGGTACCTGCACTCACACGGGCTGCTCTCTGCACAGCTGAACTGCAAGGCCCAGTGCCACATTTATAAAATCCTTGTAATGCTACTTTCTAAAATATTTAAAATAAATGTAATCTCCCAAGTCCAGGAAAGAGCACTAATGATATGCAACTAAGTGTTTATGTAAGATGAGTCTTTAGCTGAATGTTTTGGATCAGGTAAAGGAGCTTTGTAATGAACTAAGAAGGTGACTCTATTGCCTAGACCTTAGTGCCTGTTTTCTCTCCTTCTGCGGTCTGGTGACAAATGGCTTGCTCTGAAAGCAAAGGTAACTGCTGTGGCTGCTGCTGGGTTACTCTTCACAGGTGGTCAGCATTGAAAAAACAAATTCCACCTCTAGATGCTGATTCTGTAGCATACTGTGAAAGTTTTACAGTCCATTTGTTAAAGCTCATTTTAGAAATTCTAGAAATTCTAGTATTTTGCTTCTCTGCTTTGATTTATTTTCATGAGAAATAAAAAAGATAATTTATCCATCCATCCAACCCCCACGCCACCCCCCTGCCAAAGGGTGTTGGAGAGAAGCTTTTTTTAATCAGGAGAAAAAGTTTTAAAAACACAATTTTTGAAATAAAAGATTTCTTGTGCACATAAGAAGAGGGTACAGCAGGCAGCGGAGAAGGCTGGCTATTACAAAGTAGACCAAACTCCACCACACCAGTAAAACTAGACTTTTAATTGCTGCTGTCTGCACCTTCTTCAAAACTATTTCATGTTAGATTTTTAGCTGTGTGAGGTTGCTATAGCTGTTCCTCTGGGTGATAGTCAATGATAAAAACAATTTTGTTTCTTATGTTTTCAGAGTAATTTTGATTTTATTTTTTTATATATATATGTATGGCTAGAGGTCATTCCAACCTGGTTGTTTCTATGTATATTTAAGTATGAAATGGATTCATCATGAAGTGGTTCAGCACATTCAATTAATTTTAATGGGGTACTCATTGGATCGGAGCCTGGGAACTGAAAAGTAGCTGAGCTTTTTAATAAACCCCTACAAATCTTGTTCTAAGTGTTGCACGTGATTTATCAGACTCAGGCTAAAGAAGAGCTTACTGTATCAATTTATCCTGACAGCATGTGTCTCTGATGTTTAATTTCATTAATAAAGAAACATTTGCACAGAGCATTCAGAATTGTATGGGGCTGCTACTGTGGCAGAAAGTTAATCACCTTGAAATAAATGATCACTTCAGGGCAACTGGGGAGAGTGACAGGAGGAGGAGAGCGTTAGGATTTTAAGAGCATATCTTCATGTTGGCTACTTGGTGTGCCACGTGAGAGCATTGTGCTGGGGTGCGATGCAGCTCTTTGTGTGGAAGCGGCAAGATACTGTAGAATTTCCCTGAGCATACCAAAGTAAAGTAGCAGGACAATGTCTACCAAGTTTTTCAAGTCTGGTTGTTGCCTTCTTTCTCTTTCTTTTGGTTTGTTTTCTCTATTCTTTCTACAAACGAAATAGAAGTTCATAGATAGGCTGGATCCCTAAGCACGCTGTTGAATCTGAATTACCCTCTGTGGAGGGGCTGGTGCATAGTACCTTTCTGAAGAGGAGGGTTAACCGAGATGAGCCTCAGGTTGTCCACAACTGCTCCTGAAGCCCCGTTCCTTGTCTTCAGAGAGACAGATGGACAGACACAGCTGTGTCCAAGATGCCGAAGGGCTGAACCAGCCCAGCCCAGCTGCAGCAGCGGGGCTGAGAGGGATCATGTCCTGTGGGCAGGTGGTTTTTATGAGAGTGACGCTCACAGCATCTGTGAGCAACGCCAGGAGGGATGGTGGGCAGAGGGCAAGGTTTGGTTGCCTGGTGGTGGGGTTTCCTGTGACATTCCCCATGCTTCTGCACACCTTGTAAAGCAGGGTGCTATAAAGCATCACCTCTCTTGTGCTAGTTCCGCTGTGAGAGCCAGGGAGGCTGCTGGGTACACTGGTTTGCACAGGAATCCCTCTTTGGTAGTGACCTTATTGATGACTATATACAATAACCTTGAGTCATTATGAAGGACCTTTAGCGCAGAGTTTTTTGGTTATAATTCCCTCTCCAACGTAAGTAAAAAGTACAGAACAGTGCATCAACTCCTGATGCGTGGCCATTTCTGAATGAGAAAGCTCCATGGGACAAGAATGTAGGTAGGAAGGATGAAACCTGCAGGGAATGGGAATTTTGGTAGACAGCAAAGACAAGCATCCTAATGGAGGGGGGGGGGAGGAAAAACCAATAGCGTTGTTGTGGGATCTGTGAAGAGAATGAGTGGGCAGTATTGGAGGCAGGCTCATCTGAGAATTAGCTGCTATTCTGCCTGTTTAGAAGGAAGAATTGCAGCCAATTACATTATTTTAGCACCAGGTTGTATTGTAAGGAGGTTCTTCATCCAAGCATCTGATCCAGCCCTATTTGGTTTATGAGATCTGACAAGAACCCCACATAAAATCTGATGCCTTCAGGCAGGTGATTAGTGTAAGCAGTGTATAATTAGTGAAGACGCTTATAGTGAAAATTAATGGAAATGAAAGCTTTACTTGTGCATTAAATTGAAGTGTTTGTGTGGGTATGTATATGCAATGAATTCCAGTATTCTGTCATGCCTGCCCTTCAGTGCAGATACGCATCCTTCCCATGCCAATGTGGATTTGGATCTGTTGCTGTGATGAAATGACACTAGAATTCCCAGCATCTGTTTTCTGGTGATATTATTATTATTGTTATCTTCCTGCTTTGCATCCCACAAGGCTCGTTCACGTCTCCCCCTGCTCCTCGCAACTTCCACTCTGACCTTGCTTCACACCTGCCCCAGCGCTCCGCGGGAGCATCTCGGCAAAGCAAACAGAGGCGCTGTGCAACACGCTGCCAGCCAGGGAGGAGCGGGCTTTCCTGATCTGCACTGCAGCAGGCTCGGTGAGGAGAGCAGCACCCTTCAGCTCTTCCTTTACTAGATTAAACTCTCAAGTATGCTCAAAGCTAATTTTGTATTTTATCTTATTTTGTGTTAAAAAGTGGGTGGGTTAGGGGAAGGGAATTTGGAGAAACTTGATGCACAGTGTGTATTTATAATCCGTTCAGGGGGTGACCCTTCTTAGGTTGCCACGTGTGTTGCCTTGGGGAGTCTAGAATATTTTATTAGTTCTTAGGCATTTATACCCTTCCAAATAAACTCCCTGGACTGGAAAGCTGTTGTCCAAGGACCCTGCTTATATCATCTCTGCCAGTGATTGCTCCAGAAAAAGAATGTGCTGAAAAAATGAAACTCAGAATGAAATATAAGAGAGACAGCAATAAACTCTCTGACCAGAGAAGTTTGTTTTTGGTTTTTTTTTTTAATTCTATCAGTCCCTGGTAATAGAGTTATACCCAAAATAACTGCTCCAGACAGAATTTTGATTGTGACTTGGAGAATTGCAGGGAACTGTAGGAAAAGTTGTAAGGATGTAGCTATTTCTGTTGATTTTAGGGGTAATGGACTTGGGGGAAAACATGATGGGTAGAGTCAGATAAATAACTCTAAAAAAACTTAGGGCAGTTGGGTATAGAATTCTCAAATCATTGGTCTGGGCCACTTCCCACTGATATTTTTTTGCTTTCTTCCTTCTCCTCCCAAGACACTTCAGTCCTCCTCCATCTGCATCCTTATTTCCTTCTGGGTTTTTTCCAGCTTCCTTGGTTTCATGGTAACTGCTGTGCTTGGCACCCAGCAATTGCTCATAAATCCAAATCTGTAGATAGGGTACCTCTTTAAAAACAATTTTAGTAAGCAGAACAAGGTCCATTTAGTCTTCATTGTCACAGACTGCATTTCCTGAAGAGACTGGGGAAGGATCGCTGTGCAGTTTAGTGAATTAACCCACATGCTCTTTCTGCATATCTGAGGCGGGGGAATCTGAACTCATCCCACAGAAAACTGACTGAAAATCGATCAGCTCAGATGGATGTAAAGAGCTCGCTGGGGAAATGCAGGCAGGGAACTCCATTCTGAACTACTTACAGTATGACAACAGCAGCCTGCATTTCCACTAATTCAGTTGTCTCCAGGGCATTCATGGTAAGCAGGTTCGGGAAAGACATTTGTTTAATATTGCAGCTGCACAAATGACTGCTGTAGGAGGCATGGCACAAGGTGACTGCTAACTATGTGCTGTAGGCACATTGATTCACTGGTGTCCACCCATGCGTGCTGACTTACAAAGACACTGGGTGAGGCTGTTGGTGCCTTGCAGAAAACCAGGGCTATTTATCAGTTCTGCAGCCTAAAATGTCTTTGTTGCATGATTCCCAAGTGAGCAAGCACTTTCTAAAAAAATAATAAAAATTAAAAGGAAGCAGCAGCTCCAGTTGGCTCCATCACTCGTCTGCAGAAGAGCTTAATTTTGATAGTGTGTGATACGGTCACACATGCTCTCTCCCCAGCTCTGCATTCTCTGAAACTAGAGTTTCCATGTCTTACATGAGACGGTTTGTTATGTCCACTCTACCCATCTACCCCTCAGCTGGCTGCTAACGAAAGCCTTGCTTTCATTCCTGTTTGTGCTGGCTCTGCACACTGTTCATGATGGAAGTGTGTTGTCCACATCACGCTACTTTTTTTTTTTTCCCCAGCCAGAAGAGCTTTCTATTAACACATCAACAACCTGAATTTATGAATATTGTGTGATACATGACAAGGAAGATACTCTGCTGGGAAGTCAGAACTGGGATGCAGTCCTTGTCTGCAGAGTACCATTCTGAGGATGCTTTTTTTTCCTGCTTTTTTCTTTTCTTCCATCTTTCTCATAATCATCTTGCTATGAAGGAGGTGAGAACTGATATTAAAAAATACTCTGCAACTGGGTTTAATCAAGACCTTGTTTTATGATTCAGAGAAGTTGTCTCCTCCTGGTTTGACCCAAGATTTGAACACGCATGGGCTAACTATGGAAGTGGGCAGTGCAGCTGGTGCGGGCTGGTGGTTCTGCACAAGGTCCCCAGATGTGCTGGGAAGTGGTCCTGGGAGAGCCATGGCATTTCACATTATTTCTAGAACTTGTGAAATAGGCTTGTTTCTGAATTCTCAGAGAAGCAAAGTTGGCGTTCATTTTGGTTGACTGATGCTTTGGCGAAATGCTGTGAGAGCGAGAAGCTGCTGTTAGATGTGGGATATGGGTCTGCAGGGCCAGGGCTCGGGGAGGCTCTGTGGGGCTTCCCTGGGGGTGTGTGTGTGTCTGCTGGCTGAGGGGCTGGGGCTGGTCCCCACCCATGCTGCAGGCAGAGCGGTGCCGAGGGGGACTGCCTGCCTCCCCTCAGCCGTCCTGGTACCCCTCACTGAAGGTTCTGCCCAGGGCAAGGAAACTGAAATTATTTTTGCCTCCCCTGTCTTTCAGCATGGGATGAACTTATTTCTCCCTAGGCTGAAGATCAAAATAGATCCCTAGTTCCCAGTAACAGGGGTCAATAAAATATTTGATTTATTTGAAGTTAGTTAAGTAATATTTCCACACAATGCTGTTTAAGCCTCTGGTGATCAGGCTAAAATATAAGGAATCTGGGTTTGTGCCAACATGCTATTCCTGGGTACTAGGGGGTTTGTAAGCACAGCACTAGCTAGTACGCAGAGGCAATGCCACCCAACAGGACGCATTAACACCCTGCTCCAGGGGCTCATGGAGCACTGGGCCGGCAGCGTCCCCCTCCCTCCACTGGCCCTGTGCCCCCGACACAAAACCCAGACTTGAAGGATGCGGCCACGGGGTGCGCTGCGTGCCTGAGGGGTGGGGTGTGCTGAAGGGTAGGGGTGCGGCACGACAGGAAGCACAAGAAATACCTGTGGAGTTGTCCTGAGTCTCCAACAGCCTCATGAAAAGGACAGTTTGGTCTTGCAAATTTCCTGCTGTTTGGTAAAACAACTGAACTCCCCATAAGTGTTAACATCATCCAACAGCAAAAAGCTGCCCAAGACCTGGAGTTGATGAGTTTCTTCCCCTTGTGGTGACAGCTCTTCCTCTGCATGAAGAGCATCACTGCCAAACTGCCAGTGAGAGGGCACAGGCATGAACAAAGGCATCTTCCAGCTGCTGAAAACCATCAACTGCTACCTGTACAAGGAGTGTCATATTTTGGTGACTTGCCCAATGGATTATTTTATATTGATTTGTCAGCAGATAAAAAAACCACAGCAAACCATAGTGAAATTCAGGGAATCTGCCCTTTTTGAGTGATTCTCTGGCCACGCTGGAGTGAACAGTATTGACTTGCAAGAGGGTGTTTTGTTTTTATTGACTTCTAGGTGGAAATTTATGATGAGGACCGAAGTTGCTCTCCAGAGAACCCAGGTCTGACAGCAAGCCCTCTTTACCTAGGCAGTGTGCTGGCTGCCAGGCAGGCTCACTCAGCACAAGGCAAGCCTAAACTGACCCAGATTTCTCCCAAAAGACTGACGATTTTGGTGACCTGTGATCGCCAACGGGACAAGATGATTCTGTGCTCCAGGGAATCTGCTTCTGTTTCTTTCCCTGCTCTCTCCCTGGTTGTTCTCAAATTAATTTAAGCAGTGAGAGGAGAGCGGTATCAAGACTCTGGAGTTGCGTTGGCAGCAGAAGGAAAAGGTTTTTATCTCTGTAAATATGTGGATGTCCATGTGTGCTCTCTCCCTGCTCCTAGCTGTGTCTTCAGGAGAGTGAAAGGTTTAAGCTGATCGCATTAGTGCAACCTGCATAGATACAAACCCTTTCCACACTGAGTGTTGAGCAATAAGGAAGAAAATATTTTGGAATGTAGCTGGATCTCTAGGTAATATGGGCATGGCTCTTAGGGAAATAACATGGGAAAAACAGTTCCTCACTTTCATCTTCTGCATGTAACTGAGGAACATTTACTGTGTGTCCATTTTCCCCTGATTTTGGCAAGGTCTCTGGCAGGATGAGGCTGACGATGATGGGGAGGTGCCTCTCCTGTTAGGAAAACTGAGGGATCATCTTGTTACCATTGAAGCATAGCTAATTAGTAGGACTGAGGCACTGCAGGAAAAGCTATTCAAGCCTGAGTGTTTGGAAGTGTGAAATGTTTCTAGCAAGATACTTTTTAAAAGAGTGTATTCAGTGAAAACCAGCTTGAGAACGCTGGAGAACCACTCAGTGTAAAAGCTTGTGCCTCAAAGTCCTCTTTAAAGGCTGGGAAAGCACTCAAACCAGCTCTGCCATCTTTCAAAAGCTCTTCAGAAAGGCCATCAAAGTTTATAGCTCTGATATTTCATAGGTCGTCTTGTCCTTTGCTCTTTAGTGTGTCCCTGGCTCCTGGCATCTGAGACAGTCCCAGGTAATGTTTTGCTGCAAAGATGGTGTTTCAGTTCCTATACAGAGATTTAAAATGCTTTATATCTTTTCTTTTACTTTATGCTTTTCAAAGGAATACTTTTTAGTAGTGTCTTAGTTTTTCCAATGTGGCTTGGTTTTGTTTTGCTCACTTTTTTTTTTTTTTTTTGTTCTTTTTTGCTAACTAACCCTGAAATATGGAAGAAGGATGCTTTGGGGTGAAAGACCATAAAGTGTCTTGTTGCAGACTTCAAACAAACTCTGCCATGAGTAAATCCATATCAAATTCACATAAAATTGTGTTGGCTAGCGTGCTTTTGATGTTATTGAATTACTGCACAAAAAACACCCAACACAGATTATCTATTAAGATTTTCAGTTCAGTCAGGCAATTCTTTAAACAAATAAAAATGTTTCATCTTCAGTGAGCCCTAGCTAATAGCTGTTATTTCTTCCTTCTGATATAAAATAGATCGATTGGTGCCTGTCTCGTCAATAACATTCAGATCACCTTTAGGTTTCCGATAAAGCGGTTGTCCTCAGGTATTTCCAGATATTGCTGGGGAGGGTGGTTTGGGTTTTACCAGGTTTCCCACCTGTCATGGAGCCAAGGACACACAGATTCAGCAGATGGGGCTGTAAAAGTCACTAAATTTATTTTTTACCTTCCAGCAGACAGGCATGGAGGTGCTTCTGGAGAGGATCTTTTCACAGGGCAAAATGAAGGCACTGCGCAGGTATTTGCATTCTGACCTCTTTTGCTTATAATTTTATTGAAGAGAAATAAGAGTGGGTTTGGCTTGGGCTTTTTTCTGTATTTTGAAAGGTGAATTGAGACAATGTAGTATTGTGATAATTTTTCTGGGGACCATGGGGTTCCTGCCCCACTGGCTAACTCCTGGTCCTACTGCCTTTGCTGCTGGAAACGGAAGAGTCCAGTGAAAGCACACATGGGACTGGGAATCCCTTGCTTTTGTGAGCCTTTATGCCCATATTTAATATATAATGTCCAGCACTGGGCATGGTCTCCTGCATTGAGTATTGCCCTAACTTGGTGCACACCAGCACAAAGCTGTGCTGAACCCTGGGTGTCTCTGACCATTGGGGACCTTCAGCAGTATCTCCGCGGCTCTGGGACCTGCACCTGCAGAAAATCAATGCTCCATACTGTGAATCACAGATGAAGCTGGTAGGAATTTCGGTTCCCATGTCCTCAGTCTGGTCAGCCAGCGCGCTGGCTTGTCCCATATGAAAACACAAGTTGTGTGTGACTGTGCTGGCTGGGGGCCTCTGAAACGTGGGTCTGCAGCTCCAGGGACAGGGTGGCAAAAAGCCACCCATGCCACAGACTTCAGCTGGGCTGTGCAGGTGGTGTCCCCTCAGGGCTGGTCCCCTGGTGCTGGCAGCCTCCAGGGTGCCGCGTTTTCCACTCGACTGCGCTGCTCTTGCTCTATTACATGGTCCCTTGCCCCTGAGCTTGAGTTATTGCCTACATGCATGGGTAGAGCCTTTGGAAAAAAACAAGAAAACAACTAAGCATGTAATTAAGAGAGTCAGTATATTTTATGGGGATAGTGACTAAAGGAAACAGCTTTCCACTTTAGTAATTGTGAGCGCCTGTCAGAAGAGATTTGTGGCAAAGGGAGGTCAGCTGGGAAGAGAGCTGCTGCTGAAGAAATGCTGGCTTCCTTCTCAAGAGGGTATAATTGTGTTCATCAGAATTATGACTTCTTACAGATGCCATGCGTATAGGTAGATTTGGTTCTTTCAGGGCACGTACTGCCCGTGCTGCAATCTGAGACCAAAAAAACCCCAACACCAAACTCCACTGACCTTTCTGAAGAGAGGCAGAGTGTCAGCAGGTCATGCAGAGCCAGAAGTTTGGGTACCAGCTCTTACGCTTTATGTGAGAACAAATCTCCACCACTTGGAAGTGTGGGCAGGGAAGCTGGGGACTGATGGAAAGGGGGGTTTAGCGCGGCATTGGGAGGCTGAGGCATGGCAGCCTGGTCCACCCAGGTATCCGTCAGCAGGAGAAAGAGTAAGTGGGAAAGTCAAAGCATCTTTGGTGTGGTCTCAGTTAAGTTCCTGGTTGAGAGTAAACAGTGATATGTGGAGAAAGTCCAGCACCATTCAGTACTCGACTCCTTGTATAAAGGACTCCATCATGAGCCTTGCTTCAGTGCCAGCATTTCTGTTTCTGCTGGTATTTTTCTCTGAAATGCCCCAAAGTGCACTTAGTAAGGCAGATTGTGATGTTGTTTTCATAGGGGAGTGTCGCACCAAAGGATGGCTGGAGAGCACAGAGCCTGCTATCTGCTTTCAGTAGCTATTGGGTTTAACATATTCTGGAACAGCTCCTGGGTCTTCAGTTGGATTTTCAGTGCCTTGCAGTATTTTTCTCTCCCTCCACGTACATTAACAAGTGCTTTATAGTCATAAGGCCTTTGTCTTTAAACAAAACCCGAACAAATTAGCTAATTCAACAATGAAAGAGGTGGAGATACTTTTTAAGTTTTCTTGTGAAAGCTGTGTGAAAGCAGCAGTGATTAGTTTAAACCAAAAGGGTGTTTGCTTTTGAGCTGATTAGCGGACATCTGTATGCGATGGCAATGGTAGATACACAGACAAATAAAGACAGAGCAAAATAAGGTTTTACTGAAATATTTGGGTTGTTGTGCTCTGCAAACACTTAAAGAAGTGGCATATTAATGTCTCTGACTTGTTTTCCAGTAAGTCATTAGTTGCTTAAGTGAAGTTGCTCATGCCAGTTTTCCCTTTCATTATTCATGTTTACTAATGGAAATTGTCTTGACAAATTGGTCAAACTGAGCAACTTATGATTTTATGCCATAGACTAAAAAAAGTTGGTTTGGAACTCCCAGTGAGCTGAAGTAATGCTTAAAATCATTAACACTTCATTGATTTTATAATTAGAAAATCCCTAGAATAAATAGACCGTCCTTTTAAATGTAGCATAGTTGTTTATCTCGACACTTGGTATTAATATTCATACTTATTCCCTGAAAATATCCATGAGCTTCTGAAGATACTTTTTATTGCCAAGCCTTAGGACTCACTCCCTTCCCCAGTGCTTTAACTGGTGGCAGTTAACAGTCACCGTCTTCAAGGGGCACTTCTTGTTCAGTGTGCGTTGCCCGCCCAGGAGCCAGGGCAGTGCAGTTAATTTTGGGGGCAGACTCGGGCTGCCAATAGATGAACCCACCCCAGAGAGCTGAGCTGGTGCTGTCTGAAGGAGATAACAAGACCCCTGAGGCGGCGGAGGCTGAGCCGCCATGATGATCCGCGGCCAAGGGTGAAGCACTGGCTGGGGACCAGGTGGTTTGGTGGCGCAGTGATGTTGGGAAGAGGGATGGTGTAAACCCATGTGCTTAAGTGGCTGTGCCTGAGGGGAGGGGGTAGGGGGTAGGACCCTACTGGGCAAACCGCACAGGAGGGTGATGCGACCGGCACAGAGCTCATGTGTGATGATGGGCAGTGGGGGTGTGGGGAAAATGAAGGATTCTGCCCTAAAATGGCCCAAACCAACCATTGGTGACTATTGGGTGGCAAAAGAAAATCTACCTGGGGATCCAAGTGTCTTGGGAGCATGGATGTATGAGTGTTCCACGGGGAATAATTGCACTGGAAAACCGACTGCCTGAGCTCAGGCAAAATTAATGCTGCCTGAGGCAACAGTAACAAGTATTAATTAACAGATCGCTATCTTCTCTAAGCACGCTTATGTGGCCAAAGGCTTATGATAAAGTGAAATAGAAGTAATTTTCATGGAGACTAATTCAGTACATTAACCAATAACTAATAGCCCATAACTAGTTTCGTGGAGACTAATGTTTCAATTCTTTTCCCCAAAGCACGGCTGCTAGAGAGTTTCAAGGGAAAAATAAGAACTTTTCAACATAGACACTTTTTTTCTTTTTCTTTTTTTTCTTTTTAGCCTAAACTCATTGTGGTGATAAAAAACATGTTACTTAAAGCAAAACAAGTAAAATCTTTAAATATAACCACTACTGCGCACTTGTGGAAATACCCAGGCGGACTGTTAATGGCAGCTGTGCCCTGTGCAGCATGTGAGGATGTCCCACTCCTGCGGGGGTCCCCTGGGAGGACAGGAAGGAGAGCGATGAAGGTGGCTCATGCCAGGGGCTGAGGATGGAGACAGGAGCTGCCAGCTCAGCCTTGGCAAGCAGCAGTTGCGGGTGCTCTTGTCCTGTCAAGCCCTGAATGACAAGTAATTTATTTTCCCATACTCTGGAGCAAACGTTCTGCACTTGTTAGCCTTGCCCTGTGCCCCCTCCACAGCTCAGATCCAGGAGCACATTAAAAGTACTTGGTGAAGCACAAACAGTGGGAGGACAGAATGCATTTTACTCATCAACTTCATATTTCTTGGGATAATGAGAGCCTTCTGTTGCCTCAATATCAGTCTATTTTCTCTTGTAATTAGTTTTCATATGCCTATAAAATATATTCTAGTGGCAAACTCTTAGAGCAGCAGTGAAGCCCCACTTGTAGAAGGTCATAACAAGCCATCAAGGAGGCATTTGAACAGACCATTAGCTTTTAGGAGTCCAGGGCTTGTTGGCCAATATTACAGATGAGAAACCTGCCTGCACCTGCTGTTACAAGATGACACGTAACTCCAGCCTATCTGATAGGAAAGTGCTATTTTTACCATCCTTAGCTATCACAAACGAAAGTGCAAGTGTCTGATCTAAAAACAGAACGGGTGAATATTTTTTAAAATTTATCCACAGTTATTTGTTCCAATTGAAAACATAAATTTGTTTTACTGGCATATGATCTTTCCTGGTTTTTTTTTTTCCACGTGGATTATGTTTTCTTTCAAACGCTTTGAAGCACAGCTGGCATGCTTTTGTAACATTGCTGTTTTACTCCTTTTACTTGTAAAAGCCCCATTCCTCCAGTCCTGGAATAGAAATACTCTGAGGTGATATTTTGAGTGGCCATGTGCCACAAATAATTCACTGTTATGATAAATTGGCTGTGCACTACTCACCTGAGAAGAAATCTCATGAAATATTCACTAAAAAGAATTAGCCACATGCACCCATAGCAATCAAATTCTATTACTGAGTAATTAAAAAAGGAAGAAGGGTTAAAATTATTTGAATAGATGGTTCACTGTGTAATTTGCTTGAGATCTAACTGCCTCAGTAATCATTTGTAATATGATGTACAAAATTCATAAGATAATACATTAGAAATAAAAAGATGGTTGGATAGCA
The DNA here is from genome assembly GCF_023638135.1 of Falco biarmicus. Lineage (NCBI taxonomy): Eukaryota > Metazoa > Chordata > Aves > Falconiformes > Falconidae > Falco > Falco biarmicus. Next base: position 65,479,056 of record NC_079295.1, read on the forward strand.
ATTAAAATATCCATTTTGCTGCTTCTGTTGTGCTTTATGGCAGCGGGTCAGCACCACGGGGGGAGGGAGGTGGCAAGGCTGGGGCTGGGCATGGGCTCCGTCCCACGCAGGGCTCCCCGAGTTACATGCAGTATATAGCTTACGCTTTGCTTAATCCCTACGGAATACCGAAACAAGCCTGTCGTCTATCCTGTCTTGGTGCGATATGCATGCGTGTTCCCTGTAGTATATTACTAAGTGCTGACAAAGTGTTACTAAGGGTAGTGATTTGTGTGTTTTACTGATGAGGTGAGCAGAGCGGGACTGCAGGCAGGGCTGGAAGTAACACAGGGCATGTTCCTCGCACCCCACAGGGCAATCCCTGGTGTTGAGGGTGACATCGAAAATGCAGATGTATTTCTTGCAGATCAGCACCACAAAGAGTAGTCCGTTAGACCAGACGAAGTGCAAGAACAGGGGCTCCTTTTTCTGCAGTGTTACTGTTTTATCTGGTGCAGTTCACAGGAGCACAGGCGTGTTGGGCCGGGAGGGTGCGAGGGGGAGTGTCGGTGCCACCCGCAGCTCGCGGAGCAGGAGGCTTCCAGCCGGAGACCACTGGGGTTGCGGGATCACTCCCCAAAACAATTTGGAGCCTGTAGCTGATGGGCGGTTACGTGTGAGACGACTGCAGTGCAATGTGCCTGGAAAGCAATTAGCCAGCAGATGAGGAAGGGAGGAAACATCAGTTTGGTCCATAATTTCTTCTATATTTTTAACAAATAATTTCATGGATGCCATAAGGGGTACTAATTTGCTAGTCTAGGATGTAGAATTCAATTTGAAAATGTTTTGGCTATGATAAAGGATTTGATTTCTATAATTCCTATCACCTGCAGAGAAGTTACATGGGCTGGATTGCGGACCTGGCCAATGTTGACTTTAATTAATGTTCTATTGATTTCAGTAGGATGCCTGTCATCACTTTGAGAAATAGAGTGCTTCTGGATGTTTGGAAAAGCTGGCCTACATTCTTTCTACGGGATAAAACAGGATGGCTAGGTATTTGTCCTGTGTGCCAAATCTGGGAATGGGGATACTCAGGGAAGGTGGGATTGTGTGCTTCGGTGTGTCAAAGGGTTAGAGGGACTGGAACCTAGAAAGCTGTTTGAACATTAATGCCCTGCTCCAAAATTCTGAAATAAAAGGGCTGGTTTTTCATCTGTGTTTCATTTTCTGCCTGTTGCTGCGTGCCGGTGCCCCTCGGGCAGTATGAGCTCACGGGCTGCGGCTGGCTGATGGCAGCAGTTCCGCCAAGGAGACGAAAGGAAGAGTCAGGGTATGGGCATGTTCTCTGTTAAACAAATAATATTGCTTGGAAAACCAAGCAAATGGTTTGGGATGTTTTGTTCAGAGGCCTTGATTGTGACTGGGTCCCCTCTCCACCAGGGAGGTGTTGCCACAAATCTGCCAACATGTGGGATATTGTTCTAGCAAACAACCCAATTAATATCTTCTGTAACATGATGAATGTCCATAGCTTTGATTTCTCATGGGTATGCAGATCAGGTTATGTATTTCTTTAGTATTTTGAATAATGGGGAGGGGTAAAACTTGTAAAATATGTTATTCAATGAAAACCGTGACTTTTATGGGAAAAACCTTCTGCAAATATTCACTCTCTTTTGAATTTTTTTTTTTTCATCTTTTTCTTTTACATCTGAGATCTGCAGAAACTTGAAACTTGTCAGTGGTGTGGTTCTCTGAGGATGAACATTGGCTGAAAGCCTGATTTAAAGGGTATGTGTGCATATTCATAGAAACAGAACTTTGCATCCAGACACGTGGGCAGCTACGGTGGGGGCTGTCCTTCCTGCAGCTACCCAGCTGAAACTGGACCTTGCTACTTATTTTATCAATTACAAATAAGCAAGGTGATGTGGAATTTGCTATCCACAGTATGGGGAAAACAAACTATTTAGAGAGGCTTCTTTTCAGTTAAAAATCATCAAGGAGGTAACGAACAACCTGTCATGTATCTGCAGAGAGAAAGAGAGGGATTAGTTATCCTACTGCAGAGAAGTACTTAAAATACCCATAAAGCATTTTTCTTTCATTTCCTCTAATGATTTGAGAGATTTCTCCATCTAGATTTGTTGACAAAGATCTAATGCAGGTTCACAACTTTCCTGAGGCTGTTGGCTCTGGCTCTGCAAAGTATGTGGGAAGATTTCCAAGATAAGAATGTCAAAATTAAGCACAGAATTAAGCTATCATTTCTGATACCTTATAACTGGGTTCATTGGGATTTAGTCTTTTTGATCAAGTCAGGAAGCTCAAGATCCCACAAGACTCAATATGATCTTACTAACTGAATATTGGTGAGTGTCCTATTTCTACACATCTTGCATAATCCCATGATTTGACTTTGCTTCTGTCTTTCTACAGTTTTTGTTGATTTTTTTAGAGAAAGTACTTTGCTAAGCTTCGTTTAACTAGAACAGTTACTAAATAAATTTTTTTCTGGGTAGAAATGTGTCCCAGTTGAAAATTCAAGAAGACTTAATCCAGATTTTCTCCTCTTTCCTGATTTATACCTTTCAAAAGGAGGAAATTCTTTCCTGGGAAGAGGCTGGATAATCAAATCAGGGATTCCCTGGTTTGGAGAAGTCTGTGGTAGGAAGCTGATGAGTTTAAGGTAGATGGCTGCTTAAAGCTAGGTGATGTGACCAAGTTAGGATGCTAATTGTGTGGGCTCTCCTGTTGAGGTTCTGTAATTTAGGCTGATCTAGATTACCTGAATTAGGCATCTGCTCCCTCTCTGCTGACCCTGTAGAGACCCTAATGATAGCAACCTCCTGCTTTAAGTAATTAAGAGTAAAATCCTGACCCTAATGATGTTGAGTTTTGCCATTCGTATTATTTAAAGCAAGGAGCTGCAGAAGTGCAGGGTTGGTAGAGAATACATTAAGGAGATTGAAGGATGATTGTGGTGGGGTTTTTTACCTACTGAAGCTCACCGTGCTGAGGGCTGTATTAATTCTTCCACAAAGTCCCGCTGGGGGGGTGGCTGGGGAGGGGCTGGGAGCCGGGCTCTGCCGGCACTGCTGGAGACCAGCAATGAAGCTTCTGTGGACATTGCTGTGAGACTTGTGGGCTCGCACACTCAATTTTGAACAGTGTCCCAAGAAACATTGCTTTTATTCCTTCACTCTAAGCCTGAGCTCTTTTATAAGTTCTTCTGTAGTTTTACCTCATAAACAAAAATTGGTCTAAGCTTGGTGTCACCATGGCTGTGGGTTGTGTTGGGCCCAGAGCGGTCTGCCCGCGCGTTCAGCTGGTCGTAGCTGAGCAAACTCCAATCCAGGAGCTGCTTAGGGACACCGTACTACATCCAGGCTCGTACTCTGACTTGCAGTAGACTTTTATTTTGTATGAAATGACATGAATCGCAGTGTCAGCTGATTAGCTTGGTGTGATTTCTGGACTAGTGTGAGCACAAACAGCTGCAGTTTGGCTCTCTAGAATTGCTGCTCCAGCTGCCCCTCAAGACTTGAACTCCCCCTTACGTGGGTGATTAAGGAAGGCACTGGGGGGGGGGGTGTGTGTGTGCAGCATATGGAAGTCAAAACTGAGCAAGCAACACCCGTGATCAATCCAAAGGCAGAAAAAGCCCCTGTGGAGGGTAGGCAGTTCGTCCCCATCCCAGGTTTCCTAGGAGATGAAAGGCGTTTCGGAGATGGCTAACATCTTGGTTCATATTGCTTAGCTAAAATAACTTTCCATGCCGGTCCCCAGCTGCTCCAGGCTTGTCCTTAGCTCCGTGTTAACAAAGCAAGCGTTCAACCAGAGCAGCAGACAGACCCTCCACCACCCCTCCTGCAGGTGCTTTGCTTCCTTACAACTGGGTCTGAACTGAAATATGATGATCGGGCAGCTCACATCATGCTCCATTGATTACTGGTGACTGGAAAAGTGAATCTATTTCAACAGTGCCATGATCAGCATTTAACTTTGAATCTTAAAAAAAAAAAGAAAAGAAGAAAAAAAAAAAGAATGAGAGAGGACAGGATAAGGAATGGGAAATTTCTCCCTAGATTAAGCCACTAAATGTCAATATTATATAAGAACTTTATCTGGAATAAATCAAAATGAAAATGATACAAAATTTCTCAAATGCCATCTGCTTTAAATTCAGTCAGGGCAGCTCAGGTACTCAGGATGTGTTGTTTGTTATTACATAGAGCCAGGCAGCAGTCTGGAGAGGATGGGCTGGAATATGTCGGTTCCACTTAGCCACTGGGCACCCTGTGCAAGTCAGCACAATGCTGTGTGGTGCTGAAACGTTCATGTCACAGCCTTAAGTGCAGGGTATGGTTACGAATTATCTATTTAGCCTTAAAATTTTAGAAATTGTCACTCCAATGTAGCTTCACTGTAGTGTTTTTAGTGCCAAAAGTGGGACAAGATGCTGTATGCAAATTTTGCTGACTCTTCCCTTAGTAACGGGCCTGTTTCTGCCCCGGCATGTTTGTGTGCAAGGCATTTAGATTTTCATTTTCTTGAAACTGCAGAATACAAATAAATGAAAAAATAACACCGCATCTGAACACTGCTTTGAGCGTGACTTGCAAGACCGACAACCTCTTGCTGCCAGTTCTCTATTTCAGATTATTGTGTGTTCCTTGGGATGGAAATAGGCATTTGTTTCAGGAGCTGCGTGTTACTCTGTTGGCTGATATCCTGTGATTTAAGGATTTCCTGTAGCTCTGTTATTAGCTTTTAAGAGTCTTAATTTAGCAGTTTACTTGCAGTGCAAATCCTCAATGTGCCAGAATGTATCCTTAAATATGCATATAAGCAGAGGAAAATAGTGGGTTTACATGCCTTTTAAGTCTGTAAGTGATGAGTTAGGGAACAAGACAGAGGCTGTGGCTGAAGAGGGGCTGGAGTACCCTGTGGGGTACCCTGTGGGGCTTGGGCAACCCTCCCACTGGTGAATCCTCCTCCGGGCTGCGGCTGCTCTGGGCTCCACATTGCTGTTGCTGGGGGAGTGTGATGGGCCAGCGGGGCTGGCTCTGTGGCAGTAGATGTGTCAGAGCATTACCCGATAGGTGAAAATTGACTTTTAACCTTGATTGATCACCAAAAAATTTCCCAGAATTTTCCCATCTGAAGAACTCTTTTTATTTTGCTTTATTGATTTGTTTGATTTTGTGCTGAGCTCAGCTCTATATTTCAGATTTGGTGAAACAGGTATTCTATATATCTATACAAATATAACAGGTAATATATAATGTTCCCAGATACAGGACTAGCATTGTATCCTCTGCATTAGATTCTCCTTGGTTTTTATTCATATTGTGTTGGGGTTTTATTGTCTTTTAAGATGATAAGACAATCTTTTATTTCCTAACAGCAGTTATGTTTGACAGTAGGTATATTTTGACTGATAAAATTAGTTGCCAGGAACCCCTTGGTAGTTGCTTGAGTCTGAACTATGTATGTAGGTCTGCTCGCAAGACACTGCTTTTAAAAAGGTAATTACAACACAGTGGTTGTGCACTCCAGAAAGACAATGGATACTTTTTTAAAAGCAAGCGCACCGGCGAATGCGTATTGTCAACAGCAATGTGCCTTTCTTACACTCATCAGGGGCAGCCAGAGAGATCACCCACCATGGTGGAGTGAACAGTGTTACATCAGGCTGCAGCTTGCACTAATATGTACTAAAATCTTCCTTTTACTGTCACTGTTGTAGCTGTTTGTGGTGGTAGAGTGGACCCTCAACTCTGATGGGCACTGCTAGCCTCCATGGCTGTGATGTCCTCCTTCTCCCCTTCTCTTCCCTCTCCTACTCTGTGGCCCTGAAGGACACAGGTTCGCACTAATACAGGGGTAATGTACAATTGGCAGTGTGGTGACTGGTGATTTACATACTTACAGCCCTTGCAAAATAAGTATTGTCATTCATCATAAAGCATTGCCTAAATTTGTGGCAGAAATGCTCCTCGCCGCAGGGAATTTGCTTTATGGCTTGAGAAGAGTGGCATGTATTTCAGTGCCTATAGTAATGGCTGTCTCTTTCCTGTGCTTAAAGATCATTATGCAGTGCTCTTTCATTCAGCATAACTTTTACGCCTAGCAAATTAAATTCCTGGGCAAAATAATTACATGTAAATGCTGCTGGGCTATTATTCACAAGGGGCCAATTTTGTAGCCATTTGTTGCATTTGAAATGTCGAATTTATCACACTGTAACGTATGCAGCATATAGTTCAGAAATAAAACATGAAAAGCTCTAATCAAGTCTGCAGATGTAAATTTTGAAGATAGCTGGACATCAGAGAGGAGAAATAAATTATCTAAGTTAAGCTAAATGAGTACTTTATTTCAAATGTGTTTTCTGCTCCCCAAACATCGCTGGGTTCCTGGAGGCCTGTGATGCTGCCAGAGTCTTGCGCTCCACCCTGGGCAAGTGTTTTTCTGAATGTATTTTGCAGCTGGGAACCTGCCTGTGCATCCAGCTAAACAGATCTGGTGTCCCCTTCACCTGCCTGAGCTGGACAGGCAGCAGGATACTCGTTATCTCTTGCTTAATGTCTAACTGGTTAGTGCTATTGATGGTCTAATGGATGAGCTTGTGCACAATTTTGCATTCACCACCTAGCATAAGGAACACGATTTGGAATAGTGCTATGTTAAGAGCTGTAGTAGCACAGTTTGGAGAACCTAGGTCATACCTCTCTCACAGTTTGAAGTTTCATGGGTACTTACTCAGTTTTCTGGGTATCTGGATCAGTATTTTGAACCTCCACTTCAGAAAATACAGTCAGTATCTTTCACTCAGGTGAAAACAGTTTAGCCTCTGCTGTTCTTGTCATTGTGCACATGTCCAGAAAAGGCTAACTGCTGCATCTCACTTGATGCTATCTCCCCACAAACTCTACGTTAATGTGGACACCCGTGCGCTTCTGTTTTCTCTCAGGGTGCTCCTGGAAAAACAATCAACATCAAATCCCGCCGTTTCCTCCTACGACACATGACTAATGAGTTGTAATTGCTCCCCAACCCTACAGGAAACTAACTTCATGAGGAGTTAAGGATTGTCTAGCTGTATATCCCTGGGAGGTTATTATTCTGGGAAATTAATTAGTTTAGACCTATTAGAAATATAGAGGAAGAGCTGAAGATTGGCAGGGCAGAGACAAAGCAATATGCTTTTTAAAAAATTGTAACAACTCTGAGTGAAAGAGGTAATTTCATGTTAACAAAATCATTCTTTCTCCTTTGGGGCTTTATTGTTCTGAAAATAAAATTCTATGTTGAAGTTTTCTAAGGCAAACAGCTTTATTCTCCTCTCCTCCTGAGCAAGGTTTGTGCACCTGGAGACGCAGGCAACCTGCTCTGCTGGCTCCTTCGGGGACACACACTGTCCTCTCCCATCTGCAGCAGGGCGCATTGGCAGTGGGGGGACGCAAGGCAGATCCCTCTGGCACCCCCCAGCCGCTCCCACCTCTGACCACTTTCAGCTCTTGAAACTTGCAGAGTGAGATGAATCTTTTGTATATAGTGTTTCTTAATGAATTTCCCCTCTGCTGCGTTTGTCCAGTTTCCTTTACTTGTTACCAATATAAAACGTAACTCTGTTTTTGGATGGCTGTATTGGAATAAAACAATTTGTTGCGGTGTTAGATAATGAGCTCAGTATCTAAATAAGTATGGTTTCTTGTCCAGACACGAGTAGTGTTGCTCGTCAGGGGTGTGCTTAGCTAGCAAGTCTTGTTGATAGAGAAATTTTACAAAAAATTGCCAAATTTACCTCAGCCATGAAGGCTGCAGCATCAGTTGGGCCATCAGCATGTTTTGCTGTGTGTGGTCCTGCAATATTTTGTGGGGGGAGGCTGCTCTTGTTGTCTGGGGGTGACCGCAGCCTGCCAGCAGCGGCTCCAACTGCAGCCATCGCTGGGGTAGGAGACCCTGCCCCTGTGGCAGCTGCCCCCCCATCCTCCACCTGTACAGCAGAATGTATCGCCTGCTCTTGGATGGAAAAGCAATCCCTCAGCAAAACGCTTTCCTGTAGGTGCTGACCGGGATGTGCGTTGCTGACAGGGGCTGCACCGATCCCGTTTGAGCTCATCGGCGGGCGAAGGCGCAGGGCTTCGCTGAGTGCGGCCAGCTGAGCTGGTGGCAGCAGCCTGGGCACCGCTGCTCGGCCACTCCCGGGCGAAGCGATGGGTGCTGGTGGTGGGCGCAGACAGCAGCAGAGCCCAGCAAGGCAGCAGCTGGGCTGGTGGGACGTGTGCGTCCCCCGCTGCCCTGGGGTGCCAGCTCAGGTCCACCCAACACGTGCATCAGCCAAGAGTGATGTCTTCTTGGTGCTGTGGGATGGTGGCTGTGAGTCCTGTGCATGTGTGTCCTCCACACCACAGAAATCCTGCCCTGGCACCACCGCAGGCCTTCCTGGAGCTGTGGTATGGCCGTGGTGGCAGGGGCGGTGATGTGGTCACCGCAGCGGGGGGCTGCAAGGTCACTCTCTCGAATGCCTGTTGCAGGGGCTTTGCGGATTCTGTCCCTGTGTTAGCTGAGTGTCAGCTCAAAGGAAATGGAAGAAATCTAAACTTTGTTCTGAAAAGGCAGAGGTGTTTCAGGGGACAGGAGCCGAGTGACGGGGCCACCATGAGCTGCTCAGCTAGCCCTCCCGCAGTTGCTTCTGCTGCTTCTTACTAAAAGATGTGTTAGTACCAGGCGGAGAGTGGTGTGGCAAAGAAGCGCTGTTCCACTCGCTGTGAGGTTTATCCAGATTTGTGGGGCTGTACCACTGCTCACTTGCGTTCAGGGCTGAGAATGATCTGGGGGCTGGCATGGTCAGTGTGCAGTGAGCACCTGCTCCCCAAAAAAGCAGCACCTTTCTTTGGAAAGCAGATGGCTGATATTTACTATTTTCGCATTCAATTTTCTGTCTTTCTGTGTGTGGGGTGGTTGAGCATGTGGGAGCAGTCTGTCTGGGATACACGGGATATGTCGTGTTTGATAAGATGAAATTTAATAGTGTTTGCTATGAAGCATCCCATCAGAAAGCATGCTACATTTTAGTTGGTATAAATCCCAGCGCAGCAGTATCTATTAGAAATGAAACTTTTCCTGTGTGCAGTTGGGGAGGAAGATAACCACCGCAGGGCTCAGCAAGCCCTGGAAGCAAACAGTTCATCTCAGGCGTTGTTATCGCTGGTGCTTCTCAGTCTGTTGCTCGTGCTAAGGTGCCTCCCATCCAAGACGGCAATGGATGAAGAACGTGACTTTCCAGTGTCACGGAACATGCAATTTGGAGTAGTTTTAGATGCACAGAAGAATGTTTTTCATTGCTGATGGAGTGTGGTGCCTTTGCTCATCCATGAGGTGTGTTGGGAAAATAGTGAAAAATATTATTCATAATTATCTTTAAAGCATATGTATCTGTGACATAGCGTATGTTCCCAAAGAAAAATTCTCAACAAAATATTAAAAAATGCTGCTGCTGCTGAATTTCCCATCAACATCAATCAGTGAAAAATCTGCTTTCTGATGGAAGGTGGTGGTCATGAATTTCCACTTTCCATGGGGGGTTCCCCCACCCTGAGGAAAAACCCACCCCCTGAAATATGGCATAGCCCCATCAAAATATTTCCACCTGTGACATGGAAGCTTTCATTTTGGCTGAGATTAAGGCCAGCATTGTCACATTAGCTGTCTGGGCTGAGCGGTAAGCTGGCCACTCCATCCTGCCCCGTGTTGAGCCAGCCCCAGGGTCTGCCCCACAGACCCCCCTGAAGCTGGGCAGGTGTGAAGGGGCCATTCCCACCCAGCTCCTCAGGACCCTCAGCTTGCCCTGCACACTGAAAATTATTTACCTTCAAGGGGGGTGGGGGGAAGAGGAGGATGGAAGCGGGATGCTTTCTTGGCATCCCAATGAGAAAGGTTGGTCCATGAAACCAGCGTGGTTTTGTGCTTCATGGAAGGCAACATCCATTTTCATCCTCTTTCAGCTATGAGGGGGAGAACTTGTGCAAATGCGAACTGCAGATGGACAGGGTGCTCAGGTCCTGTGCTCCGAGCGCTAATCGTGCCAAGAAGATAAGAAGTTTTGGGGATGTTTACGTTTCTGGTACGAGATTCTACAATTCTGTGATTTATGCACTACTCTCAGGAGGGGTTTATCGCAGCGAGGGGGAAGATAGGCCCTGAAATGGATTTTCATGCTCAGAGCTTCCAAACACAAGCACTGTGCAGCTTTCTGTTTGTTTTGCAAATCCTTATCATCCCACAGTTATTGCTTGTGAAGTGGAGCAAAAAATGAAACCCACTGAGGACTGGATGGCAGGACTCTGGTTTCTCTCCTGGCTTAGAGGTCCTGTTGTGCTGGAAGGACACATGGGTGCATCTAACAAAGCCTCCAGAACAGGTATCTACATGTAGTAATTAGTTTGCAAGTCTAGCCTTCTAAAAGCTAAGCATACTGCATTTCTGCTCTGAGCTGTTTACAAATAGCTTGTTTCTTGGGTTCTTCAAAATTATTTCATGTCTCAATATTTTATTTACTTGGCAACAGAATTATGGTTTGCTTTGACTTATTTGAGACAGAAGATTAAAAAGCTGACATTCTGTAACTTCTTAAATGCCATAACAAAGCTCACCTGTTAAAATTCACATAGGGGGTGGGAAGGAGAGGGGAGGGTTGGTGTGTGAGTGGATTTAATTTGCTATTGAACACACCTTATCTAATTGCTGTCAAAAAGCACCAGTTGCTGTAGGCTGGTTTTCAAGTTTAAGCAGAAAAGGTGGCTCCTAATGTATATTGACAAACTGGGCAGCGGGTTGTGGGGTGCTGTAAACGGGCTGATACCCGGGGCTGGCTCTGCGGGCTGGTGCTGCAGTGGCTCTGGCGGTGCCTGGCCGGGCTTTGCATCCCCTGTTGTGGTATGGCTTGTTTTCGCCTCTGATCCCACCGCTACTCTCGGACACCTAAGTCAGAGAGGTGTGACTTCTTCCCCTTTCCTCATCGTTGGCACGTGGGCAGGGAGTAGGATACATCAGAGAAGAGCATTTGCAGAGCGGGGATGAGGTTTGCTGGTAGAGAGCTCCAGTCTTGATACAGAACACTGCAATTATAAAGGCAATATGAAAGTGGAAACAGGAAAACAGACATTCGAAGTGACATTTGATCTGGAAGTTGGTTTTGGTGTTTTTGTTTTGTTTGGTTATTTTCCTCAGAATGTATGTTTTCTTCAGTCTGTTTCTTAGATGTCTTGGGTAACTTTTTTTTTGCGCGTAATTGAATCAAAACAATACAATTTTGCAAGCAGTTTAAGTTCCATCGTAGTGTCATTCTTGTCTGAAATGTGCTTGAATGTCCTCTTCCTAGCAGTTTGCTGCATCCTGCCCCGTTATGCAGGCTTTTGCCTGCGCGGTATGGCTGTGCCCTTCCTTCACCCTGCTTGCACCCTCCTCCATGGCCACGGGGAAACACAGCACTAACAATATAGGTTAAACTGTTCAAATACTGTGTGTCAGACTTTCAAAATTAGGACTTTCCCAATTTTATGTATTGTGTTTATATATTTTATATATATATATAATTTTTTATATAATGCCTAATTATATATATTTATATATGTACACTTCATGGATGTTTTAAAAAGAATGCGTTTAGCAGGGGGGAGAAGAGGGCTGTCTGCTCCTTTGGCTAACAAGGCTGCATCCTTCATTAGGAAAAGAAAGATGCTGAGGTTCAGGTGCAATCCAAAGCGCTGGCACTTAGGACTGCAAAGAGACCACTAAATGTTACCAGAAAAGCTCTCCCAGCTCTGGTGATTGAGAGTTGCAGGCTGGTTAGGTGTGTATTTTGGGAGGCAGTGGCCAGTGCTGGGGGAAAGGGAGGTGCAGAGGAACCTTTTGGCTGTGACCTGCAGCATGGGGCTGGAGCGCGGGTCCTGATGCTCATCGCTGGTGCTGAGCACCTGGGTGGCTCTGCCTCCTGCAGTGCTGGGAGCCTGCCTGCTGGGTGCTGCTGCTGCAAATAAAACACCCACACACCTGCTATGTACGTAGTAATAACGAATGATTAAGATTAGGTGGAAATGCAGGACAATTTCTTGTAAGTAAACTTCGTGCCATATTTCTCAATAGAATGACTCTTGCAGGACAAGAGGGGTATCTGATTCCATCAATAAACGCTACATTTGTCTAACAAAGACAAAAAATATATTGTGTTTATAAAGTGACTTAAAGCATCTATGGAGTACATACAAATTGGCTTGAAAGTAGGTCAGCGTGGCTTTTCACATAGTGCAATTGTGATGCATTTGGAAGTGAATTCAATTACAGAACTGTAAAAGCTTACAGGGAGAGCTACGTGCTACGCAAGTTCTTCAGCATGATCTCTCTTGCTTTAATCTCTCCAAGCTGGTGAGTCTGGGGAGAGCTTAATTAAAGTCGTTGAAAGTAATTCTGGAAAATGTGAGCCCATGGAGCACCTGGATCTGCTCCTCATATTCTGGCCTGCTAACCTGCCTTCTTCTCGCCATATGCTTTTTCCTCTGTTTCCCTTGCCTGATCCTCAGAGAGGATGACAGGATCAAAAAATTAATTAACTCTTGGATACCCCTCTGTGTGCAGATTAAGCTGGGCTCTCTGGGTGTCTGTGGGCTGCCCATAGGTGCCTGCCGGGAAGGCACTGGGCTGGGGAGCTGCGAGGCGCCGGCTGGGGGACTGCGTGACCCTCCTTGCAGGGAGACCTGGTTGGGGGGGCTGGTGTAGTAGAGGTGGGCATCCACGTCGACTCTGGCTGTCCCATGGCTGGTTCCCTGAGGACATGGGCTAGCAGCCTTCCGACCACAGTGGTCAGTGCGTCTGCAGAGCTGCTCCATGAAGGCTCTGCCCACAAAACCAGTGTTCTGAAACAGCTGGCAAGCAGCAGGCTGCAGCCAGTCCCATTCCTTGCGAAAGTCCTTTTGTAGTGCCAAGACAATTATTGTTCACTAATTGATTACTGCAGTTATGGGCAGCAAGACTGAATGAAGAACATCCACAGCCCTGCATGCTCTGGCTCTACATGTGGCTGCCCGCCGCCCCAGCATCACTTGCTGGTTTTGGCGACAGTGCTAAGCCCTGTAGCGGTGTTGCCAAAGGCAGGCGTGGGGGGTATGGCTGAGCCTTCCCTGGGAGAACTCCGTGCATCCCCGACCTTCTGGGTGTCTCGCTTACCTGAGTGTTTCCAAAGCTGGATGCAGAGGGGTGGGTGGGTGCTCGTGCTCTCGGTGGGGGGAGCATCCCACTCAAAGGCTGCAGCCACCGGCGCTCACTCAGGCGAGCAAGCTGCCTGGCTGGGCTTCCCCAGGGCACGGGGCCGGAGCTGAGGCTGCTGGCTTTGCCATGGCATGCCGCCGCAGCGCCGGTTTGTTCCCCGTGGTGCTCGCTGTGTCTGGGTGGCTGTTGGCAGGCCTTGAGCGATGCGCTGAGCTGGGGTGTGAATGGAGGAGCGGCTGCTCCGTGGGGGAATGGAGGCGGGGGGGAGTGCCGATACTGAGGGCAGGGAGCGGGAACAGCAGCACGGTGGCAAGTGGGAGCTCACGTTCAGAAGGTTTTCATTTCTCACAGAAACAGAAAAGATTAGAGGTGCATGGTGATAAAAGACCGAGAAGTGAGGCTTCTGCAGCAGCGCTGTTTGCACAAAGTGCCTCAGACCCTTTCCTCTCCCCCCGGCCCCTTCTCCCCTTTCCTCTGCCAACACCACCCAGTAAATTATCCTGTTCTTTCCTATTGCTGGTTATTGAGTGTTTGGGTAAGATGGAGTCAAATTATTTGCGTGTTCAAAGAGAGAAGATAAAACTAGACTGCGGCATATTTTATGGCTTTTATAAAATTTTGATGTGTGTTGTTGGAATGGATGGAAAGCCACCACCACCAGAGCTGGAGGGCAGAGCTCGTCTCCGAGAACCTTGCTGCTGAATTAATGCAGGCAAATAGTAGAAAGCAAGAATGTGCAGTTAAAGTTGGAAAAATAAATGTTTTATTTTTATATTTTGACTGCCAAGTAAGAGCGGCACCTGATTAATTTATTTTTTTTTTTATTTTGCTGAAGACTTAAGGTATATGTTGGCATTTATAACTCGGATTTGGACAGTTTCCCATTAGGAACTGGGAGGACAGAGTATCAGGAAAATGGAAAGAGCAGGAAAGTGGAGCAAAACAAACATAACTCAAACAGCATGGGGTTTTAAGTGTGCATGTGGATTTTTAAGCTTGAAGTTTTAAATGTGTTTTTCAAAGTACAAGATTTTTCTATGGGACTGACAGCTGCTTAGTCTTGTTGTCAGCTGTCAGAACTAATTATTTTATCTGTCTGTCTGCTCCAGAGGTTTCTCTGTGTGCCAGGTTAGAACGGCTGTTCCTACATGGGAACACATTTGCATTTTCTGCACAGTTACTTATGACCTAGGATTTAAGTGAAGAAAGCCAGGCATCGATAAAACAAACACATATATCAATTTCCTTTGTATTAAACACCCTAAATAAACTCCGGGCAGGGATTAAGATTTCTTCTTGCTAACCTCTGTACCAGAAGCAGTCTTCTCCTGTTGCTGCTGACTCAGCCTGTATTTGTGGGGCTTGTCCTGCTGACACCCTTTAGTTGGTGGAAACCTGCTGCTGACCACCAGCTCGGGTTCTTTGCTTGTGGTGACAGTGACTTATTTACCAACAGGTTAGATGACATAAAGGTCAGTGGCATCCTGCAGGGTCAGTCCTGTAACTCGCTGCAATCCATCTGTGCTTTGGTTTGCTCCAAAGGTGATGTACCAAATGTTTGTCCATGGCTGCACATTAAAAGCTTCTGAATGAGTGAGTGTGATTTCTTTTACAGATTCAGCATTAATCTGTCAGTATTATTTACGTATCTGTGTGATGTGACATGGCTTGGAGTCTAGCATGACTCCTTTCATTAAAAGCCTACAATTACCTCAAGACAACCTTCTTTCCCCCGCGCCCCCCCCCCCCCCCCCCCCCCCCCATTTTATTCATGACTTTGACATTTCTGGTTGACATGCTTCAAGCTTCACTTGGGTTTTGGGGAAGCAAATTTTGTGTGCCTCTGTATAATGATTGCATCATATTAGTATTCAACATACATGCACTGGATTGCGGCTGGGTGGTTAAGGTAATGTCATGTAAGAACTGTTTGACATGTTGCCAACCTTGCAGGCATTTTGTGCTTCAGACTTGATGTCCTGTCTTTAAAGGCTTCACTTTGGGAACACTTTTTTCAAGGTTGTGGTCTATGATATTTATTTGTGTTTTGACAGGCAGGTGCCAGCCAGATTCTTGGGTCTCAGGGAGCTCATGGGGTTCCACGTTCCCTGCACCCATAAACTTCTGATGCCTGAGCCGGTCCCTAATCACCCTCTCATGGTACCTCTTTCTTCAGCACATCACAGAGCAAATTCTTTGCACCTAATAAGATATCTATGTTCAATATTCAGTATATCTGAATATCAACATACTTAACACACTGTAGGCACCCTGAAGAATAGAATCATATTATTTTTCAGTTTTACTGCAAGTCATTTGGAACATCATACTTAGAAATAAACAGGCATTAATATAACTAATGTGAGCATATTGTCATTATCCGTGCACTTACTCATACACAACTCCTACACATTCAGTTGCTTGGTTGTACATACGAATTGATTGTATGATTATGTGTGCATACCATTTGTGACAGCTACAACGTGCTCATTTCAGGAAAGAAGAACTGGAAATTAAATGCTTGAGAAAGTATGGAAATGCCGGAAAACCAGAAAGAGCTAAAAACGCTTTGCAATCTGAAAACAGTCAAGGGGCCCATGCGTGCTTTCACTTACATGGGCGCATCCACAAGCCACCTAAGCAGCTCTAAATATCTCTTCATTGTGTTTTCAGTTCTAAACTAGTAATCTCACCATTTCCATAATCTAAATTCTCCTTTGCTCTAGCAGGAGTGTGACTGCTACCATGTGAGGTTAGTACGAGTAGCTGAGGATCTGCCACATTGCATTATGCATATTTTTTTTTTGTTTTAATGAGTAAATTTCAGAGAAGGCTATTATTAATTAAACTACAATATGGCATAGTCGGCTAGCAGTGAGGAGATGCTAACCTGATCTGAAGGACCCATCTGCAGAACTTTCTCTTTCGGTACCACAGCCTAGTCATCACCATTTACTGGAGGGAATCATTGACAGCGTTTCAGCGCATTACTATGCCAAAAGGGTGCCTTTGGAAGACAGAAATTAATTGGAAGTGTGGAGTTTCATTGTGGTGTGCCTGCCACAGGTAGGTAGCATGGGAACAAGAAGCAGTGCAACATATTAGAGCCTTGGGTTTGAATAGATGAAAAAAATCCCAAGCATATGCTAAACTATTCCCCACGTAAATAACAGGGTTTTTTAGCTCAACACATCGCTAATAATCCTGGCAGCTTCTCTCTTTGTAATTAACATCTTCGTTTAGTTGCTTTCTAAAGGTGTAATGTGTATTCCAGCTCAGAGGAACCAGCCTCCCTTGGTTTCTGTGTGGGAGGCAGGGGTGTGCTTTGGAGGTGGGAGGATGCTTCAGGGGACCCATCCTGCCAGTGGGCCAGTCCCCTGCAGCACTCGCGCTGGGGTGGACATGACACACACAAGCAGGTAACATCTGCAACCTGCCACATGCAGCGTGTGTGCTTTCACATGTGGTCAGCAATAGAGGGGCAGAGTAAATTACATTTGTTAACATATGAAAACTGAAGCTCTGTTTAGAAAATCTGTATATAAATAGAGAGTATACCTTTTATAGGTGGGTATTACTGCCTGGGTGTATATTAGTTACTGATTGATGTAGCTTATAAAATGGCCCCATCTCATCACCTTAGCACCACTAATACAAATGGCAGTATTTGGGCTGTCATGGTGAGGTGGATGAGTAACCAGATACTGTTGCACCTTTGACAGTGAGCAATCCCTCCTGGAGAGAGGCATTTGTATGTACAGACTGCCTACACATGGCCAGCTCTGTGGTATATATGTTTGAGTGTATATATAGAGAGACATATGAATGCAAACACATTTTGTAAAAGCATTTGTAAGTATATCCTGATTATCCATATGAACTGAAATACATGTATTCAGAATTGTTCCTGGGTAATGCATTTTCCAATCTCATTTTCAGAAAGCAACATGTTCCAAGTTGTCTGTTGCTCGTCCCTGGCAGCTTTGCCAGCAGACAGGCGAAACCCCAGATTTGCACGCTGGCATGACTGGCTGGGTCCGTGGTCAGTAACTAGGTCAGGGAGATAGAAGAAGCCGTGGGAGGAGAATAACTTTTGTATTCTAGGGATAATTCAGTTCCTCTGCCATGAGGCACTACGGGACTATGAGCACAAAGGCTCCTCCATCTTCAAGGCTCCTCCATCTTCAGGAGGTGCCGGCAGCAGGCACCGGCTGCAGTGCCCAGGGTTTGGCCGACATGCACCAAAACCGGCTGCTCTCAGAGGAGCAGCTCCCACCCAGGAACACCCGCTGTGCCGCATCTGCCCATTCACACACCAGCACTCCGGTTCTGCCCTTGGTGCCACAGTCTCCAACAAGGTGGGTCAAGGCTGCACCCTTTGGGAAGCAACCGCCGCCAGGGGGAGCTCCAAGAGCATCACCATCCCTTGTGTATATGTACAATCCCCCCCAAATCTGAACAACAGAAAATGATCCCT